>NC_059124.1:7647808-8022808 GCF_020740685.1 Jaculus jaculus
AGCCTTCCCATTCTAAGGTACAGACCTTAAAACATTGCTTGTACTTGTGTGACTTTTCCACTCGGGCTCAAGGCAACACAAGCAAGCTGCAAATAACCTACCGATGCATCAATGGCAGAATGGGTAAAATACATTTTCTGTATGCACAAAATGAAATGTCACCCAACAATGAAACGTAGCCGGATCCAGGAAACATAATTTTAACTAAAACAAAAGCAAGCGACAACACAGTACATATCAAATGGAGGAGATTCTATTCCACACAGTCTAAAACTTTACAGTACTGAAAAACAAAAGGCAACCTAGAACCCAGGTTCAGGAGTGTATTTTCCTCTGAACAGGAGCAGCCAGGGAGCTGGGACACAGGGGCTCCTAGGGGTTCAAAGGTAGCGACGCCACCTCTATCTATGTGCCAGGGTCTTGCTAGGGAGTCCCAGATGGCCCTGGAACTTGCTATGCAGGCGATGCTGGCCTCAAACTTGTGATCCTCCTACATTTGCTTCCACAGTGCTGTGACTTTAGATGTACCTCCATACCTGACTGTTTTATTCTAAACCTGGAGGCTCAGGGGCAGTAGTAACCTCTTAGTCGTTGAACTTGAACACACGTGCTTGTTTCTTTCAGCCTGTTGCAGAAATACTAATTTGCATCTTTCCAACACTAGGCCACAGGTGTGCCAGACGGAGGGTCAAGAGGTAGCGACTACAGGCACCTTGGATTTTCCACACGACTCACATTTGTCTATGGAGACACACTCCTCTTTTTCCAAGGTTGACATTTTTTTTTTTGAAGGATATAAAGAAAAATTCAAAAATACATATATGAAAGCGGGGGGGGGGAGAAAAAGGGGGCAATCTATGGTATTGTTTCCTGAGATGTTGGGATGGATGAGGACTGAAAACTATGAGGAGACGTTGGCTTGGCTTAGGAGAAAAGAAACGACATAGAAACAGCTGGGAAGAGCTATTTGCAGGGTGTTGGGCCGGGGGGTCATTGTAACTGTTTTTTTTTTTTTTCTTTGACAAATAAGAGGCAAATGTTTCTTCTCAGAGTGAGGAACTAGATAGGAGGTCATTTTAGAAACGAGAAGTTTGGAAGCTAGATCATGGTAATTGTACCAGAACATGGTCAGGACAGAGAGAGAGAGAGAGAGAGAGAGAGAGAGAGAGAGAGAATGCAACTAGAGAATTCAAAGTCAAGATCTGTCTTAACTTCCTGCTAGTTCCTGATCGCTGAGTTACCTCTGAGCACCTGAGATCTTATAGCACCATAGGTCAAGATCACTGACAAAAAATGAGCTCTTGCCAGGCGTGGTGGCGCACGCCTTTAATCCCAGCACTCGGGAGGCAGACGTAGGAGGAATCGCCACCCTGAGACTCCATAGTGAATTCCAGGTCAGCCTGGACTAGAGTGAGACCCTACCTTGAAATCCCCCCCCCCCAAAAAAAAAAGAGCTCTAAGAATTCAGCGTTGCTCTTGCTCAGAGGGAGAGGGTCGCCGAAAGCCTCTGGAAACACAGTCACTGTGGGACTGGGCTCATATCAAAGGCAAGCAGAGAGGCTTCGCTGCTCAGAAGGAACAAACACACATGGCTCAATAAGTTAATCACCGAAATAGATGAGTTGCATAACCTATGAGGCTGCCAAGAGAAAAGATTTTTTTTTTTTTCCCAAGAACAATAGGTAAGTCTGTTCCCCACGGTGCTGGGAGTGCGCTAAGATCTTAGAGAAATCCAGAGCGGTTTGCAACTGCAATGTGTTCCGTTATTTGCAAACCGCTTGTGCCTGGGTGGGAAGTTCCTTTGCAGTCGGTTTGAAGGAGGAATTTCTTTGTCCAAGCAGAAGGATTGAATTCTTTTGTGCTGCAGTCTATAAAATATTTACATTGTTATGCTACATACACACATTGCTGACCTCCTAATCGTTTCTCTCTGATGCGCTTTAAAGGAGCACTGGACTCCTGACAATGCCACCCAAGCCAATTGCTACGGAAAAGAATCACAGAGTCACTGCAGCAACCAGAGACCCCAGGATGTGACGCCTGTTGTCATTAGGTAAAATTCACCTCCTTTCGGCCCCCAGAAAGGGCCCTGTCTCATAAGCCTAAGGCGCGCAGGAAGACAGACCGGAGGGTGACTGCTCCCTAACATTTACAAAATCCAAATGTTCGGAATAGCCCACTTGCCTCCTACGCCAATTTTCGTGGCATGTTAGAAGGCAGTGTTTAAAGAGGGACTGTCAGGGGCCTTAACAATGGGCCCTAGGTCCCAGATGTCTAAGAACGAAGCCTGCCCAGTTTAAGCCACCGTACTGCCAAGGAAGACAGTGCTTGAGTCCGCTGGGGCTCAGAGGTCCACATCTGGCAACTTGATCCTTCATGGACCGGGTGAACCTGGGTGAACCGAGGGTGCCAGTCCTTGCTACTCAGTGTATTTCTCATCACTGCTACTGCCCCTCCTCCAGAAATTTCTCTCTCTCTCTCTCTCTCTCTCTCTCTCTATATATATATATATATATATATATATATATATATATGTATGTATGTATTTGACAGTGAAAGACAGAGAGAAAAAGGCAGATAGATAGAGAGAGAGAGAATGGGCGCGCCAGGACCTCCAGCCATTGCAATCGAACTCCAGACACATGCGCCCCTTGTGCATCTGGCTAACGTGGGTCCTGGGGAATCGAGCCTCGAACCGGGGTCCTTAGGCTTCACAGGCAAGCGTTTAACTGCTAAGCCATCTCTCCAGCCCTCTTTTTTTCTTTTATAAAATTTATTTATTTATTTATCTAAGAGAGAGAGAGAAGAAGAGAGGCAGATAGAAAGAGAGAATGGGTGCACCAGGGCCCTTTAGCCATCGCAAATGAACTCCAGACACATGCACCCCCTTGCGCATCTGGCTTACGTGGGTCCTGGGGAATCGAACCGGGGTCCTCAGGCTTCACAGGCAAACGCCTTAACAGCTAAGCCATTTCACCAGCCCTCCTCTAGGAACTTCTATAGGAATTAAGTAGCTCTGACTAGACAGGGGGCTTTGAGAAGCATAACGTCTGACCCTGGGCTAGAGGTGAGGGCCGCCAGGAATCGGCCTTTCTTTTACTTTGCTCCATCATGGAAACCTGGATGCAAACTGGCCATTTCTTCCTTCTGAGGTGGAAAGCAGTTGTTACGGGATCCAAGGGCGGCTTTCACAGTTCCTTCCTCCTCCTCCTCCTCCCGCCTGGTTCTGTCACTTGGCCACGCACTAGTAGCTCCACCTGAGCTACTGCCACGCTGACCCGTTTGTTCCCTGGAAGCCAACGTGCTGCCCACAGGGCCATCTTTGCTCTGGTCTCCTCTTCCTCCCACCCCCTCCTCTCCACCTCAACGCAGAGCTCCCTGGCAGCCCCATCCTGGGCAGCACGACGTCCCCTTCTGTCCTCCGTGCCAGGTCACATCAGATCACGGTGCTCGCTTGGCTGTGTTTCTGGGCTGTCACTGTGCATTCATACAAGGCCTGTCTCCGCACAGGAAGGCTAGAGATTTGTCGAGGATGTGTGCAAGCCTTTCCATTTTATTTTATTTTATTTTATTTTATTTTATTTTATTTTATTTTATTTTATTTTATTTTATTTTATTTTATTTTATTTTGCCATAGTAAAACGGTCCGCGTCTTGTAAATATCTTGTACCATAGGTACTGGATATGACAAAAAAAAAGAAAAGTATAAATCATGGCGATTGACCTACCTTCCCCTGTCAGGTGTGAAGAAGGAACAGAATTGGTTTGGTAACGCCGTGCATTGAGCTCTGTTCACTTTTTCTATGGTGTGCCTGTCTTTCTTTATACTGGATGATTAAACATAGCATTTATCTTCTTTTATTGTTTTGTTTTGTTTCAGGTGACATAAGTAAAATACATGTCAGCTAATCAGGGAATGGTGTGAGAATGGCATGTGAAAAGATTCCATTAATCTGAAGTCGGAGCTGAAGCAATCTGGCTCTCAGGGCTTGGGATTGAAAAAGAAATTACAGCAGATGCCAAAACACAGTGGTGACCAGCGAAATCGCCCCGTACCCTGCCTGTTCTACAGCAGCCGGAGTCACATGCTGCCTGGCCCAAGAGGCCTAACCTTTTCAGGCTTGAGTGTGTGTCACATGACACCGTCACCCTGCCTGTGACTAATGTGCTACACACAGAAAAGTAATGGCTTAGGGCACAGTCCTGGACAGTTGGGAAGGACACCAGAGTGATAAATTCAAGGGTTTGGGGCTGTTTCAGGGCCTGTGTTTTCATTAATGCTGCCACACAGAGACAACTGTCTTTTGTTTGTTTGTTTGTTTTTGTTTTTGTTTTTTTTGATATAGGGTCTCACTCTGGTCCAGGCTGATCTGGAATTCGCTATGGAGTCTCAGGGTGGGCTTGAACTCACGGTGATCCTCCTACCTCTGCCTCCCGAGTGCTGAGATTAAAGGCGTGAGCCACCATGCCCGGTGACAACAGTTTTTTTGTTGTTGTTGTTTTGTTTTGTTTTTTGTTATTGTTGTTTTTAAGACAGGAAAGGTTAATCTGGAGAGATGTCCCAGGGGTTAAAAGCATTTGCTTGCAAAGCTTGCTGGCCTAGGTTCAATTCCCCAGTGCCCATGTAAAGCCAGATGCACGAAAGGGGAACATGAATCAGGAGTTTGTGTGCAGTGGTGGTATCAGGTCTTGGTGTGTTTGCTCTCTCTCTCTCTCTCACATACAAATAAATAAATAAAAATGCCTTTCAAAAAAGAGAAGAAAAACTTGCCTCACCATTTCAGAGAGTCAATTAACTGGGCTGAGAATCAGGAATGATTGTATACATGCCGGTGCGTTTGCATGGTGCCCTGGCTCTATTTACTTGCTTATATTTTACTTTTGTATCAGGAAGAACTTCTAAAGTTTATTTTGTCTTTGTTTTGTTTTGTTTTTTTCAAGGCAGGGTCTCACTCTCACTCAGGCTGTCCTGGAATTTACTATTGAGTCTCGGGGTGGCCTTGAACTCACAGCGATCCTCCTACCTCTGCCTCCCAAGTGCTGGGATTAAAGGCGTGCACCACCATGCTTGGCAAACTTCTAAGTTTAAAATATATATATATATATAAATATAAAATACATATAAAAATATATATATATAATATACAATAAATTTTGAAGAGAAATGAGTCCAGAACCCCGCCACACACAATGGAGAAAGAAGAGAGAGGACGGAGGGAGATTTCATGGCGTCCTAGGAGCCAGCCTTAACTCTTTCATTTGCTTCAAACCTGACTCTGAGTTTTCCTAAGGACAACAGAACAATTGAAATCAGCATCTAGATTTATAGTAACCATAACCTGAAACCAACCCAGTCTTTCAAAGAGTCAGAAATGCGATTTCTTCCAGGGACCTTTATGAAAGAAATTCCTGTGTCACGTGGAGGGAGGGAGCTGTCTTCTACAAAGTCCTAACAATAGTGATAATGGAGCATTCCCCCAACCCTCCTTACAGTGCTCCTTATTGCAAGTTAACGACAGAAAGATGATTCTATTAGGCATCTAGACTGTGCTTCCCTCAGATGAGCTCGTGGCCGGGAGCAGAATTGTCTCGCAGAACTTTCTGTGACGGCGAGATGTTCTGTCTGCACTGTGCGATGTGGTCACCATTGGATGATGCCCTTCTCGTGTTGCCGGCGGACTAGGAAACAGAAGTTCAATTCTTACTTGAACTCACTTAAATGTAAACATGTGCGGGGGGGGGGGGGGGTGTGCTGGAGGGATGGCTTAGTGGTTAAGGCGCTTGCCTGTAATCATGTGGCTAATTCGTAAAGTGTGGAAGGGCAGTTCTAGAAAATCCTCCTTAGGGGCTGGAGAGATGGCTTAGCGGGTAAGTGCTTGCCTGTGAAGCCTAAGGACCCTGGATCGAGGCTCGATTCCCCAGGGCCCACGTCAGCCAGATGCACAAGGGGGCGCACGCGTCTGGAGTTCGTTTGCAGTGGCTAGAAGCCCTGATGTGCCCTCTCTCTCTCTCTGTTGCTCTCAAATAAATAAAAATAAGCAAAACAAAAAAAAATTAAAAAAAAAAAAAGAAAATCGTCCTTAGTAAACTTCATCTTAATAAGCTTTTGTGAAGAGTCCTGTGACTGGTATTTGACAGGTTATAGAGCTGATATGTAAAGCAGGACCAAAGTCTGCCTTTGAAACTTTTCTAGAGATGCCCCCAGATGGAGAAAATTAGGTGATGGAGGTTTCAGAGGTCAATGTCCCAGGACAAGATGATTTTTTTTTTTTTTTTTTTTTTTGGTTTGAGGGTCTGAAAATGATAGCTCAGGCTGGCCTAGAACTAACCGCAGATCAGACTGGTCTCCAACTCATAGAAACCCTCCTGCCTCAGCCCCCTGAGTGTTGAGATTCCAAGCGAGAACCACCACGTGTGACTGTGACTCTGTTTTTAGTGGGGAGTTATCTGGGCGTGCCTCTTACATCATGGAGTCTCCAGAAGAGTTTCCTTCCCTCTGTATACTTCTGTCCGTGGTGCTTAAGCCTTGATCCAGGAGCATTAACTCTTCGGCTACTCTGGACATCTGCTGATGGCTTCCTGATCATGCTGGTCTCTCTTATCCTTTCCAACAGTGCTCTGAGGTAGCTCGTCTCAGTCTGGGACCAGAGAATGCTCTTTGATTCCCTTAGCATGGTTAGCAGGTCGCATCACTCTGGCTGTATGGACTGACTGAAGAATTCAAGACAGGCCAGTCAGGTTCAGCCACTAAGATTCCATTCCAAAGCTGGAGTTCAGCTCTGAGAGAACTGGACTTGCTGCCTACCTAACAGCAAACAGAGAGCCTCAGAATTGTTGGCCGTCTGTCTTGACAACACTAGAGGCCTGCTGAAGGGCGGAGTCAGAAATGAAGGCAGGAAGGATGAAGACAGAGGAAATCTAAAAAAAAAAAAAAAAAAAAAAAAAAAAAAAATAGGTCCTGGATAAACTAGCACTAAAGTGTTGGATCAGATCTCCCCCGAAGCTCCAAATCTGTGTTTAGCATGCTTAGTTTTCTTACACAGTGAAAATCTTTTTTAAAAAATATTTATTTCTGGTGCTAATAACCGAACCCAGGGTCTTGTGCTTGCTAGGCAAGCACTCATCCACTGAGCTAAACCCCCAGCCCCAAATTTTTTTAAATTTAAAAATTCACACTTTTGGGCTGGAGAGATGGCTTAGCGGTTAAGCGCTTGCCTGTGAAGCCTAAGGACCCTGGTTCGAGGCTTCATTCCCCAGTATCCACATTAGCCAGATGCACAAGGGGGTGCACGCGTCTGGAGTTCGTTTGCGGTGGCTGGAGGCCCTGGCGCGCCCATTCCTTCTCTCTGTCTCTACCTGCCTCTTTCTCTCTCTGTCTGTCACTCTCAAATAAATAAATAAATAAAATAAACAAAAAAATTAAAAAAAATTCATTTACACTTTTCATCAGAAAACATTTCAACTGATACAGGTGTCTCCATCCAAATCACTTCCGTAAATAACCATGATGCTTTGCAAGTTTATTCATTCTCTCCCTCCCTAGTGTTGGAATTACCTCTGTGGACCACCGCATCTGGCATTTACATGGGCTGTAGAGATCTGAACTCAGATCTTCATGTCTGTACAACAAGCAATTTACCCACAGAACCATCTCCTCACTATCATTTGAACTTTTAAAAAAGATATATATTTTATTCATTTTTATTTATTTATTTGAGAGCGACAGACAGAGAGAAAGAAGAAGGGGGAGAGAGAGAGAGAGGATGGGCGCGCCAGGGCCTCCAGCCACTGCAAACGAACTCCAGACGCGTGCGTTCCCTTGTGCATCTGGCTAACGTGGGTCCTGGGGAATCAAGCCTCGAACCTGGGTCCTTAGGCTTCACAGGCAAGCGCTTAACCGCTAAGCCATCTCTCCAGCCCAACTTACACTTTTTAATAGGCAGTTGTTCATCTCTGTTTTAACCATGAGAAATGCTGCTGAATTTCATGATATTCCATAATGACAAGTTCTATGGAAAGAAGGGCTTCATGACTGGGTGATGTCACCAGATTCAAGGCTCCTCCTTCCCACCCCAGCTCCAACGCCATCGGTGGTAACTTAATCATCCAGGCTGGTAAGAGGACGGGTGTGTGTGGGGGGGGGCGGGCAGCGATGATTCATCCAGAGGTGTCATCTACAGAATGCAGGCAAGGCAGCCTCTCTATGGCTTTCTCTAGCACCGAAGACACTTCAGTAGACTTCCCCTTCCCATCTCCTTGCTGACACTGGGTGGCATATGTCACTCCTGGATGAGATCACTGGGAACAGAGGATGTGGCTGTGGAAGGGAATTCTGTTTGGGAGGAAAGAAGGAGAGCTGGAGGCCTTGGAGGAGCCAACAGGGTGCATACTGGTCCATCACGGGCAGCATCAGTACAACCTGGTTTCTGCTCAGTGACCCGGCCTCTTCTTTAAAAAAAAATTATTATTTATTTGTTTTAGAGAGAGGGAGAGAGAGAATGGGCGCGCCAGGGCCTCCAGCCACTGCAAACGAACTCCAGACGCGTGCGCCCCCTTGTGCATCTGGCTAACGTGGGTCCCCGGGGATTCGAACCTGGGTCCTATGGCTTTGCAGGCAAATGCCTTAACCGCTAAGCCATCCCTCCAGCCCGCCTGGCCCACTTCTTTCACCACTCACATCCTTGAACTTGACCCTCCAGCTCTGCTGGCCTAAGTTCTTGGGCTCGGTTCATTTGTGTGCACGTGCCGGGGTGGGGGTCACCGGGTCGTGTGGCCCCAAAGCGTGTAGCTGCCGTCACTATGCAAGAGTCTTCCAGGTCCACCTCCTCTGCTCCCTGCTGAGCTTCCTCTGACTTGGAACCTGATTACTTCCTCTTAGAATTCTTCCATCGCTCAGGAAACATAGGTGGGGCCACTCCTCCGGACCCATTCTCACTTGGCCACCAAGCATACCTTAGAATGCATCGTGACTTCCTCTTCTTGTCTCCCCAGCCAAATTGTGACCTGGGGCTCAGGGACTCTGTTCTAGCTCCTGAGGTCTCCTGTAAGGACAGAGGCATGGTATATGCTCAGTTAACATCTAAGCGCCTCGCTTCTCCAAGCTCTGATCGCAGGCAGGCAGACGGGTCCTCCAGCCCCTCCATATACTGACCAGTCCCCAAATATACGCTTCCTTTCAAAGACACTTCAGAGCAATTTATTTTTTTTTTCTCTTTTCTCTTTTGATTGACTTGTTTAAAATGTATAGACATGGGCTGGACAGATGGCTTGGCGGTTAAGGCACTTGCTTGCAAAGCGAAAGGGCCCTGGTTCGATTCCCCAGGACCCACGTAAGCCAGATGTACAAGGGGGCACGTGCGTCTGGAGTTCGCTTGCAGTGGCTGGAGGCCCTGATGCAACCTCTTTTTCCTTCTGTCTGACTCTGTCTCTCTCAAATAAATAAATAAAGATAAAATATTTAAAAAAATAAAATGTATATATAGTGTACCCTGAAAATAATTCCTTCTTCACCCTCCTTTGACCTTCCCCAATCCCTCCTCTGTGTGACCCCTCTTCTTTCCAAGTAGTCCCTCCACTATTTTTTTTTAATTTTTATTTATTTATTTATTTGAGAGCGACAGACACAGAGAGAAAGACAGGTAGAGGGAGAGAGAGACAATGGGCGCGCCAGGGCTTCCAGCCTCTGCAAACGAACTCCAGACGCGTGCGCCCCCTTGTGCATCTGGCTAACGTGGGACCTGGGGAACCGAGCCTCGAACCGGGGTCCTTAGGCTTCACAGGCAAGCGCTTAACCGCTAAGCCGTCTCTCCAGCCCCCCATCTACTATTTTGACGTCTCCCTCTCTCTGTGTGTGTGTCTCTCTCTCGCTCTGTTTTTTTATTTTTTGCTTTCCTCCATCATCCATGACAACCTTTTCAAGGGCTCAATATTACACAGGTCTTGTGCAGGTACTGACAGCTACTGCGAGGTCAGCGACACGATTGCCGCCTCGCGTCTGGAAAACAGTCTTCCAGAACTCTGCTCCCCATTAACTGCTCTTACATTCTTTCCTCCACCTTTTGCCCAGTGGGCCCTGAGGTGTGATAGAGGTGTCTCATTTAGTGGCAAACACACCAACTGTCACTTCTTCTCGCCACTTTGAGGAGATTTGAGTCCCCTCCCCTCCCACCCCCAGCCACCATCTAAAAAGAGAAGCTTCCGTAACCAAAAGTGACAGCGTTCAGAGATGGGCGTAAGCGTAAATATTTAAAGGGCAATTGGGTGGGCATAGTCCATTAAACCGAACCCCAGTAGTAATTGCCCCCTGCCCCAGGGTTTGTATCTTTTTCAGGCAGGCTTTAAAATATTTTTAAAAATTTTTTTTATTAACTTCCATGACTATAAAAAATACACCATGGTGATATCCTCCCTCCCCCCACTTACCCCCTTGAAACGCCACTCTCCATCATACCCCCTCCCCATCTCAATCAGTCTTTCTTTTACTTTTGATGTCTTGATCTTTTCCCCCTCTTATGATGGTCTTGTGTAGGTAGTGTCGGGCACTGTGAGGCCATGGATATCCAGGCCATTTTGTGTCTGGAGGGAGCATGTTGTAAGGAGTCCTACCCTTCCTTTGGCTCTTACATTCTTTCCGCCACCTCTTCCGCATTAGACCCTGAGCCTCGGAAGGTGTGATACAGATATTGCAGTGCTGAACATTGCGGTCATTTCTTTCCATCACCATGATACCTTCTGAGTCGTCCCAAGGTCACTGTCAGGCAGGCTTTTGCCTGGGTTTTCAGCACTAGGCGTGGACTCCGTCCTGCAGAGCAGGCCTCCTGTCCGGTGACTGTGCAGTCCGGCACCCCTATAACTGAAGCGCCGCGGCTGCACTAGGGGACAGCTGTGTAGCTAGCTCATAGGGTCTGTCGCTGGCTGAGGCTGTTGATTTTCATGCCCCAGGAGGGCACAGAGCAATTTCCAGCACCAGAGAGCAGCTTCTTTCAGCAGGAGCAACTGACTCATGGGAGACTCAGAGGATTCTCTGCAGACTCAGAAAAAGCTACTTGATTCAAGCCAACGTGCGTTCATTACGGAAACAACAGAACCCTTTCTAGGAATCAAAAGGACTTCCTTAACCCCCCCTTAACGACTCTGCAAAAACAGCCAACAGCGCACATTACATTGAACGATAAGAAGACAGACCCTCTTCCATCCTCGAGCACAAGAAGCGGCAGTCGCTGCTCCTATAAAGCATTGCATCGGAGGTGCTGGCCAGTGCGGTGAGGCAGTGGAAAGAAAGGGCTTGTGGGTGAAAGAGGAAGAATTACTAAAAATCCCACCTTCTGTCAAGGTAATATAACTCAATATTAACCCTTTGACAAAGTATTTTGAAAATAAAATTTATTTACATATAGATACATATACTTCCAATATGCCTTCCCAATTTTTTAAAACTTTTTTTGTTTATTTATTTATTTGAGAGAGAGAGAGAGAGAGAGAGAGAGAGAGAGAGAGAGAGAGAGAGAATGGGTGCGCCAGGGCCTCCAGCCACTGCAAACAAACTCCAGACGCGTGTGCCTCCTTGTGCATCTGGCTTACGTGGGTCCTGGGGACTCGAGCCTCGAACTGGGGTCCTTAGGCTTCACAGGCAAGTGCTTAACCATTAAGCCATCTCTAAAGCCCTGCCTTCCCAATTTTAAGTGTTCCAATCTGAGTATTTTTTTAAACTTTATATTTATTTTTGTGTGTGTATGGTGCACCGGGGTCTTTTGCTACTGCAAATGAACTCCAGATGCATGTGCCACTTTATGCTTGGCTTTATGTCGGTACTGGGGAACCAAACCCTGGCCAGCAGGCTTTGCAAGTAAGCATTTTTGATCCCTGTTCCCTCTGATCTATGAGTCTTTTTTTTTTTTCTTTTGGTTTTCCAAAGCAGAGTTTCACTCTATCCCAGGCTGACCTGAAATTCACAATGCAGTCATGGGATGGCCTTAAACTGGTGGCAATCCTCCTACCTCTGCCTCCTAAGTGCTGGAATTAAAGGCGTGCGCCACCATGCCCGGCTGATCTACGTATGAGTTTTGTTTTGTTTTCTTTTTAAATTTATTTATTTGAGAGCGACAGACATAGAGAGAAAGACAGATAGAGGGAGAGAGAGAATGGGCGCGCCAGGGCTTCCAGCCTCTGCAAACGAACTCCAGACGCGTGCGCCCCCTTGTGCATCTGGCTAACGTGGGACCTGGAGAACTGAGCCTCGAACCGGGGTCCTTAGGCTTCACAGGCAAGCGCTTAACCGCTAAGCCATCTCTCCAGCCCTACGTATGAGTTTTGACTAAGCTTTGAACTTACCACCACAATCAGGAAGTAGGCTCCTCCCCGCCCCCATAATTCCACTCTGTTTGCAGTTCCCTCATTGTGGGCACCAGAAACCACTGATGTGCGTGTGCCTGCTTTGGAAGCTCATGCCAATGAAGCCATAGGTGTCTCTTCTGTGTTATTGCTCTAACCCTTCCATGTTTGTGTCACTGTTGGGCATGAGACCTTTGTCACATGCTCATATTGTGAATATTTTGAGTCTGTGACTTGCCTCTGCATTTTTTTTTTTAACCAGTGCCCTTTGAACAACAGAAGCCTTTTGCTTTTTATACTATTCAATGTCTGAAAATTTTTGCTTTGTTTTTTCTCTCTCCTCTCTTACTGTGTGTGTGTTCTAAATCGTAAAGTTTTTCTCCTGCCTTTTCTTCTAGAAGGCATGTGGTCTACAATTTACATTGAATTTTTTTGTTCTTCCCTCAATAAATGTGGCAGTTTAAATATTTATTTATTTATTTATTTACTTACTTATGTATGAGAGAGAGAGAGATTGGGCACACCAGGGCCTCTAGCCACTGCAAACAATGTCCAGATGCACCTTCTGTGTCTGGCTTACATGGGTACTAGGGAATCGAACGTGGGTCTTCAGGCTTTGCAGCCAAGTGTCTTAACTGCTAAGCCATCTTTCCAGCCCTTGAATATATATATATATATATATATATATATATATATATATATATATATATATATATATATATATATTCACATATTTTTTTTTTCTGCAAAGTGTGAGGTAAAGGGTAAATGTGATCTATGTACACATATGCAGTGTGCTGGCTCCATTGCTGAGATGACAGCTTTCCCCACACTGATTCAGCCTGGGTCTCTTGTTAACAGTCAGTTGACTATGTGGGTATAGGCTGATTCTTGCATTATGTCTCTCTCTCTTTTTTTTTTATAACTCCAATACTGCACTGTCTTGATTGATTATTGTGGCTTCATATTAAGACTCAACATGAGGTGGTATAAAGTGTATTAAAGTGTCTAACTCAGTCATTTTTGTAGTCTTTTTACAATGCTAAAGAAAACATCCTGGGGCTGGAGAAATGCTTAGTGGTTAAGGTGCTTGCCTGCAAAGCCAAAGGACCTCAGTTCAATTCCCCAGTACCCACATAAACCAGATGCACAAGGTGGCACATGCATCTGGAGTTCGTTGGAAGCCCTGGTGCACCCATTCACTCTCTCTCTCTCTCTCTCTCTCTCTCTCACACACACACACACTCTGCCTCTTTCCCTCTCTCAAATAAATAAATAAAAATAAAGAAATAAAGAAAACATCCTTTGTGCTTCTTTTTTATTTATTTATTCGTGAAGGGAGAGAGAGGAGAGAGAGAGAGAATAAGTAAATGAATGGCCACACCAAGTCCTCTTGGCATTGCAAACGAATTCCTGATGCATGCACCACCCTGTGCACTTGGCATCACATGGATAGTGGGGAACTGAACCAGGCTGGCAGGCCTTATACGCAAGTGCTTTTAACCACTGAGCAGTCTTCACAGTGTCTATCTGTGTTTTCCATGAATTTTAGAATAAGCCCGATTTTAGACCCAACCTCCCCAGAAGCCTGCTGCTTATCTTTTAGTACTTGGGATGGAGCCTAGGTGCCTTCCACACGCCAGGCAAATGCTCTACCCCTGAGGCGCCTCCCAGATGATTTATTTGAATTTTATTCTATGCATGTGCACACACGTGTGTGCCAGGGCGTGCACGTGGAGGTCAAAGACCAACTTTCAGGATGGTCCTCCCATTCCACCCTTCTTTTCCCCCCCTTTGGCAGTGTCTCTTGTTCCCTGCTGTCGTCATGAGCTTCCAGAAAATTCACCTGTCTCTGCCTCCCTTCTAGCAGTCAGTGCGCTGGGAATCACAGCAGCCTGCCACAACTCTGGCTTTGAGTGGGGTCTAGGGGTACAAACTCAGGTACTCGGGGTTACGTGGCCAGCAGCTCCCCAGCTCAAACCTGCTGAATGAGATTCCGCTGACTGTCTTGATCACTTTGGGGAGACGTCAGGACAATACTGAAGTTTTCCAAAAACCATGATCATGGTGCGTCTTTCCATTGACTGAGGACTTCTTTCGTTCTCTCAGCATGATGTAGAACTTTCCAGGCAGAGGTTTTTGTGGGAAATATATTCTCTTACATTAATCTAGGTATTTTTTATCTTTCGGTTTACTGTAAATGGTATAGCTATACTGATATTTACATATTCACTCTGAATCCTTTAGACTCGCTAAATTCCCTTACTATTTATAGTAGTATTTTTTTGGGGGGGGGGTAGATACTTTAGGAGAGTTTATACCTTCATTTTCAACTCATATGCCTTTTATTTCTTTTTGTTGCTTTATTGTGTTGGCTAGGACTCTGATCCATTGTTTGGTACAAGCAACAATTGCTCATATCTTGCCTTGGCCTTAATTCTAGGAGGAAAGTCTTCATACTACCAAATCTCATGTTTGCCGCTGGTTATTTTGTGATGTCATGAATTAGGTTGAGGAAGATTTTTTTTTTTTTTTCTGTTTTCTGTTTTCTAGAAAGGTCTCTGGTGTTTCATCCGGAAGCGCATGCTGGGTTTCGTCAGGCAGTTTTTCTGACTCCGTGGAGAATCTCCTGTGAGTCTCCTAAGACAGTGGCTGGCATTGGCTGATTTCTGAATATTGCAGAACACAGACTCATGGAGTCTTAGCTTATTCCCCACCCAATCTCCGGGTCAGCAGAAGATTTGAAGGGGAAACCTTGGGGATTTGTGGTGCTTTTCCGTCAGCCATCTTGGCCTCACCAGAGCCCTGTCGTCAGACCGTTTGCTTCTGTCTCGTCACAGCTTCTGGACAGTAAGTACATTTAGGCAAAAAGCCAGGAGGATCATGGGATCTTCTCCCTCCATTTGTTTCTGACCGATTGCCACTGCCCAGAGTTTCTGTATGAATGTGCAAATAAGCACATCCACATGTAACATATAACATGTCATTCACACATGTAATAAATGTACACATTTTAGATGCCCATGGAACAGTCCATTGCCATTCTCCCAAAAAAACAGTTGCATGTTTGATGTTACCTGTAAAAATTCATGACAGGGAGGAAAACATTTATTCTTTCCTCCGACTCTTGAACATCTAGGAATTGTTTTGTCTCAAGTGTTTTGTCTTCAAGTTACTGAAGACCTATCTAGTACAATGGTTCCTGAGCGTTGGGACTTTTTTTTTTTTTTTTCCTGGAGGCTGGCATTCCACTACACACCAGCTTTGTGCCCAGCCCTGACTGAGATCTGACCTGTGTGGTAGTCGTTACACAGCAGCCTATGGTACAGGCGGCCTCCTGCACATGAATGAAACTTCATCTTATTTGTAAATAAGGGGGTGGCCCTGTGAGGTGTTGAGTGACCAGTGAGACTCCATGTGACTTGAGAACTTCAACTTCCAGCTGTCCTGATCTAATGTCCCTTAGAGTGGGTGACAACATTATGCACGGATTTTTGTCAGAACTAAGATCATGGATGCACTCAAACAAAAATGCACGTACAACTTCAAGGGGTCCGTGAGACGTGAGGTCCCTCAACGCCATCGCAGAGGCCAGCAGCAGGATTCCTGGCCGGTGCAACCAACCTTAACACCTGTCATCATCTTGACCTCGGTGACTTTTGAGCTGTCCCTGTGGACTTATAATGATGCTGCATTGTGCTCATAACCACACGTGGAACCCTGTAGGGCCACCTCTCCCTTGCTGGTGGCACTTCTGTCAGCAGGGGCATGGGTACCATGGACATTACCTGCCTGGTAAGAAGACCCCGTCTTCCCCGCCAGCTCCTGCCTTCCCACTCATGACGCTCGAGGAGGAAGCTATATTTAGAACCGGTGGCACCTTTCTCCATAAAAGATCACCGGGACTAATTCCATGGTGACTCACATCCAAGTTGATGCCAAACACTCAGAGACCAATTGCTTAAAAGCATGACCCCTCACCCGCGGACTCCGGCGCTGCCGTGTTCGTTAACCGAGGACACTTGCCTATCCTCCTAATTTGCATTTCCCACTTCAGTTCCCTCCAAGACTTCATTCCCACCCTTACTTTGCTTCCTGAGAAGATTTCGTCTGGTGGTATAAGTACTTTTCTCTCCCTCCCTCCTCCTTCTTTCCCTTCCTTCCTCTTTCTTTCTTCCACAGAATAATTCTCTTTCCAAGGCCACTCTGTCCTTGGTCTTAGATCCTATTCTTCTGCCTTCTCAATTACATGCACTAATTTTTTTCTCTTCTGCATCAACACTTTTTCCTTTTCTACTGAATCATTCCCATTAGCATACAAATGTATTGTAATAGCTCTCATCTCTCTCTCTCTCTTTTTTAAGGCTTGTCACCCTTCATTTTCTTCCAGCCGACTACTCCACCCTCCGCTCCCCTCGACGCCCCAAACTCAAGAGTCGTTTTCACCCACTATCGTCAATTCTCCCTCAATTTTATTTTTTTTATTATTTTGAATCCATTGTGCTAAATCTGACAGCTCCAAGTTCCTCATTCTACTAGCCCAGCAGCAGCATTCCACAGAAGCTGGTATCTCCCTCCTCCAATCAGTTTTCCTTGGCGGAATCCCACATTCTCCTGGCTTGTTTAACCCTCCTCAGAAAGGCCCTTCCTGTCTGCAGACCCCGGTCACCATCTCCTGCTCTTCATTTTCTCTTCCTAGAGCCATTATGCATGGTCAGTTGACTATGTCTCCCACCGTCGTGAGGGTTTACGTGTCTTATTGCTGTGTATCCAGTAAGACCGTGTCTGGTCCTCAGCAGGAGCTGAGCCAATGTATTTGTTGGCTCAGATTAGAGGGCTTGTGTCAGGAATGCTGATTTCAATAACTTTCTTCCAAATCCTGTTTGTTTGTTTTTTTTCTTTTTTAACCCTGGATCTAACCCTATACTGCCTAACATAACCTCTGAGTTTAGGAAACTGGGACCCTCTCTAGTCTAATCCTTCTCTTCTTCATTTTTTTGATTAGTTGGTTTGGAGATATATATATATATATATATATATATATATATATATATATATATATATACACATACATATATATATATGTGTATATATATACACACATACATATTTGCAAGGAGAGAGAGAGAGAGCGAGGGAGAGAATGGGGATGCCAGGGCCTTTAGCCACTGCACCTGAACTCCAGAAGCATGCACCACTTTGTCCATCTGGCTTTACGTGGATACTGGGGAATAGAACCCAGGCCATCAGGCTTTGCAAGCAAGTGTCTTTAATTGCTAAGCCATCTCTCAGCCCCCCACACACCATTTTTTTTTGTATTTTATTTATTTACAGAGAGAGAGAGAGAGAGAATGTAGAGTATGTCTGGGTGCACCAGGACCTATAGCCACTGCAGACTAACTCCAGATGCTTGCACCACTTTGTACATCTGGTTTATGTGGGTACTAGGGAATTGAACCTGGCTTGTTAGGCTTTATGGGCAAGCGACTTAACCGTCGAGCCATCTCTCCAGCCCTCTGATCTTCTAACAAGGCAACTTCCGCGTGATGAATCAGGGCGGGCAGATTTAGGGGTGAGAAGTCCTGGAAAAAGCGAGAAGGGGACTGAGAAGCAGGGTGCGCAAAGTGGCGATTAGGGAAGCCGGGCATGGCTGGGGTGTTGCCAGAAAACGTCCGTGTGTGGCAGGACGGCCTTCGTCAAACCAGGGGACCTGGGGTTCTGTGCCTAACTTTTTGCATTTACTATTCCACCCCCGACACACCCTCGTCAATGTGGAAAGGTGGAGGAGGGAGGGTCAGGAGTAAACAGGATGGAGGGACGAGTTTGTGGAAAGCAGTCAAAGATCAGAGTTGAACGTGTAAGAGAGAATGCATTGTTCATCAGAGAAAAGCTGGGGTGGGGGAACCTGGAGGAGGCCAGCAAGGAACAAACACTTTTTTAAAAAGAATTATTTTCTGAAAGCCACTCGGGGAGAGGGGGGGGGGTTTCTGAATCTGGAGGAGGGGGTCTCCGCCCAGGGGACTCCTGCCTTGCCCTAGCCACCCTGGAGCCCAGATGATGCGATCTTTGGCTTTGATTAAAGGGGTGGGTGGAAGTGGGCGCGGGGGGGGGGGGGAGATGCGCGCCGCGGCGGAGCAAAGGGGAGGGCCCAGGCCGGCGAGCAGCCAATCAGCGATGACTTTGGGCTCTTGCAGGCTCCCGGGCCTCTGGGCACCGGGCAGAGGACCCTGAGCCGCAGGCTGGCTGCGGGCGCAGCTGGGCGCCTCTGTGGGAGGGGGATGCACCCTTCCCCTCATCAAAGTGACCCCTTGGGGGCACAAGGTCGGGGACTGAGGCCGCGGGAGGCTGGACGCACGGTGGGAGTGGAGGAGGAGGCGACTTGCTTCTCAAATTTGTCCCAAGGAGCTCCAGAGTTGGCAGGACAACACGCAAACCCCTAGGAAGCCTTCGGTACCCCTCTCTACCTCCCCCCTCCCCCACCTCGCCACCAGTCACATCCCCGGGCGCTTCAGAGTTGTCAGATCGGAGGGCAAAACTTCAGCTGATATGGATGCAGCAGGGACGAGACACTTTGGCAGCATCCCCACACCCTCCCCCCACAAAAAAAAATAAAACCCCACCCCAGTGGTCTGCAAGGATGGAACCCGGGGATCCTCAACTGCAAGCCCGCTGCAGGGTGGCCTCTCCGCGGGCCCCCCTGGGGGAGGGGTGGGTGGAGCATTGGAGCGCTCCCCCCCGCCCCCCCCCGTAGGATCGTGGTGCCGCTGCGCTAACGCAGACCCATCCGAGGAGTTCTGCCAGGGACAGACACACCACCACCTCCTGCATTGCGTCGGACCTGACCATTTTTCCAATGTGAAATTCCCGGGGAAGGTCGCGCGCCGCGCTGTAGCGCACGAGCTCGCGCGCGCGAGCGGAGAGGGCCGTGCGTGGGCGGGGCTGCGGGCCGCCGCCGGGGTGGGGGGTGTTGGTGGCGGTGGTGAGGGGAGTAGAGTTGGTGGTCGGTGGGCTTTTCGGGTTAGGAGTGGAAGAAGCTGTGCAGGTTAAGGGTGGGAACGGAATGGCAAACCTTCTCCCTCCACCCCCTCCCCGGGCTCTGCCAAACCGCCCCCTCCTTTTCCATCTACCTCTTGGCTCATGCCCCCCCTCCCTCCCTCCTCCCCTCCCTCCCCCCCCCCCCGCCCTCCCCAACCCACGCCCCGGTGGGCCAATCGCTGCTCCGCATTCCTGGCGTTTCTCAGGTTTCTGCTGATCTTGCAGCGCCCAGAAATGGACCGAGCGGACCGGTCAGCGCACTCTCACTGCCGGGCTCCGGGCTCCTGAGCAGTCCCGGGTCCGCGACGAGGAGGATGGGGGGGTGCGGAGAGCCGAGGCCACCCGAGAGCCAAGTAGATCCAGGCTCTGGTCGCTAACCAGCCCCCCCCTCACCACCACCTCCGCCCGCCTCCTTGGGGAATCGCCTCCAGGGTTCCCCGGGTGTTAGGAGGGGGCCACAATCCTGTTTCTAGCCATCGGCGTTTCTGGAGAGGGTGGCATTTTAAAAATTATTATTATTATTATTATTGCTTTTCCGCCCTGCATCCTCCGGAACTCCCTGCACCCCGGGGAGAGGACCGCGTCGCCAGGTTGCTGGCATCTGGTGAGAATGGGGGTAGGAAGCGGATGTTTCCTCCGTAGCTGCTCTGCAAAGACATCGTCCGGCTGAGAGGGTCCGGGGGCCCGAGGACAGCGGGGCGGCGGGGGGGGGGGTTGCGGTGACGACGACGAGGTGCCCGGTGCCTCTCGGATGCTGCGTCCGAGGTACCCTCCTGCTCGCCCGCCCGCCCGCCCGGGTACTGCAAAGGCGACCTGCCGCATTCCCACTCCGGCTCTCCGCCGACTCAGCACCGCGCGTGTGCCAAGCCGCCTGGCCAGGTAGGGGGGGGGGTGGCCCACCAGGGTCCGGAATTGCAGAGGGGGGGGGTAGCTGGGGAGGACGGGGTGGAGGGTGGGGGAGGACGAGGGGCGCGAGGGTGCTGCCGGAGACCGGGGGGGGGGGCTACTCGGGTGTCCGTGTCTCTCCGGGTGTTTTTTTTTTTTTCTGTTTCTTTTTTTTTTTTTCTCCGATCTCCAGTTTAAAGAAGTTGTAAACAGATCGGCTTGTTGGGGTACTGGGGAAAGTGGGGTGGAAGAACCCCTAAACTTGGCTTTTTTTGGGGGGTGTCTGCTCTGCTCTGCGTGTGTGTGTGTGTGTGTGTGTGTGTGTCTCTCTCTCTCTGTGTTGTATGCGTCAACCTCCAGTAAAAGTCCGGTTGTGTTCTGCAAAGCTAGCCGTCTGTGCTGTTCGGTGTCTGTAGGTCGGTCCTAACGGAACGCTTCTGATCTTTTACCCCTCCCCCTCTCCCCCCGTATCACTTTCTATCTCTCTGCAGCGTCCATCGACCGCCCCGGTGGGAGCTTAGAACGCGGCAGGCGAAGAGGGCTAGGAAGGGGGAGCGCCCAGGAGCAAGCGGCAGAAGTGTGTTTGTGGGGGGCGGCGGATGATAGGCGTGGGGATCTGCTGAGCTGCAGCTGCCCCGGGGTCCTAGGAGAGCTTTGGCAGGGCCGGACAAGCCAGATCGAGAGTCCCAGAGCCATGGCCCGTGTGCGTTAAGGCACACTGGAGCAAGAACAAAAGTAAAAATAATAATAGTAATTAATAATAAAATCCCACCCCCTCCCAAGCAAAAAAAAAAAAAAAAGCATATCCCAAAAACCTAACCCGTGGAGCGGGGGGGTGGGGGGGGGGAGCTGTATCCGGACCGCAGCTACAGGGGTTCCAAACTGAGTGACAGGCCAGGGTGAATGCGAGGCGAGCGCTAGCCAAGTGTCTGCGAGCTCCGAAGCCCCCTTCCCCTGTCCCCAGCGTGGGGTCGTGGGTTGGGGGGAGACGCACCTCTCCGGTGGGAGAGGAGGAGGAGGAGAGGAGGACGCCCCGGGGGTCCCCTTGCGCCCGTGCGCTGCTGCTGCTGCTGCTGCTGCTCAGGGACCCCCTCCACCCCCACCCCCCAGGCAGGCACCATGACCGTGATGTCCGGGGAGAGCGCCGAGGAGGCCGCGGCCGCCCCTGGCCACCCGCAGGACGGCAGCTACCCGCGGCCCAGCGAGAACGATGACCACGAGCGCTGCGAGCGCGTGGTCATCAACATCTCCGGGCTGCGCTTCGAGACGCAGCTCAAGACGCTGGCGCAGTTCCCCAACACGCTGCTGGGCAACCCCAAGAAACGCATGCGCTACTTCGACCCGCTCCGGAACGAGTACTTCTTCGACCGCAACCGGCCCAGCTTCGATGCCATCCTGTACTACTACCAGTCCGGGGGCCGCCTGCGCAGACCCGTCAACGTGCCCCTGGACATGTTCTCCGAGGAGATCAAATTTTACGAGCTGGGCGAGGAGGCCATGGAGAAGTTCCGGGAGGACGAAGGTTTCATCAAAGAGGAGGAGCGACCTCTGCCGGAGAAGGAGTACCAGCGCCAGGTGTGGCTGCTCTTCGAGTACCCGGAGAGCTCGGGGCCAGCCCGGGTCATCGCCATCGTGTCCGTCATGGTCATCCTCATCTCCATCGTCATCTTCTGCCTGGAGACGCTGCCGGAGCTGAAGGATGACAAGGACTTCATGGGCACCATCCATCGCATCGACAACACCACGGTCGTCTACGCCTCCAACATCTTCACGGACCCCTTCTTCATCGTGGAGACGCTGTGCATCATCTGGTTCTCCTTCGAGCTGGTGGTGCGCTTCTTCGCCTGCCCCAGCAAGACGGACTTCTTCAAAAACATCATGAACTTCATCGACATCGTTGCCATCATCCCTTACTTCATCACGCTAGGCACGGAGATAGCTGAGCAAGAGGGCACTCAGAAAGGCGAGCAGGCCACCTCCCTGGCCATCCTCAGGGTCATCCGCTTGGTCAGGGTCTTTAGAATCTTCAAGCTGTCCCGTCACTCCAAGGGTCTCCAGATCCTGGGCCAGACGCTCAAGGCAAGCATGAGAGAGCTAGGGTTGCTCATCTTTTTCCTCTTCATTGGGGTCATACTCTTTTCTAGCGCAGTGTACTTTGCTGAGGCGGAAGAGGCTGAGTCGCACTTCTCCAGTATCCCCGATGCTTTCTGGTGGGCGGTGGTATCCATGACCACCGTAGGATACGGTGACATGTACCCTGTGACAATTGGAGGCAAGATCGTGGGCTCCTTGTGTGCCATCGCTGGTGTGCTGACAATTGCCCTGCCCGTACCTGTCATTGTGTCCAATTTCAACTATTTTTACCACCGAGAAACTGAAGGGGAGGAGCAGGCTCAGCTGCTCCACGTTAGCTCCCCCAACTTAGCCTCGGACAGCGACCTCAGTGGCCGCAGCTCCTCCACCATCAGCAAGTCAGAGTGCATGGAGGTCGGAGAGGACATGGATAATAGCCTCGCCCATTACAGACAGGCCAATATCAGAACTGGTAACTGCACCACAGTTAATCAAAACTGCATTAATAAGACCAAGCTACTGACCGATGTTTAAAAGCAGAAGAGCAAAAAAAGAAAAAAAAAAAAAAGAAAAAAAACCCCACTTAGCAGCTTGAAAGGCTAAAAAAAAACAAACTCTAGTGACTCCTGTCACGCTGTAGATTCTTTGCTAAGTAGCCTGAATGCTCGACTTAAGGATCAATGCATTGTTGCATTGTGAATTTTGGGAGTGGCAAAACAGAAGCTTTCAAGATCCGTGAGAAAAAAGAAAAAAAAAAGAAAAAACCACACACACTATTTTCATTGTATTAAAAAAATGAGAAAAGAAAATATTTTCTAAAACTTGCTTAAAATGCACTCCATAAGTAGTCTATGGAAAAATAAGACCCATGCTTTCCTCATACTGAAACATTTCCAGTCCTTTAGCTTAAGTTTTTTTTTTTTTAAAAAAAACCCCAAAACCAGATGATCATTTAGAAACATAAAATTAAAATTTGCATGGGACTCCAGTATAAAATCTTTGCAAACTGCACACCACACTTCAGGCAGCGTGTCAGATGTATTATATGTAACATGCCATACCAGCCTCAATGGGCAATGAAGAAATACTTTTACTTTGATCCACTGAACTGCATATTACAAAGTGAACAAAATTTAAATCTCTTAAAAAAGACTGGCTCTCTTAAAAAAAAGACGTGCTCTGTAGAGATGCTCCCTCGGCCCAGTCTCCTGGTTCAGACTATTCCCTAGGCAAATGGCAACCGAATAGAATGCATCGATTCATTGCTACATTCTCTCACTGCAGATGAGCTAAATACAGGTCTATTCTCACCAGTCCTGCACCCTGACCCCTGACCTTCAGAGTGGGTTGTGAAACCATACCCTCCTCGCTGCAAGAGAGCAGAAGAGTAAAAAGTTGAACATGTCTCACTCAGATAACCTTTCCTTTATATCGCATGCTGACAAAAGTTAACCAGGACAATAGGGAATCAACTCACTTTGAACTTGACCCTCCCAAATATAGATCCTTTTTTTTGTTTTCATCTGCATTCACCAAAAGTGCACTCCCTCATTCATTAACTCTTCTATTAGTGAATAAAGTACTGTATTTAAGTGCATACATTAATCAGATGGGAACAATAACTTTTTGGAGCTCAAAGCATGTTTTCTTAGTCAGCATTATGACCCGTTTGATTAAGGCATACATTGACTTAATTAATGCATGATTTCAGTAATAAAAAGTTAAAAAGAAAAATAATAAAAATTACAAGGCTGTGGGAGGAAAGACCCAAAAGGAATAATGGGGGTGGTGTGGGGGGGACACTCGATCAATTTTCCTGCCTTTGCTCAGGGAAATGTCAGACTTCTGTGTGGATGTAGAATGAGAGAACCAATTTGCCCATCCTGTAGGGAAACTGTAGAAAACTAAATAAGTCATTAAGGTATATGTGTGTGTGTATATATATATATACATACATATATATATGTATATATATACACACACACAGCCAGACCTAAGGCAAGTATTCTTTCTAGCTGACCATAAACACAAGCAAAACAAACAACAAAAAGGTGCAATATTGCATGTTTTTTTTTGGTGCATTCTTAGGATGTAAGTGAGAATGTTTATCTCCCATATGCATCCAGAGCAGAGCTGATTTCTTTTCCGCAGTCATCATTTGAAGTCTGTAGCGACTTCAGCCCCTCGCCTTGAGGCTCCCTAAAGAAATTCAACCAATTGATTTAATAGTTGCTTAGTGCCTTTATCCTGTGTACCCACAGCAAACTGCAGAAAGTGCCTGCATAACACGGCTGAGGTGTTCTTTAACAGAAGGGAGGAAGGGTTGGGGCACAGACATTTTGCTTTTCGTTTCCTTTGTTTTCTCATCCTCACTCTGTCACGTCCCACTGTGAGAGAACCGCACAGTCATCAGCCCCAGCGGGTGGGGAGAAGAGATCCAAGCAGGTGCTGTCTCTCTCCGGCCATCCACTGGACTTGGTCCCTTCGGCAGCCTGACTCTGGATGTGAACTGAGCCTCATATTTGAACTCCTGGACATGAACCAATGAGCTTGGTTTACTCCTGTTCTCCGCCAGAAATCAAAAGAAACTTTCTGGGAATATGGAGGGCCACTCTAGGCACACCAAAACTTCCTCAGGTCCAGCGTGGCACCCTGGGCACACTAACTCCGTCTCTGATAACTACAGCACTTTGAAGATCTTTTGGATCTTATTGATAGCGACCTGTCCTGGGTCTTTCTTCTTAGCCCACTCCCTTAAGATGCTTCCTTTGATATGCCTCTGATGGTCCCACTTGGAAGAAGACACTTCTCAGACTGAGCATCTGATGTCTGCTGCCCCAAGCGGCTGAGCCCAGAGAATGGTGGGGACCCTGTGCCCAGTTGAAAGCCACATCACATGTGCTCTGGAGCACCAGCAACTGTCTTGCAATAGTGAGGGGCTCACTGCCGCTTTAAGGACACCGGTGTGGGGAATCTTCATTCTGTGCTTAGCATGTGGCTGCCTGCAGCTGACTGCCTTATATTCCTGCCTGGCTTCTTCTGGAATCCTCCTTGGTACTTCCGTTCCTTTCCCCCACCCATCCTGTCCTGAACTAACAGTGAGGCCATCAACCAAGAAACAAGAGTGACTTACTTGAAAGAAGTAACATGGATATATATATATATTTTTCCTGTGTGAAACTTTTCTGAGTGTTTCAGATGAACAACACACATTCTGGAAGACAAGGGGCCCAGAGCTGCCCAGCCTCTGACAACAGGGCATTAAACCCACGCATGTTGCTTATTCCTCATTGGAACCTTAACTCAACCTTGCTATCACTCCCTTTCCTATTTGCTTAAAAGCCCCTAGGTGTGTGTGTGTGTGTGTGTGTGTGTGTGTGTGTGTGTGTGTGTGTAGGAGGGAAGCCAACTCCTGTCCGCGCCCCCCCCCCCCCGCACCCAGCAGGAATATCTTGAGCTTTTCTCTGATTTTGAGGTCTAAGACACACCAGGACTTAAAATGCCACATCTCGTCAATAGCAATAATCCACTCAGTGCTGTGGAACGGATGGGTCAGAGGGCACCACTGTGAGACCAGGACTGACCATCCAGCCTCTGGCCACTTGGTACACCTCTCCTGGCTTTACCCTGGACTGGCCAGTCCTCTGGTATGTGACAGGAGAAAGTGCCGCATGCAGGGAACTTGTCTGCCCGGGGTCATGACTGAGCAGTTGTTATGTGTTTGGGGTGGATGGGGGACCTGGATGCTGGCTGTCCCTCTGTATCTCATTGCAATGAACTCGGTGACATGGAGTACAGAGATTCGCTGTGTAGCATAGGCATGCAACCGCTGACCAAGCTCTGCACTGGACTGTGCTTAAATGTCTTTGTAGACCTGAAGGTGCACTTAACAAAACTGCCTTTTAAGGAATGACTCCCATTCGATCTACTTCTCCACGTTTATCAGACGTTTTGCTTGCCATCCCTTCGTAGGTATTGAGCTTTGATAGCTCATGCCCTGAATATCTGTCTTCTCTGGAAGGAGAAGACTTCTGATGTGCTGATAGCCATAGCCCAGCTCTTCCAGTGTTCAGCACCTTAGTTCAATAGGGTGGCAGTGGAAACGTTGGGTCACCCCAGGGCTGTTAGCCATCCCAGAATCTCTGAAGTGGTTAACTCACTTCAGGTGATCTGAATCAGAGAGACCAAAGACATTAATTTCCTCTGTCCTCAGATTTCCAGAAGACAGAATGTATAGCCGGGAAAGGCTTTTGTTTCTGTGTCTCAACTTCCCCAGCGGTGCATCTTCCCCCTCCCCCCCCCCCGCCCCAGCCTCACTCCCCTTTGAGACTTGAATTCCAGTGAGGAAATCAGTCCAGCACGGGGAGTGTGTTTGTGGATTGGTCCAAGTCAACCAGTAGCAAGTTTTTCTCCTGCGTTGTGACCAATGGACAGTCATTTCTCTAAAATGAAATCTTATGAGAGGTTTAGGGTTTACTGTGATTCAGCTGAAGCACAGGGGTACCACAATCTTAATTCACTTGAGATTCAAACAGGAAGGCATGTTCGGGTAACCAAGGCATACATTTCTCTAAGTGGAAATTGAGTTCAGTATATAAAGGACCATCTACATGATGAACGTAGTTACAGATTTTTCAAATTTGTTAGTATCTCAGAGAATCAGTGAAAATAGCTCCCGACCCTCCCATTTAATATAGGAGACCTCAAAACACATGTGTGTTTTTTTTTTTTTAAAGCAACTTTAAAATTGAATTTCTTGTTCGATAGATTGGATTGAACAGAAAGTGAAAAGAGAACATCAGCAGAAGGCAGTTCCCTATTTTCTTCCAGGAATGACTTATTCCTGGGATTGGTGAGAATTGGTGGGTGGTAGCCACAGTATAAAATTGTTCGAAAGACCCGTAAACTGCCAACCAACCACATGACCTTCCAGCTTTTCCCAAGCCAGAGGGAAGCTTCTTGGTGTTTATGTCCATTTGAAGAAGACCACCTAGGATTTTAAGATGAGGCACAAGCTAAAGATGAATTGTGACCCCAGGAGGCAGTGTCTCACCTATCTCGTGAGACAGTAGTAATTAGTATTTATAGCATGCAACTTCAGGGCATATGTGACCATGTCTAGCATGACTCAGGTAAATCTTCAAGGAATGTACATTGCTTAATCACTTCTGTAAAGAAGCGAGCTGGAGCTGAACTGCGAACCAAAATGATTCCATTACCTTATGTCACTGTGCAAACTCTTCAGGGTATAGACATAAGGTTAGAGGCCAGCTCTTTGCTCGTGGGGTCTTGGCGATGTCCCGAACATGTGCAAAGGGCCAGGCCTTGCTGGCCTCAGGAATATTAGCTTTAAGGAGATTCACCCTAGTCACAGTGATTTTCATTTAGGAGACAACTAGGATTCATTATGGCATGAGATTTTTGAAAGCCTTTAGGAAAGATTTGGGCCAAAATTAAGAGAAGAAGAAATGATGTAAGGAACTTAAAAACAAGATAAGAAAACTCTTGCAGACTGTACCAGGTCAAAGCTGGCTCCCTCTCCAAAATTTTTAGAAGTCTCCCTCACTTTTTATTTCAGTATTTTGAAGCTGTTTATGCAGCAGCCATACATGAGCAACATTTGGCCTCTATGATATACTTCTGGTACTAAGGGTATTACTGAGGTCAGATGTAAACACTGAGTTGTATTAAAGCAAAGTGCACCATCAGAACAGCAAACCACTGAAGCCAAAAAAAATCAAACAAACAAACAAAAAATACCCCTCTGTTTTATTTCTTGAGTTTTCCGATTGCTTAGCCCTCAAGTTAAGGATGTGTCTCATTTTTCCTCCTGTGTATTTCCCCTGCCCTAACTGTTTAACAAGTCAGGTTGAGGACATTGAATGTTATGAATTGGGAACTTACTGATGTGCATAGTTTTCATCTATGCAATTTTACTTGCTTCTGTCACTTTATGATCTGTTCATATTTGGCATCAATTAAAGATAATTTTTAAGGATCTTACCACGGCAGACTGGCTGGTTATTTGTGTCTCGTTGAAGTGGTCTTGTGAGAGGGTTGCCCACAGCCTCCATAGTGGGGGTGTCTTTAAATGACACAATTGATCAAGATGGGATCATGAAGAGGCCTTGTTTCCTTTGGAAACTGTGGAGTATTTCGGCCATCTAAGGAGATCCACTGGGTTTACATGCTTGCTGATCAACTCACATTTCCATCTTAGGTAAGATCCCAGATGGAGACCCTAAAAATGTGGCTGGTGAAAGTAGGAGGAGATCCGACTCTGAAAAACGGGGGGAGGGTGCAAAGCGGAAAGGAGTATAGACAGTAGTTATATTCACCTACATTTCTCTGGATCTAAAACTATATTTTATAGCCCTCATCTGCAGGAAGAAGTGTGTGTGTGTGTGTGTGTGTGTGTGTGTGTGTGTGTGTGTAAAACAGTGCAATGGCCTGGCATCCAATGATTTGGTAACTACACAGTGGTGTTCGAAATGATTTTGATGTGGGCAAACAAAGTGGTTCCTCGTTGCTCTTTGACTATACTTTCTCATATGATTCTGTGTGGAGGTTACACTGCTCTCTTCCTGTTGTTTGAAGTGATGCCTCGATGCATTTCCTTTTTACTCTTCCTGGAATTTAGATCCTGAGAACATCCTATCTTTTACCAGCGCTTTCGAGTCAGAGCAGGACGGGGACTGATCAGGTGCTGCGGGACAGGTGTCTGTTGTGGGCCTGGTGAACTGGGCTGCTGGGGCACCATCATGGCCTTGCCTTACACGGGGGTAGGTTTGAGTTTTATGAGTCACAGACCACACTTGTTGTTGCTGTGGACAATGCTGCTGGCAGTAGATAAGGTGGCTGGTTGGAAGCTGTCTGTGACTTTTCAGTTATGGTCAAATAACGAGTCAGGTTCAGGTCTGACAGAGAAAGAAAGAGCTAGGTTTGCACCAGCAGTGCTGAAGGCGCCCAAGCCAGGAAGCGTACGACCTCCAGTGTGTCCCGTGAAGCTTAGCCTTAGAATGATCTAGAAGCGGTAGTAAAGAGAGCTAGGGAGCTGCCGGAGGCCGCAACTGGACGCTTTGCTGTTTAGAGAGTGTTTTAAAAGAAGTCAGGCCGGCACTGGTGGATGCCAACTGGAGAAGTGGAGAGATTTGCAACTGGTAAGGCGGCTTGCTTGCTGTGGTCAGTCTAATTCTAGATGGTGAGCAGGCCTGGGGGAGGACGGAGCTGGGGCCGAGCAAAGCACCTTGGCTTGCTCACCCTGTGCAAATGATGCTCATCTTGGGCAGGCTGTTAATCTCCAAGCCCCCTGCCAGTCAGCAAAGAACAGCTCATTCAAAACACCCTACCTTGGGCTGGAGAGATGGCTTAGTGGTTAAGGCACTTGCCTGCAAAGCCTAAGGACCCAGGTTCAATTCCCTGGAAGCAGCTGCACATGGTGGTGTTTCTGGAGTTTTTTTTCAGCGGCTGAAGGCTCTAGTGTGCCCATTCTCTCTCTCTTTCTCTCTCCCTTTCTCTCTCTGAATAAATAAATAAATTAATAAAAAAAAACCCTACCTCATTCATTGAACCTAAGACATCATCAGTTTCAAGGTGCATAGTTATCTGTAATATTTGTAGGAAGGAGAGTACAATGATAATTATGACCTCCCACCATATGGATTCATCCCAATTTTAGGGATACAAATATATATATATATATATTAATTTAATTAATTATAAATGTATATTAAAAGGAATCTTAGAATTGATGAAAAAAATGCCCAGACCCTATTGGCTGAGATGGTAGTAGCTCTCTGTGTGCTTGTGAAGCTGGACAAGGTCCTAAGTTCCACCCCCAGAACCATGTCCACCACGGCCACCACTACCACCACCAACAACAGCATAGTATACATGCTTGTATATTTTTTAAAAATTATTTATTTATGAGAGAGAAAGACAGAGAGAAAGAGAGGATGGGCGCGCCAGGGCCTCTAGCCACTGCATATGAACTCCAGACACATTTGCCCCCGTGTGCATCTGGCTTACATGGGTCCTGGGGAATCGAACCTGGGTCTTTAGGCTTCACAGGCAAATACTGTAACCGCTAAACAATTTTCCCGGTCCACATGCTTGTACGTTTTAACTACAGTTTTATCTTCCCAGTGCCTCAGCCTGGCCCTGCATCCAACATAGCCTTCGTTCTAAGATCTTGGTGTTGCGTTACTCAGTAGAGCATTTGCTCAGTGAGAGCCTTAGACCTAACAACGAGGTCTGAATGGACTTTGGAGTCACCATTTCTCTCCTGTTCTCTTCATGGCACTTCCTCTATCCTCAGACCTTCAGCAGTAGCAAGAGCCTTTGCTTTGGTAATCCCAAAGGCATTGCTCATTCCCAAGAAGATGTTAACAGCAATGCTTCTGGTTTGTGTAGCTCTTTTTTTTGCAGTTTCTAAATCATTTTCTCCTTAATTATATTGCATTTTTTTTTCTCTCCTTGGTGAGTTAAGTAGGGCTGTTAATGCCTATTCTTGTTTTATAGGCTAAGGGACCTGCTTAAGTTTGCAGTGTAGAGGATCAGGCTAGGTTTGCTGTGGGTTCTGGGGCCTGGAATCTAGTCCTTGGTGGGGACTCTGAACATTTATGGAGTGGATTGAACGTCGGGCAGTGTAACGTCATGTGTTAAAGAGAGAACACAAGAGTTTGTGTAAGCACTGAGCTGGTATGAGCCGTTGGAAATGCAATGCGGCCTAAGGTTGTGTGGATTAAATGAGAGAAGACAGCTCCATGTGTTCAGTCAGTCCTAATTGCTGTAATGAGGTAGGAATAGATATGTTATTAATTATGGCAAAATGGAGGGAAGAACCAGAAAAAGAAGTACCAGTGGACAGGTCCTCCCCGAAGCAAGTAGCCGTGTCTTCTATAGAGGACGACTCCAGGGAGAAAGAATCGGAGGCGTAGCTGGTGGGTGGGGGTGAGTTTGAAGTCCTGGTGGAGGTGCTTCAGGAGGACTTTCCAGTTCACTCTCTGTGGAACAGCAGGCAGTCAGTACTCTGAACTCTTACCTTCTTCCATCCTTGAGTCTGATATACGTCTTTAGACCCTGAATATCAAGGGTGAACTCTGTCCAGCAATAAGCCGAGGGACCAGACGGCATCTGATGATGAACTCACTCAGTATTGCAAAATGTTGTCGGCTTTGATTTTTTTTTTCTCCTTCCACCTGTGAATATTGAGAAATAAAGCAAGATGTTGCTTGGAAATTTTTCTCGTATGCTTGACTGAGAGACATTTTATAAATACAGAAAAAAAAAAACAACCCAGCCTTATTCTTAACTGTCCTTGCTAAAAATAAAACAACCCAACCCAAGCATTTATGAGTCAATATAGTTTTTTTTTTTCCTGAATAGCACATACTATAAAGATGCCTATAAAATTGAGGTATTATAACATCTCTATGGAAATGCAGATCTTTCTGAAAACCATTTGGATTTAAACAAGCAGTAAAACTTTGTTCAACTTTTCTTAAAGAATTTTGTTGTAACAGAATTTCTCACTGATAGACTCTTTGGTTCATGAAATGTTTTTCTGGCAAATAAATGCATTTGGGGTTATACTGGGATTCTTTCACTTATTCGTGACTGCTAAAAAGAGATTTACGTGGCATACTAATGCTCACTGTGGTAGTTAACCTGTTCCCACTGTTGTTCCAATGTTGAGCACTAAATATACTCTAGGAGTATTTCCAGAAAGACTAGTACATTTCTGGTTGAAATGTACTTGCTCAGAATTGACATAAGGGGTGATCAATGTATAGAGGCTTGGCATTAGGATAATTGATTTGAGCATAGGGCCAAATACAACTTCTATTAGATGTTCTTATTCTCCAATGTAGTGAATGAATTAAGAGTGTTTGGAAAGCCAAGGTAATGTAATTATTTGTACAGTGGCGGTTTTGCCACCCCATGTGCCTGTATTCCACACAGTATCATTATTTCTCTGCTTCAGCGAGGAAGCAGTTATATTTTATGTGAATTTTCACAGGAAGCCTTTCTGAGAATAAGATTCGCTGTACACCATGTTCCCCCTGCTTTATTAGCAAGCAAAACATTTTTTTTTTTTAATCGGAGAGAAACTTGTGCGTATGTCAGTGCTGCTGAGATGAGACGCCCACCACCGTTTTTGAAGATTACAGAATATTAGCTTACTGTTAGAGGACATTTTTTAGCGAAGAGGGAATAGCTGTCTTCAAAATTTCAACAGGATGAAGATCACATTTATTGGCATTTAAAACGTAATAGCCTTCATGGATAAAAATGGGTGCTGGAGGGCTGGAGAGATGTCTTAGCGGTTAAGCGCTTGCCTGTGAAGCCTCAGGACCCCGGTTCGAGGCTCGGTTCCCCAGGTCCCACGTTAGCCAGATGCACAAGGGGGCGCACGCGTCTGGAGTTCGTTTGCAGTGGCTGGAAGCCCTGGTGCGCCCATTTTCTCTCTCTCTCTCTCTGCCTCCTTCTCTCTGTCACTCTCAAATAAATAAATAAAAATAAACAAAAACAATTTTTTTTTAAGTGGGTGCTGTAAACATTCACTTCAGTCAGTCACTGTGTCAGTGGCTCCAAAGTCCAAAGAAGGCACCTTTATACGGTTGACATGTTTGGAAGAACACATCCCATGGGAGGGTTTGACTGCTGACAAATGCAGAGCAAAGGCAAGTTGACTTGGTGAGTCTCTGAGTTAGCACCCAGAGGACGTGGCGCTGCTTTACCTGCCTGGAGGGGGGGAGCGATGTTGGGACACCTTCACGTTACCCACTGATGACGAAGAAACCGGCTGCCTCTGTGGAGCTTGGAGACCAGGCTCGCTGCATGGGCCGTAAGCAGTGTGGCAATTGCGAGTGTTTGTGCTGGTCACTAATTTTCCATGGTCACTTTGGTGGCTGAAAAAAGTGGCTCATTGGTTAATTCTGCGTGTTGCTCAGTGATGGATACGTATGACCGATTGTGATGGGGGACTTGGTTGGACTTCCGACTGAAGTATTCGGGACGGTTGGTGATGGTCAGGAAAAGCAGTGTTCTGGTATCACACGTCAGAGCAGTGTGGTCTTGTAGAGGGGAAGCGCAGGGCCAGGGAAGGTTTTAAGGATATGATCTTTGGAAGCCTGAGAGTCCTAGGGGTTGAAGATGAAAGAGCAATGACTAGGTCATAAATCTACATATTGACCTAAGAAAGTGGCTAAAGATGGCTTTGTTTTGTTTTGTTTTTTTGTGAGGTAGGGTCTCACTGTAGCCCAGGCTGACCTGGGATACACTATGGAGTCTCAGGGTGGCCTCGAACTCGCGGCAATCCTCCTACCTCTGCCTCCTGAGTGCTGGGATGAAAGGCGTGCGCAACCACGCCCGGCTATGAAGATGGCTTTTCAGATGAAAGATTGTAAGGACTTTAACGACTTCCTTTGTTACATCACGGACGGTCTTTATGATCCACATAAATAGCATTCCCATTCACATGCGCACACGTTCATATTCACTACAATTCTGCTATGGATGAAAACGCTGAATGTCTTAGCGCACTCCAGCCGTTGTTAATCCTGTGGCGGGGCTAACACCTCATTTTCATCGTGCTAGGGCTGAGTCCCTGATTCAGAAAACACAGTATTTGGGGTTCCCAACCAGCTGTTGTTTTAGGTTCTCTTCTCTGGGGAAGAATCTCGACTGTGGCTTGTTTTGAGAGTGGGTCTCATTTTAATCAAAAGAGTTCAATGGGCTGGAGAGATGGCTTAGCGGTTAAGTGCTTGCCTATGAAGACTAAGGACCCCGGTTCAAGGCTCGGTTCCAGATGCACAAGGGGACGCACGCGTCTGGAGTTCGTTTGCAGAGGCTGGAAGCCCTGGCGCGCCCATTCTCTCTCTCTCCCTCTATCTGTCTTTCTCTCTGTGTCTGTCGCTCTCAAATAAATAAATAAAAAATTAAAAAAAAAGAGTTCATTGATAATTATGGCTGCTGAGCTCTGGCATTACAGGCACATGTCACTATACCTGGCTCGTCCATGGATTCGGGGTGTGTCAAACTCAGATCCATATGCCTACTTGGTATTAGCTTAGTGACCAGTGACCGAGGTCATTTCCCCAGCCCCAGAGGTACTGAGAAGAGTGACTGATGCCTCAGCAGTGCGGCGTGCTGACTCACTGATGTGGGGACGCCCCAGTGCTTCCTGCAGGAGGGCGCTTTCCCTTACAAAGTGCAGCGGCTCTCCTTAAATCCGCATTCTTGGAAGTCTTGTCGTGAAAATGACTGACCATGCATGTGATATCTACCCCAGACGTATAGTTTTAGCGATACTTAAAGTCACACCTCGGTCTGCCTGGGCCCTCTAAATTTGCACACTGCTGACATATTCTCTCATCTGTCCTATGTATAAAACCCACACAAGGGCTGGAGGGATTGGTTAAGGTGTTTGCCTGCAAAGCCGAAGGACCCAGATTCGATTCCCCAGGACCCACATTAGTCAGATGCGCAAGGAGGCACATGTGTCTGGAGTCCGTTTGCAGTGGCTGGAGGCGCTGGTGCACTCATTCTCTCTCTCTCCCCTTCTTTCTCTGTCAAATAAATATATTAAAAATTAAGCCAGGCATTGTGGCGTGTGCCCTTTAATCCCAGCACTTGGGAGGCAGAGGTAGGAGGATCACTGTGAGTTCGAGGCCACCCTGAGACTCCATAGTGAATTCCAGTTCATCCTAAGCCAGAGTGAGACCCTACCTCGAAAAACCAAAAAAATAAAAAATAAAAATACCTTAAACCCCACACAACTGCCCGAGGTAGAGGGGAAGTACAGGAAGTGTTCGTTTTATATCTATCACGATCTGTCATAGGTCATTCATTACCCTCCCACAAGCCTCTCAGGTGGCAGGTGAAAGATCGTGTTTCTTTCCAGGTATAGGTGGACTTCCCTGGGAAACATTCTCAGCAAGGGAGACTGTGTGCAGGGCAATTGTTGGACAGGGTACTTGGGTCATTGCCTGTGGGGAGAGATGAAGGGCGTGGTGGGCAGAGAGGCCAGTGGGATATACAACAGGATCCAGATGGAGGCCCAGCTGTCCCCACAGGGGACTGTGGAGCTGGGGCGGTCCTTCAGGGGTGTCCTGACTTGACACGTAAGGGCCGGACCTTTGCAATCTCTCTTGGACCTGTGTTTAATAGCGCTGCTCTAGTAAGGAACATGACCTTGGATGAGACAATTCTCTTGTGAGAAGTACTTCCTGCAGAGAGAGCTGAGAGCATTATACTGCAAGCTTGGGGGACAGAGGGGTCAGACGGGTGCACTGTGTGAACCCCCTGTGGGGGGTACTAAGCTTGTATGTGGCCAGAGGCAAGGCACCATGGGGGAGCGGGGTGAGCATTCCGAGCCGGATCATCTGTTCCTAATGAGCACACGTTGTCTGTAGTTTATAGATTGACTTGTTAAATGGACAGAGTGCTCAAGGCCCCCAGAGATGCTTCATCCTAATGCACGCGAGGCCTCCTTCAGCCTAGCCTGAGCTCTTTCGTATGGATTGAGCTCAATTATTAATCAGAGGTGATTGGTGATGCTGCCTAATGGAGTTGGGGCCTCTCGCTCCTGTGCGGTGTGCGTTTGGAACCTGGGCTTGGGGGGAGCGGACGCAGCGTGCTCCTCCCTGTGTCTGACACCTCTGTGGTGTAAGGCTTTGAAGGCCCAGAGAAGCGCACGAAACCGCTGTGCAACTTAATGCATCTGTATGCCCTTAGTGTTTCCTCTTAATGTGTCACATGGGTGACGAAAGAGCCTGGGGAGGGGGGGGGCTGAGGGGAAGGGCCTTTTTAAAAAATCATTTTGTTTTTTAAATTTATTTTTTATTAACAACTTCCATGCTTATAAAAAAATATCCCATGGTAATACCCTCCCTCCCCCCACTTTCCCCTTTGAAACTCTATTCTCCATCATATCCCCTCCCCTTCTCAATCAGTTTCTTTTTTATTTTGATGTCATGATCTTTTCCTCTTCTTATGATGGTCTTGTGTAGGTAGTGTCAGGCACGGTGAGGTCATGGACATCCAGGCCATTTTGTGTCTGGGGGAGCACGTTGTAAGGAGTCCTACCCTTCCTTTGGCTCTTACATTCTTTCTGCCACCTCTTCCGCATTAGACCCTGAGCCTTGGAAGGTGTGATAGGTATATTGCAGTACTGAGCACTCCTGTCACTTCTTTCCAGCACTGTGGTGCCTTCTGAGTCATCCCAAGGTCACTGCCATCTGAAAAGAGAAGATTCTCTGCCAAAAGTGAGAGTAGCATTAATATAAGGGTATAAACATTAAGAGAAGTGCTTACTGGGCAGTTTGATAAGCATAGTATATACACTTAGCCAGCCATCAGCAGATGTTATACCCCTAGGGCTCGTGACTACCCCCGTTTTAAGTTTTCAGTATCAGGGATGTATTCCATCCCATGGAGCAGACCTCTAGTCCAATTAGAGGGCAATTGGTTTCCCCCAAACAGATGTGCCACTGTTGTACCCATTGGCTCATTTGGCCTGGCTGACCAAATATAAGGCTTGCAGTGTCTACTGTTGAGTATCTTCACTGGTGATTTCTCTCTCTCCTATTGAACTGCATGCAGAATGGCTTCTTCTAGCTTTCTGTGAGCTGGTCTACATGGAGGAGGTTATTAGCTCAGTTCCAGTAGGATTTCTCAGTGGCCTTGCAGCCCAAGTATGTGGAGTCTTCAGCAATAGGGTCTTACCATCTATTCCTGGTGGGAAGCCAAGGGCCTCGGCAATGGCCTATAATGTTTTGGGGGCATCAGGGCCCTCCCTGGACAACAACTCACTGGAAGGTATCCCATGACGGGCTTTTTTTTTTTTTTAAAGAAAAAATGATTTTTTATTTGAGACAGAAGAAGAAAGAGAGAGAGAGAGAGAGAGAGAGAGAGAGAGAATGGGCACACCAGGGCCTCTAGCCACTGCAAACGAACTCCAGATGCATGTGCCACCATGTGCATCTGGCTTACTGTGGGTCCTGGAGAATCGAACCTGGGTCCTTAGGTTTCACAGCTGCACCTTAACTGCTAAGCCATCTCTCCGTCCTGGGAAGGCCCTTTTAAAAAGCAAATTCTTAGTCCTGTGGTATTGTTACTGGGTCCCTAAGTATTCTTGTGACTGATTTAAAACTGTCTGATGGGCTGTAGAGATGGCTTAGCAGTTAAGTGCTTGCCTGTGAAGCCTAAGGACCACGGTTTGTGGCTTGATTCCCCATGACCCACGTTAGCCTGATGCACAAGGGAGCGCATGCGTCTGGAGTTCATTTGCCATGGCTGGAGGTCCTGGCGTGCCCATCTTCTCTCTCTCTCTGTCTGTAGCTCTCAAATAAATAAATAAAAATTAAAAAAAAAAACATCTGAATGGAATCTATACACCTGTGTCCTTCTTAAGAGAGTGGGCTTGGCATTTGGTTCAGAACTGACAGAGTTATTTAGATGATTTTTTTTTAACCTGAAAACAGATCTCAAGGGAACTCATGAGGCAACTTTGCTCTCCGATCTAAACACACCTCCAGGCTGTGTGGTAAATGGTGAATCCCGTTACTCTCCATTTCCACCTGTTTGCAGAGAATTTGCATTTTGTAAAAATTAAAAAAAAAAAAAATAAAGACCCGCTTGTTGCATCAGAAATGATGAGGTCCAGTGTGGACCATTTAGAGAAGAAACAAACTTCCCTAAATGTTGACCACTGTGGTCTATCACATCACAGTTGTGTCACAATTTTGTATTTAAATCCCAAATCTTAACATTTTAATACTTGGAGTTAGGAAGAAAATGCCGAAGGCTGGCTTAGGTAGCAAATCACATAAAAGCCGAAGGATCCTTGCAGTTTGTAAACCAATCATTGAGGGAGTGAGATTGGATTGACCGTATTTAAGACAAACCATTTTCAAAAGCATCCACAACTCAGTGATATTTACATATTGTGGGATCACTGGGGCCATGTGATGACCAGGAGCCCATAAGTCTCTGGACAATAGAGAGAAGGTGAGGAAGTCATCTCCTTACAAGAGGCTTGTATTTTCACGTTGGGAAAGTAGCTTGTGTGTGTATTCATCTGTGTCCTTTGCTTTCTTATTGTATTTTTCTGGATAGTAATCCAAAATTTCTAGCCTCAGTGACTTTTAAAAATATTTTATTTATTTAGTCATTTATTCACGTGAGGGGAGGGGCAGAGAGAGAGGGGTAGAGAGAGAATGGGTGTGCCAGGTCCTCTAGCCACTGCGAACAAACTCTGGACACATGTGTAACTTTGTACATCTGGCTTACGAGGGTATTGGGGAACTGAACCTGGGTCCTTAGGCTTTGCAGGTAAGCGCCTTAAGTGCTAAGTCATCCCTCCAACCCCTCGGTGGCTTTTATTTCTGACCTCGACTCTTGTAGGAAAGAGAAGTTCTGGGGAAGCCTGAGGTGGTACAGGCGAGTTCTACCACTGTGGAAACACCAGAATCGTCCGTCCACTCATCCTTCCTAGATCTATGAGCAAGCTTCCCGAATAGATCACCTTCTCACTCAGAGCTGAAAACGGAAAGGATTCTAAACAAATGGGATCATCAACATCACTGTGCGTGTGTGTGCATGTGCGTGTGTGTGTGTGCATGTGTGTGTTCACGTGTAGGATGGCATTATCTCTTTAGAGCAAACTGGACAGACATAGGGACTGGAGGAGTAGGGTAGATGGCAAATAAATGTATTTCTTCCTACCTGAGACTCTACTGGCCTGCGCTTGACAATGGGCATAGATGTGAAGCTCTGGGTTCCCCCTTCTCCCTTTGGACTCTGCCATGACTGTGTGAGGCGGGGAGGGTTCTAGAAGCACGATTCATGACCATTCATCTTTATGAACAGCGAACAGACTGTCGGGAGCAGGCTGCGCTGGGCGCAGTCTCCACCATCACCGGACCGTACTCTCCTGGTCTGACCATCTCCACATGCCACATAGCACAGCCTCTTTAGGTCGGTGGGGGGGGGGGGAATTTTGACTTATCCACGTTTCACAGAACAGCAGGAGGCTAGCCCGTGATAACACATGCATTTCAGATCGAAACAGACCCTGAGCACAGCTACGCAGTGAGAGCCTGCATATTACGGAAGATGCGAATTTATCGCAATGGGAATTCATTTCGGCTCTTGAAGGGGGATAACGCACAACAGTGTGAGATGTGGTTGATGTCGTAAATTAAAACGACCCCAGAACACTGTGCGCACCAGATCTGATTGGGAAGGAAGTGTCCCAGTCCAGATGGGCAGTGGGTAATACCAAGGCTGCGAATGTCTTCAGCTGCCAGGCAAGAACTTTTCTTGGGTACCAGCTCATTGAGAGGGGGTATGCCACTGTTGAGATCTGCTCTGGATCTCTGTAGCCCCTGGGCCTGGGTCCCTCTGGGGGTCCCCAGTAACGGGATGGGTAGCGCTTCATTGGGTGTATTTGGAGCTCATGGAGTCCCACAGAGGTGTTGTTCATGCTGGGGTGGGGGACCTTTAAGATTATTTTATTTATTTGAGAGAGAAAGACAGAGAGAGAATGGGGACCAGGGCCGTCAGCCACTGCAAACGAACTCCAGCTGCGTGCGCCCCCTTGTGTGTTATATGTGACCTTGCATGCTTGCGTCAGTGTGAGTCTGGCTGATGTGGGGCCTGGGGATTCGAACATGAGCTCTTAGACTCTGCAGGCAAGCGCCTTAACAGCTAAGCCATCTCTCCAGCCCTGTGTTGGTTTTTATTATTATTATTATTATTATTTATTACTCAGAAACAAACATCTAAGCTCTGGAATTGCACTCTAAGTTATTACTGTGCCAAAGCCTTCATAGTTGCTCTTTTTTTTATGTGAATGAAATGTTAGGAGTTGACTCCTCATTTCCAAGGCAGCACTAGAAACTCACTATCCAGAGAAGCTAGATGTGTCTCCCAGATGTCATCCGTAAGCCACAGACTGCTGATCACATACTAATAACGCCTGGGCTCTGGGCCATGCCATCATAGACTTCCAGAATCTTAGAGGTCACCCGAGCCTTGAAAGTCCGTCCTTTCCCTTAATCTGCTTTGTATTCGAATCGTCTCAGGGGCGTATCCCACTATCTCTTCAGCTTTCTTGGGGTGACTGCCCCTCAGAGCATGCACATGTTCAAATCAAGCTCTTTGCTTACTGTTGCTTTGCCGCGTTGTAAACTAGATTGTGTCGAGAAAGGGCAGAAGAGCGGACAGTGGGCGACTGCCCGAGGTCATAAAACCAGGTAGATGCAGAGAGAGGAGCGCTGATTCTGAACACGGTCTCACGTGGCTGCAGGACATCTGACCTCACGCAAGCTTAGGGTGATGACGAAGGTGGCAATGAAGATGGTGATTCATGCATCTTATTCTTAATGCTCGTGTTGAGTCGGCGTCTCCTGATTCAGTGGTCATTTGGTATGATGCTAGGAAAAGTCACAGCATTCCAAAATGCATGAAATCTTACAAATAGAAATGTTTCTAATTTATTTTAAAGGCCATATTTTAAAAATAAATTTGTAGAGGTCTTCCTGCTACAAGAATGTATATGATAGGATGTGTGTATTTTTTCCACCTGTGTTGTGACATTATATAGACAGATTTCTTTTTTTTTTTCTTTTAGTATTTCAGATATCAGCTTATTAGCATAAGCATTTAGGAATGAAGTAAATAAAATCAACTTCAGTTAAACAATAAGTTTAGTAAAATGGTATCTATCTACTTTTAAAAAAGTTTTTAAATTTATTTAAGAGAGAGAGAGACAGAGACAGAGAGAATGGGCACGTCAGGACTTCCAGCTGCTGCAAATGAACTCTAGATGCATGCGCCACCATGTGCATCTGGTTTATGTGGGTCCAGGGGAATTGAACCTGGATCTTTTGGCTTTGTGGGCAAGTGTCTTAGCGGCTAAGCCATCCTCCAGGCATCCATCCACTTTTTTTTAAAAACACTTTTTAAAAAAAACTTTATTTTCATTTATTAGAGAGAGCCAGAGAGAATGGGAGAGAGAATGGGTGCGCCAGGGCCTCCAGCCACTGCAAACGAACTCCAGATGCGTGAGCCCCCTTGTGCATCTGGATTACATGGGTCCTTGGGAATCAAACCAAGGTCCTTTGGCTTTGCACGCAAATGCCTTAACTGCTAAGCCATCCCTCCAGCCCCCCATCCATTTTAAAAAATGGTTTTTAAATTACTGTTCATTTATTTGCAAGGAAAGAGAGAAAGAGAGAGAGCAGGGAGACAAGAGAGAGAGAGGGAGGGAGAGAAAGAGAGATAGAGAATGGGCACACCAGGGGCTCTATAGCCACTAGAAACAAACTCCAGATGCACACATCACTTTGTGCATCTGGCTTGACATGGGTACTGGTAGGATCAAATCTAGGTCATTAGGCTGTGCAGGAAAAACTGAGCCATCTCTTCAGCCTGCAATCTACTTTTTAAATACCATTATTCTTTGCTTTAGACATATTAATGCTTCCAAATTATATAGAGGATGAAACTCAAACTCTTTAGCATGGAAAAAAGGTAAAAAAAAACAAAAAAATCAAAGCTCCAGGGTTTGGAACGACGGTGTGGTTGTCACTTTGCTGGCCTTACTGCTTGAGGACCTGACTTCTATGCTAGGAGCTATGTAAAAAAAAAAAAAAAAAAAAAAAAAAGAAGTCAGGGGCTGGAGGGATGGCTTAGCGGATAAGGCATTTGCCTGCAAAGCCAAAGGACCCAGGTTCGATTCCCCAGGACCCATGTAAGCCAGATGCGCAAGGGGGAGTATGCGTTTAGAGTTTGTTTGCAGTGGCTGGAGGCCCTGGTTCGCCCACACACACTCTCTCTCTCTATGGTGACTTGAGTTCATAATCCTTGTCCTGGGGAGATGGAAATGTACAACTCCCTGGGGCTTGCTGGCCAGCCAGAAAAACCTACTTGATGAGTCCCAGATGAATGAGAGACCCTGTCTCACTGACGGTGTATGGCACCCGAGGAGCAACCCCCAAGGGTGTCCTTGGGCCCTTCCTGTGCACACGCCTGCACACACACGTGCACTCTCCCGGCCCCCACACGATCCAACCCAGCACGACTCTCGTGGCAGGAAGGAACTTCCTGTCTGTCTCTCAGCAAAGGTCATCTCACAGCAGCAGTTCAGCCTCTCATCTGGGCCCTTTCAGCCTCATGGAACTGTTCATCTCTTCCAAAAATCCCATCGTTTACTCATTGTCTCTCCCGGCATTTCATTCTTTGTGGGGTATTGCCGTGCCCTCACAGTTTCATTTCTTTTGCTAGATCATTATTTAACTCATAAAGACCCGTCTTAGACACCACCATCAGGGGTGGCCCCACGGGACTTTAGAAAACACAGTTAGAGGGCTGGAGAGATGGCTTAGCAGTTAAGGTGTTAAGGACCTAGGTTCGATTCCCCAGGACCCATGTAAGCCAGACACACAAGGCGGCGCATGTGTCTGGAGTTTGTTTGCAGTGGCTAGAGGCCCTGGTGTGCCCATTCTCTCTCTCTCTCCCTCTTTCTCTCAAATAAATAAATAAAGTAAAATAATTTAAAAAAAAACACATTTAGACTAAATTTTCTTTGTATCTGTCACCTTCTGCAATCTGAGTTCCTTTGGCATAGGTGTCATTTTGCACCTACCAATTGTTACATAAGTGTAGACTGAATGAAGAAAGAAAGAATGTTTTCCTAGGTTGGACGGTGTGGCAATGACTCCAGAAAATTCTATAAGCAGGTAACACCTTTTGTTTTGTTTGTTTGTTTGTTTTTTGGTGTCTCAAGATAGGTTTCACTCTAGCTCAGGCTGACCTGGAGTTCACTATGTAGTCTCAGGGTGGCCTTGAACTCACAGCAGTCCTCCTACCTCTGCCTCCCGAGTGTGCTGGGATTAAAGGTGTGCGCCACCACGCCCGGCAGGTAAGACTTTTTAAGTGCTTGTTATATATTATTTATTCAACAGCTTTCTTCCAGGAGCTTAGTGTTCGGAAGCCTAGCCTTATTTTATCCTTCCAGATTTACCATTTGACTTTGGAAATTAGGGTACAACTGTCATTCCTGGAGGCAGAAAACAGACTTCTTTCCTTCACATGACCCACCAATGTCTTCCTTATGAATTTGAAACCTTGATTAACTTTGAATTCAAATTTACATGATGGATTGATGATACCAGTACTTCTTTTTTTTTTTTATTTATTTATTTATTTATTTATTTATTTATTTATTTATTTTTTTATTTGAGAGCGACAGACCCAGAGAGAAAGACAGGTAGAGGGAGAGAGAATGGGCGCGCCAGGGCTTCCAGCCTCTGCAAACGAACTCCAGACGCGTGCGCCCCCTTGTGCATCTTGTGTCCTTAGGCACTTAACCGCTAAGCCATCTCTCCAGCCCAATACCAGTACTTCTTTAAGCGTCCCTGGGGGTCCAAAGGAGAGGAGGAAACAGTGACGAAACAGGCCCTGATAAGGAAAAGAACCAGTGAACGATGACACCAAGATAAGGGCAGGTCTGGGCTAACAGAAATATTGTCTCCGTTACGATTCACAGCGCATGAATCAGCTGTCTATCTATCACCTATCTATCCACTACCATCTGTCTATCTATCACCTATCTATCCACTATCATCTGTCTATCTATCACCTATCTGTCCACTATCATCTGGCTATCTATCACCTATCTATCCACTATCATCTGTCTATCTATCACCTATCATCTTTGTGTCTTTCTGTTTTTCCTCGAGTCCAGAAGAGGTATGGTGTAGGGATTTCAGTTTAGGTCTTTTGATTTTTTTTGTAGCTCATGAAAGCAGATTAACCCTCTTTCATACTTCCCTCCTACGCCAAAAAGCAAAACAAAACAAAAAGGTCAAGCCTGAAAACCTTTCACTATCATCCTAAGAACTTCTCTGAAAACATTTTTTTTTATTTTTAAAATATTTTTTGTTCATTTTTTATTTATTTATTTGAGAGTGACAGATAGAGAGAGAAAGACAGATAGAGGGAGAGAGAGAGAATGGGCGCGCCAGGGCTTCCAGCCACTGCAAACGAACTCCAGACGCGTGCGCCCCCTTGTGCATCTGGCTAACGTGGGACCTGGGAAACCGAGCCTCGAACTGGGGTCCTTAGGCTTCACAGGCAAGCGCTTAACCACTAAGCCATCTCTCCAGCCCAACATTTTGTTCTTCTAAAGACACGATGCCCAATGAAGCCATCTGTACTGCTTTCCGTGTCTGGGTCCCCTTGCACCCTGTCCGGCTTCCCTTTGCTGAGACTCCTCCGCCACAGCAGTCTTGGGCAATTTCTTTGTCCTGTGTGATGTTTGCAGCACCTCCTAATTTAGCATCCTCCCGCCTTGAGCAAATGTGTTGTTGGATGTTTCCCCTCCCACCCCGTCATTAATGAACATGTTGAGGGAAACTGGGCCCTGTCACCAATCCACCAGGCACCTCTCCACACGCCTCCCACCACGGTCAGCGTAAACATTTATCATTACCCTTTGTTTCCAACCCGTTCAACTGCTTCTCACCCATGTGGCGGTGCTCAGATCCCAGCCGACGCACGCGTAGTGGCTTTGATAAAGGAGACGGAATCCTGCAGTTCACGGCCCTCTCCTAATCGGGGGAGAGTAATTTGGTGAGAAGTAAGGGATTTGGTGAAGGAAGAATACCAATGCGTGAGGATTGCTTGTCTTTTAGCTATTATTTCCAAGGAAGAAATACCGTAACTGACATAGAAGCCAGATAGATGTCCAGAAAGTGGCAAGGGCAGCCTATGGGTCTGCCAAAGAGGTGCCAGCAGCTTTGGTCAGCCCAAAATATGTAGGCAAGGTGCCAATAGAAGTGTTCTTTCTCCGTGTGAGAGAGTGTCTGTATCTACCTTTCTACCTACCCATCATCTGTCTATTTATCATCTATCTATCCACTATCGTCTATCTATCACCTGTAACCTATCATCTATGCATGGGTATATGTATGTATGTATGTATCTATCTATCATCTCTCTATCCATCTGTCATCTATGTATCCACTATCATCTGTCTATCTATCCATCTATCAATCACCTATCATCTATCTACCATCTATCATCTATCTGTCTATGTTATCTATCTATGTATCTATCTATCTATCTACCTATCATCTATCCACCTATCATCTATGTATCTACCTATCATCTATGTATCTACCTATCTATCCATCTATTATCTATGTATTATCTATCTATCTATCTATCTATCTATCTATCTATCTATCATCTATCTATCTATCTATCTATCTATCTATCTATCTATCTATCTATCTATCATGTGTCTATCTACCTATCATTTATCCATCTATCATCTATGTATCTACCTATCTATTATCTATCTATCTAAGTATCATCTATCTATTCATCTATCATTTATCTGTCTGTTTATCTCTCTATCTATTTTACTGTGACTTAAAAATAGGCTGCGTGCTAGGTATTTTTCCATGGCTGTGACAAATCTCTGAGAAAAAGCAAGCGAAGGAAAGACAGGTTTGTTTGGCTCATGCTGTGCGGGGCCGTGGTCCACCCTGGCTGGGAGGGGGTACCAGTGGGAACAGCTCCAGCCGTGGGCAGCCGCAGGAGGCAGCCGGCCAGGTCGCATGGGCACTGAGGAAGCAGATGTGAAAGCCTGTGCTCACCTCACCTTCTTCTTTCCATGACATCCAGGCTCCAACCTGCGGGACGGTACTGACCACATTTGGTGGGTCTTCCTTCCTTCGTTAAACCTCTCCCGAAATGCCTGAATCTTGTGAGTTGATGGGGACCACTCTCTTGGTCCTTTATATGGGATCTAGATTGTATGTGACTTGAATGTTCTAGGCTCCTGGAATAGAAAAACAAATGAGGTGTGCTGTCCTCCCGTGAGGCGTTTGTGCAGGGAGACAGACATCTACTCTCAAGGTCATGGTGCAAGTGGACTGGAATGTCTGGGCCCCGGGGCTAAGCTGAGGGAGGAGTCCCTCGTTTGAACACAGGGTCTCAGAGTGCCTCTGAGGTACACAGGGGCATTAAAAACTGGGTCTCAAAACATCCTTCTCTGGTCTTGTCTTAAAATCCACAGTTGGGATTTCCTTACAGTTTTGGGGGCAAGCGTTTGGGAGGTCAAGGCCCTGGGAAGCCGTGTAGGATGTTTCGCTTTGCCCCCAGCTTCTGGTGGCTTCCGGTCATTCTGGGCTCCTTGGCTTGTAATTTAATAGATCCTAACTCCCTTTCCGGTCTCCATATGACCGTATTATCTCTATGTGTACGTGTTCGAATTTCCTTTGCGTTAAATGGGCAGGAACCAGTGGACTCCGCCCACGGAGAGCCAGCTCATCATCACAGGCTGCTCTTCCCTCTCCCTGTGGTCAAGGGTCACTTGAGTGTGTCCATCCACTTCCCGCCTCTCTGGAGTTACAGTTGCCCAAACTGCACGCTGCCTCTCAGCTAGTCTCAGAGTGCAAAGGCCTTTCATTAATTCCTCATTAACGTACCTGCTTAGCAGGAGCTGATCTTCATGCAGATGCCAGCCAAGTATCTTTTCTCCATTCTCGAAACCCCCAAAGCACTGTATTTCCTTCTTTTTGGCACTCAGACCTTCATAGTTATAGATCCGTCGACTTTGTTTTTGTAATATTTTAATGTTATTTATTTGCAAGCAGAGGGATAAAGAGAGAGAGAGAGAGAGAGAATGGCATGTCAGGGCTTGTAGCCACTGTAAACAAACTCCAGATGCATGTGCCACACCGTGCGTCTGGCTTTATGTGAGCACTGGGGAATCGAACCAGACTCCTTAGGCTTTGCAGGCAAGTGCTTAACCTCTGAGCCATCTGTTCAGTCCCTGTCTGTATCTTTCTCTCCTATACGCTGTAAGGTCCTTGTTAGTAGGGCCATGCTATGCACAAGTGTGTGACTCCTTGCAAATGAACTCAAGGATGCAGGAGTAGATGCCTGATATTCTCTGAACTAAAGCCAAGGAATTGATTTTTTTCCCCCCCCTGAAAACTTCACCTCAGGTTTTCTACATTAAAGTCATGGCAAGTCAGTCCAAACAAAGGTTAATGCAGAGTTAAAGCTCATCAAGTGGTTTCAGTTCAAAGACAGAACATGGGCTGGGGAAACGGCTTAGTGGGTAAGAGTGCTTGCCATGCACACTTGAGAGCCTACCAGGCTCCAAGGCCATCTGAGTTCAAGCTCCAGCACCCACATAAAAAGCCAGGTGTGGACACACACACACCTGTACCCCCAGTCTGCGGGGGAAGGGGCTGGGATCAGAGACTGGCTGAGGCTTGTTGATTACTCAGAGCGAACAGAACGGCAGTTCGGGGTTCAGTGAAAGACTCCATGTCCAGGGGACGAGTGGATGAACAGCAAAAGCGGAAACCTACCGTTCTACTCTGGCCGCTGTATGTGTGTGCAAGGTACGTGCATCCCTACACACGCGCACGCACACAAGCGCAATCACAGAATGTGTCTGAGCCTTATCATTTTCCATCTACCCCGTTATCTGATCTCTCCCTCCATTCTTCTTTTTTTTAAAAAAATATTTTTATTTATTTATTTGAGAACGACAGACAGAGAGAGAAAGAGGGAGACAGAGAGAGAGAATGGGCTCACCAGGGCCTCCAGCCACTGCGAGCGAAGTCCAGATGCATGAGCCACCTTGTGCATCTGGCTAACGTGGGTCCTGGGGAGTCGAGCCTTGAACCGGGGTCCTCAGGCTTCACAGGCAAGCGCTTACCCATCAAGCCATCTCTCCAGCCCTCCATTCTTCTTTTCCATCATCTTCGGGGGTACTGGGAGCTGCCAGCTCGGATGCCTGTGACGAAAGGGCTGGCTGGAGTTAGAAGGAGACTTGAGAAGTGGGGGTGTAGCTCAGTGCTTACCTAACCAGCTCAGGGCTCTGGGTTCCATTTCTCTTGATATGACACCATTCGGCTAAATTTCAATTTGCATATTTTGCATATTTCAATTTGCCTTCTTCCTCGGTCTTCAGTTGACTGTGTCCTCCGGTTCTCTCCCGCCTCTTTCCCAGTCACCCTTACGCCCTAGCCGGCTGACGTCATGTATGTATTGTCATGGTACCACGTGCTGGTTTATGGATTCTGAAAACTTTAGGAGGTGGGGCCTAACTTGAGATCACTAAGGGGCAGCCCTTTAGGGATATCTTGTCCCTACCTTACTCTCTGCTTGCTTTATGACCCAAGCAGCCTTCCTTTCCAGAAACTAGCATTGCCCTGTCCTTTGGCGGTAGCATAGGCAGGTGACTGTGGACTGCGCTGTCTAAAACTACAAGCCAAAATAAAGCTTTCCTCTTTTATAAGCAGTTTTTGGTCTGGAGAGATGGCTCCGTGGTTGAGGGCACTTTCTTGCAAAGCCTAATTTCCCAGGTTTGATTGCTCAGTACCTACATAAAGCCAAATACACCAAGTGGCATATGCGTCTGGAGTCTGTTTGCAATGGCAAGAGGCCCTGACAGGCCCATTCTCTTTTTATTCTCTCTCTCTCTCTCTCTCTCTGTCTGTCTCTGACAAATGCAAATATTAAAGTTGTCTCTGCCAGCTATTTGGTCATAGCAATGGGGGAAGTAGTGAATAGGCACACACACTGTGTGCATGCTATTCTAAACTGAGGATGGCCATTGTCAAGGGTGAAACTGCTACAGTTCTTCCTCTTTTTACTTGGAAGAGAACATTCCAGATAAGGGACAAGGTAGACCACTGTGTGCATAGGAAGGACATTGGTAGAGTGATCAAGTTCAGTAGGACTCAGATGCCTAGGGGCTAGTCTGGCTTTCCCACTATTAGACAGTGTGATCCAGAGCCTCAGTTTCCCGTTCATTCTCAGTTCTGATCTCTGGGTGCCCCTGTAGCTCTGAAGATGAGAGAGAGAGAGAAAGGGGGGGGGGGAGAGGGAGAAAGGGAGGGAGCGCACAAGATTTATTGTGAAGAGTTTCCAACTGCATTTCTCTGTACAGATTTGTGACTTCAAAGCAGAACAGGCCACTTCACTTGATGTTTATTCTGACTCATTGCTTCTCACAACTCCCCCCCCCCACCCCAGCTTCTTCCTGACTGGTTGAGAAGTAGGGTGGGGAGACTCAACCGGATGTTGCTTCTCTCCAGGGAGGAACAATTGAAGTTCATTTCTTAACCAAATTTCTGTTTGGTTCTTTGTGGATTTGATTTCAAAATTTTCTTTTTTAAAAAAAATTTTTTTGGTACTTTTATTTATTTGAGAGCGACAGACAGAGAGAGAAAGAGGCTGATAGAGAGAGAGAATAGGCGCTCCAGGGCCTCCAGCCACTGCAAACGAACTCCAGATGCGTGCGCCTCCTTATGCCTCTGGCCAATGTGGGTCCTGGGGAAGCGATCCTCGAACCGGGGTCCTTAGCCTTCATAGGCAAGTGCTTAATCGCTAAGCCATCTCTCCAGTCCTTTATCTGCCTTTTGATTGTCTTGAGGGAAGGTGAGATAGGGTCTCACTTTAGCCTACTCTAGCATGACCTGGAGGTCACTCTATAGCTCAGATTGGCTTTGAACTCACAGCAATCCTTCTACCCTGGCTTCCCATGTGCTGGAGCTAAAAGCCGTGCACCACAACGCCTTGGCTGCATTTCGTGATTTTAGTTTCTGTGGCTGCACTGATAGGGTTAGAAAAGCTGAAGATCAGATTGTGAGCATATTCCCTATGTATCTATCCCCAAGATTAATGGTCCCTTGCAGGTTTCTGATAAGACCTGAAGTGTTTAGCATCTGAGTGCCAAACACACAGATGTTCAGGTGTTTATGGGAAAAGTATCCGGGGCAGGTTGGTAGCAAAGTCAATACTTTGTTATGCAGTTGAATGTTTTCTCTTACATTCTTACCTAACAGAAATCTCTTCGATGTTAGAGGGCAGTTAGATGTCAGTGGGGGTTAGATTTACTTTTCCTTCTTTTTTTTTCTTTAAATTTTAAAAAAATATTTTTATTTAATTATCTAAGAAAGAGCCAAAGAGAAGGAGGCAGATGGAAACAGAGTGAGTAGGGAGGGCTCCTGCCACTGCAGATGAGCTCCAGACACACGTACCACTTTGTGTATCTGGCTTTCCCTGGGTCCTGGAGAATTGAAGCTGGGCTGTCAAACTTCAAACAAGTGCCTTTAACCATTGAGCCATCTCTCCAGACCCACGGACCCATGTTTAGACTTTTCAAGCTAGGAATAAAGAATAAAGTTTTTTATTTTTTATTTTTTTTAAGAGTAAAGACAGGGCTGGAGAGATGGCTTAGCAGTTAAGGCGCTTGCCTGTGAAGCCTAAGGACCCAGGTTCGATTCTCCAGGTCCCATGTAAGCCAGATGCACATAGTGGAACATGTGTCTGGAGTTCAATTGCAGTGGCTAGATGCCCTGGTGTGCCCATTCTCTCTCTCTCTCTCAATCTGTCTCAAATAAATAAATAAAAATAAGTCAGAAGAAAATTTTTTTTTAAAAGAATAAAGGCAGAAAAATCCAGCACATAACATAACTTTCTTATTTGGTGAGGCAACCTTGAATAAGGAAGGTAATTCTTGAATATCATGGAGATACAGCACTTCCCCAATTCAATGAACCATGTGATTCTAACTTGCAGCATATTGACAGATTTTCAGTAGCTACTTATGGGATGTAAAGCACACAGAAAATATATTATCAGGTGAATTCATCATTGCAGGGAATGATCCAAACTTGACTCATGTGTTTGATATTACAGTACAAAGCGACTAACATAAAGATATGTTAGATGATGTATAACATAGAGAAGTCTTCGAAGAGGTAACATACTATTAGTATAATATATATTATTAGTATATATATGTATACACATACACACACACACACACACACACACACAATATATATATTATATGCTGGTTTCCAATTGTGAGGGCCAAGGCTTGAGCCTCCAAAATCTCTCTGGTCTTCTCACGTGTTTCTGGTAGGCCAAGGAGGAAACAAGATCAGCTCCCCAGCCAGACCCTGTCAAACTACATCACAGGACATAAGTGAGACTTGGAGCCTGAACGGCACATTCCCGTCTTCCTGGGTGCGAGTTGGGTCTACTGGCCCCGTGAAGCGCTCCTGACTTTCACCAGGCACGCTCTGCACAATAGCACCCTGGAGCCAACCGCTATTCACTTGAGAGACCCCCCCCCCCCGCTAGTTTTTCAGGAACTACGAAAGCAGACTGTAAAATATAGTCATTACTTCAGACAATCAATAATCTCATTGCTTGGGAGGCAGGGGTGGGAAGATCGGGAGTTTGAGGCTAGTCTGTGAGTTGTGGGACAGCCCAGGAAACTCTGATGTGAACCTCCGACCTCCACGTACGTTCACAGACACGTGACGTTCATCCACGGACATACACACATGCACATCTGAGCCCACGCATATCCCGTCCGCGCCCTCGAGCGTGGCAAAAGCAGCTGCAGCAACAGGGGCAAAAGACAACGTAAGCGACTGGTCGGAGGCTGCAAACTCATCAGTGCACCAGACTGACGGTCCGCATTGTCCTTTTATGTGGAGAGAGCCCTGTGCCTAATTATGGGGTACCTGCTTCCTGGGCAAATAGGGCTGACTGGCTCGTGAAGGCACCGTAATAATTACCTCGTTCAGAAGCACTGACGCCTCACTGTGCAAGACCCGGACCTTGGAGTGCCTTATTACTAAGGAGATCGTGAACCACAGGACATTGCGAGTCACCATGGGTCCTTCCACTACCGCATGGTAAGTGGTGTGGTTGGATCAGTGCAAGGTCCTCTGATGGTACACGGTGGGGGACCCTAACCTAACCGACACTGGAGATCCAGGAAGCCTTCCCGGAAGAAGGGATTTCTTTTTTTTTTTTTTTTTAATATTTTATTAGCCGGGCTTGGTGGCACACTCCTTTAATCCCAGCACTGGGGAGGAAGAGGTAGGAGGATCACCGTGAGTTCGAGGCCACCCTGAGACTACATAGTGAATTCCAGGTCAGCCTGAGCCAGATTGAGACCCTACCTCGAAAAACAAAAACAAAAAAAAGTTATTTATTTATTTATTTGAGGTAGGGTCTCATTCTAGCTCAGGCTGACCTGAAAATCACTATGTAATCTCGGGGTGGCCTTGAAGTCACGGCAATCCTACTACCTCTGCCTCCTGAGTGCTGGGATTAAAGGCATGTACCACCATGCCCGGCCTTAATTTTTTTTATTTAATTTAATTTATTTATTTGGCAGAGAAAGAGGGAGAGAGAAAGAGAGAACAGGAGCTCCAGGGCCTCCAACCACTGCAGACGAACTCTAGACATGGGCGCCCTCTTGCGCATCTGGCTAACATGGGTCCTGGGGAACTGAACCTGGGTCCTTTGGCTTTGCAGGCAAATGCCCTTAACTGCTATGGCCATCCCCCCAGCCCGGAAGAAGTGATTTCTAAACGGAGATGTGAAGGATGAGTAAGTCCTACCCAGTGATGAGAGATGAGCTTCCTGGTGGCGAATACAGCATCTCTGAGGCTCGGTGGAGAGGCACCTCTGTGGGGCCCATGCACTGGGAGGGCCGGTGCGCATGGAGCATTGAGAGCAGCAAAGTAAATGCCGATGAGCCTCCACCATGAAATGCAATCCCATAGGCAACAAGGAGGAAGACTTTAAATAGGGCGAGGGTAGTCAGCCGCCTATTTTACAGTGACTTGTGCTCATCTTTTCACTGCTGGGACACAGCATTCCAAAACCCACCCCCAGCAACCTCAAGGTGGTGTGGATATGAGAGAGGGGCTTTTCTACCCCTCTGCAACGGTCTTTATTTTTGTTAATTTTTTTGGTTTATTTTTATTTATTTATTGGAGAGCAGCAGACAGAGAGAGAGAAAGAGGGAGAGAGAGAGAGAATGGGCGCGTCAGGGCCTCCAGCCACTGCAAACAAACTACAGACGCGTGCGCCCCCTTGTGCATCTGGCTTACGTGGGTCCTGGGGAATCGAGCCTTGAACTGGGGTCCTTAAGGCTTCACAGGCAAGTGCTTAACTGCTAAGCCATCTCTCCAGCCCAAGAGTCTTTATTTTTAAAATACAGGAATTGAAAGGGTAAGGCAGTCTTTTGCTTTCAAGCCTGCTCCTTCCCCACTTCTGAAAGGCATCAGGTTACCAAGCCTCTAGGCTTGGCCTGTACAGCGGCTCTCTGCAGGTCTCCTGAGTCCTCCAGGGTCAACTGCAAGCTTAAACCGCTGCTGTGTCTTGTGGCTCATGCTTCCCCGAGGTGCTGCTTCTTGCTAACGGTCTTCTGGACGCTGTCCTCTGCCTTTTTCTAGGACACCTTTCTTTTCCAGGCAACTCTTAGCTGTTCAAGACCCCTGCTCAAACATCCGTAGCTGATGAAAACCTTCTGCCTCGCCTGGACAGTGTTTGTTGTCTCACATATTTTATTTTATTTTATTTGGTTTTTGGAGGTAGGGTTTCACTCTAGCCCAGGCTGACCTGGAATTCACTGTTTTCTCAGGGTGGCCTTGAACTCACGGTGATCCTCCTACCTCTGCCTCCCAAGTGCTGGGATTAAAGGCATGCGCCACCACGCCCAGCTTGCCTCACATATTTTAGTAATGACCTTTAGTACACTGTGAGGTAACTTCTCTGTTGACACTTTTCCTTGAAATCATGAACTATTTTTGCATAGCTTCAGTGCCTGGCGCATTAATGATGTTAACATCTGCAGAATGAACACAAGAGTTAGGAAACCCACTTCCCCGGCGGGTCCCCGGAAAACGTCTTGCTTTGGGAAGATAATCTCCTCATGTCTCTCTAGGCCAAGGGCTTGGATACCTCCTCAGTTTAGTGATGCGCTGTTGAAATGCATCTGTCACTTGCATGGCTGGCCCACCATCGCCCGTCTGCCACGTGTGTTTGAATCCCTCTCCAAGGGCACACACGAACGCTATTTCAACATAAAACTGCTTTTGTTACACGCGCCTAAAATTAGACTCTATATAATGGGACTTGCTAAATCGGGGACAGTCAGAGCCTGGGTGGGGGCAGGAAATAAGACTGATAGATTATTTTCAGCTCAAACTTTCAATCACTCGTGAGATCTGTTACAGACATGGCAGATGGCGGATGATGCTAAAAAAAAAAAAAAAAAAAAAAAAAAAAAAGCTCATAGAAAGGCTCCACGTGTGCTCTGGAGCAAAGACAAAACACAATCGTGCACGTCTTGTGCTGGTCAGAAACTAATTCAGACATCCCTTCCTTCCTTCCTTCCGCGGTGTTTCTTTGCACCCTGGCCACTCCCCTTTGGGGGGTGCATGACATGAACGCAACATGTATGTGCTGGGGAAGCCGACACTCAGGATAGGAGACGCTCACAACTGTCCGCGTAGAAGTCTGATACCTAGAATTTCAGGTGACGCTGGGCCGCGGAAGGGTGCAGCAGGGGAGGATTCTTGTTTTATTTTTTTTAAAATTATTTATTTATTTATTTATTTGAGAGCGACAGACACAGAGAGAAAGACAGATAGAAGGAGAGAGAGAGAACGGGTGCGCCAGGGCGTCCAGCCTCTGCAAACGAACTCCAGACGCGTGCGCCCCCTTGTGCATCTGGCTAACGTGGGACCTGGGGAACCGAGCCTCGAACCGGGGTCCCTAGGCCTCACAGGCAAGCGCTTAACCGCTAAGCCGTCTCTCCAGCCCGGATTCTTGTTTTAAATAGTGAAGCCAAGCAAAGCAGCCCCAGTGTGGTTCAGGGAGCGGGAAGAGGTCTAGCCAGCGTGAGGCACTCAGTCCCAAAGGTGCCTGTGGGGCTCACATTGTCACCGAGGGACCCACTAGAGCAGTGACCCTAAGGAGGATCCGTGCCTCGCTTAGGTGGGCGACAGGAAAATCAGTATAAAAGGAGCAGGCAGGATTCGCTAGTCATTTTCCTGACATTGCCCTTTTGTTTTTGCAAAACAAGTTTGTGCTCATTCTTGTTTTTATTTATTTGCAGAGAGGGAGGGAGCCAGAATGAAATTAGTGCACAAGGGCCTTTTCCCACTGCAAACAACTCTGGATGTGTGTACCACTTTGTGCATCTGGCTTTAAGTGGGAACTGAGTAACTGAACCTGGGCCACCAGGCTTTGCAAGCAAGAGCCTTTAACTGCTACTCCGTCTCCCCTGCCGCTGGCATTGACTTTTCCTTTGACTGAGACGGGGAGGTTCTGAGTCAAGAAATGCCCCCTGACCATGCTTGACAAAGGCAGGAAGGAGGGGCTCTGTTTGGCAGCACTTTGAGATGCAAACATGACTGAGGGAGGCCTGACCGAGCACTGGTGGCGTCCCCCGATGCTGCCCTGTTAGTGGGTCACTCCCCTTGCCCCCCACCACCGTTTGTTCACTGACAGTCTTGCGCCCACAACAGAGGACACACCGGAGGCAAACCATTCCTTCCAAAGCTTGCAGAAGGAAGGAGAGACAATGTGTATAAAAGAAGGCTGTGGTGTGATGGGTAGAGAACACACACTGGGCAAGGGTGACAGGGGCACCTCACCTCATGTGGGGGTGCAGAGCTTTATTTCCATGAGGTGGGGGTTAGCAGAGCCAAGCAAAGGCAGCCCGAGAGGAGGTATAGTGAAGTTTCGAGGCTCAAGGAGCTGAGGTGGGGCTGGGGTGCGTTCTGAGGCTGGGCAAGCATCGCCATTCTTGACCCTAGACATGGGGTAGGGCAACCCAATCCAGCCAGGGCCAAGAGAACAAATGGTATGGGGGTGAAGGACTGTGGTATGAAAGGGAGCTCGAAGCGGCCATCAGATGAGGAAGGGCTCTCTAGGAGCTCGTTCTAAAGGCCACAGGAAACCACTGGATAATGTCATGGTAAAATTCAGGTTTGGCCGGGCATGGTGGGTGCACGCCTTTAATCCCAGCACTCGGGAGGCAGAGGTAGGAGGATCGCTGTGAGTTCGAGGCCACCCTGAGACTACATAGTGAATTCCAGGTCAGCCTGAGCTAGATTGAGACCCTACCTTGAAAAACCAAAACCAAAACAACAACAACAAAAAAATTAGGTTGGAAGATTTTGGTAGTTTGAATAGATGGCCCCCAATATATTCAGTGTTTTATTACTTTGTAGTTTGCATCTGCAGCCACCTGGCTGGAGGCTGTGTCACTGGGTGGATCTTAAGTTGTGGTGATGTGTTTCAGATTTCAATCTAAAGATAGGCAAAGTGTGCCTAGCTGGGGTTCCTGAAGTGTGCTGTGCTGTGCTGTGTGGCTTTTTGGCTTTTAGGCTTGTGCTTCTCTCTCTCTGCTTGGTCCTGTGAAGGCAGGCCAGCTTCTTCTGCCATCATGGAACTTCCCCTGGACCTGTAAGCTTCAATAGATATCCCTTCCTCCATCCCTGTGCCTGGTCTGGAAGTTCAGCTCAGCCAACCTGAGGCTGTCTGCTACAAATGATCATGATGGAGGGATCTTCCTGGCAAGGGTGATGGAGACTGTGGCTGGTCACGTGTCAGAGGCATGAAGTTCTCTTTGATGACGCTCCCGACACAGAGAGTGGATGAGCGCTCTGGAGAGCGGCTGCCAGTTCCCGGCTCAGGGCTGAATCCTGACACACAGAACATGGTGGGATGAGCAGGTTCCGCAGGCTCGGTGAGGAGATGCAGAAGATGACAGCTGCGAGGCGACCACAAGGGACGTGAGACACACGTCTGTAGGTGGCAGGGGCCTGAAGTGAGAAGGCCGTGCACTGGAGATTCAGATTTGGAAACTCTTGGCATATGGGCCATGCTTGTTGTAACCTTTAACAAGCACATGGTCTTTGACTGGGATGACGTGCGTAACGGCTGGGCTGAACCTGAGCGTCGGAGCCATCTATATGGGAAGCCAGAAGATTATGGTGCTTTGTGAAATTGAAAGTAGACAGGGGTTAGGAAGCGTTAGCTTGCTCCTGGCTCCGCATCCTGTGTGTCTGAGGTGGGGGCATCGACCAGGCATGATCCTGCCAGGCACGCTCGTCCTCAAGAGAAGGAAATTTGCTGCCCCATCACCGAGGAGGTGGCAAGACCAGCTCTCTGGTCTCCTTCATGTCCTGGTGCCTCTCAAAGCTCAGCTGGGTTTCGATTTGTTGGCTTGTCTTTCCGGGTGTCTGCGGCACAGGGAAGAGCTCCCATCCACTTACAACACCAAATAAGCAGAGAGTCAGCAATCGTTCTTTAAAACGACTGAATTACATTTCCAGCTTGTGCAAGTATTTCTCAAATCTAATGTCCCGGGCTGGAGAGATGACTTAGCTGTCAAGGCGCTTGCCTGCGAAGCCTAAGGACCCAGGTTCGATTCTCCAGGTCCCACGTAAGCCAGATGCACAAGGGGGCGCATGCATCTGGAGTTCATTTGCAGTGGCTGGAGGCCCTGGCGCACCCATTCTCACTCTCTCTCTCTCTGTCTCTCCCTCTGTCTGTCTGTCCCTGGGAAGAACATTATTGGATCTTCCTAGGGCAGAGCTGAAGTTCAGAGATGGCTTTCTCAAACACAAACGGTGAGCAACCAGGACTTGGACTTGAATCTCAAGTCTGGCAACTTCATAGTTCTCCTTTGCCCACACACATCCAAACACAGCTGACCCACAGGTACCTCTGCATACGCATCTCAGACACTGACTGACCTTCGAAGCCAGCGCAGATCCCAGATAGATCTCCTTAGAATCATATTAACGAGAGAGAGTGGATGTAGCTTAAATGTTTCCAAAGACAGTTTTGGAACAAGCCTGTATTCATCTCTCTCTGCTGCCTCCCTACTGAACTCTTCATTTTTAATTTTTTTTACTGAAAACTGCCATAATTATAGACCATAAGCCATGATCATTCTCTCTCTCTCCCGCTCACTTTCTCCTTTGCAACTCCACTCTCCATCATAGCCCCCTTCCCCTCTCAATCAGTCTCTTTTATTCTGATGTCTCCTTTCCTGTGTAGGTAGTGCCAGGCGCTGAGAAGTTCTGCTATTCTTTAACCAAAGCCGTGGTTGGTAAGAACCACCGTGGTTTTGGAGAGAGTCGGATGTTGTTTGTCCACACTGTCTTCACACGCGGTTTCTGTGCTGAAAGCCTTTGCAGAGGCCTGAGAGAAGACAAGACGGGGACTTCGCCTGAAGGACACCCTCACCCCCAGAACCAGGAAGTCAGCCCCTGACAGATATCACATATAGTTCATTCAAAATACAAAGGAACCAAGCCAATAAGAACTGGCTTCTGATTCTTTTTTTTTTAAAATTTTTATTTTATTTATTTATTTGCAAGCAGACAGATTGAGAGAGAGAGAGAGGAGACAGACAGAGAGAGAATGGGTGCACCAGGGCTTCCAGCCACTGCAAAGGATTTCAGACATGTGTGTGTGCCCTCGTGCATCTGGCTTACGTGGGTCCTGGGGAATCGAACCTGGGTTCTTTGGCTTCGCAGGCGAGCGCCTTAACCACTAAGCCATCCCACCAGCCCGGGCTCCTGCTTCCTTATTGCTCACAGCACCATATAAGTACCAACAGGTAGGCTCAGTCATGGGGACGTAATCACGACTCCCAGTGAAGGACTCCTAAACAGCCATGCTGTGGACTATTTGTGGGATGGCCCTTGTCAGACATGCAGATGGTTTCTCAACGTCTCAAAATCAATGAAGGACTTGATCTAGAAAAAGACAAGAGGTGAACAGAAAGAAGCAGGAAGTAGAAAACAAGTTCATGGCTATCAGCTCTTTGGAGGAATGCACCACCTACTTGAGGAATCATAAAAAAATGCTAAATTAAAAAAAAATGGGGCTGGAGAGATGGCTTAGTGGTTAAGCGCTTGCCTGTGAAGCCTAAGGACCCCGGTTCGAGGCTTGGTTCCCCAGGTCCCACGTTAGCCAGATGCACAAGGGGGCACACGCGTCTGGAGTTCGTTTGCAGAGGCTGGAGGCCCTGGCGCGCCCATTCTCTCTCTCTCCCTCTGTCTTTCTCTCTGTGTCTGTCACTCTCAAGTAAATAAATAAATAAATAAATTTTAAAAAATTGCTAAATTTAAGAAAGAATGAGCCGGGCGTGGTGGCGCATGCCTTTAATCCCAGCACTGGGGAGGCAGAGGCAGGATGGTCGCCACGAGTTCGAGGCCATCCTGAGACTACATAGTGAATCCCAGGTCAGCCTGGGCTAGAATGAGACCCTACCTCAAAAAAAAAAAAACCAAAGGGAAAAGAAAATATGTAAAAGAAAGGTTGCTTTAGACCTAGCACATCGACACATTTGAGAACAGGAGAATATCTAGGGCTTGTGGAAACACAGGGAAATGGAAACCTTCATCTCAGCGGAGACGAGCATCCCATCGGCACATACCATGTGAACATAATATTCCCCGCAGCCCGGTAATGCCTCCACCTCGGCGCCGGGCAGAGTAGCTGACCCGGGTCTGTCTGGGGACACGTGGACACCGGGCGAGCTGCGGAAGAGCGTGCACCCCGCGCCCATGCGGCGCACGGAGGGACGCGCGCTGCTTCTAACAGCAATGGCCCCGGTTACACGAGAGATGGATCCTGTTTGTTCAGCCAGCAGCGTCCTTTCGTACCGTCCAGGAAACCAGTCCACGGCATCACGACACTTGTAGGAAGGGTGGTTTCATGTTTTCTTTTCTTTCTTTCCACGTCAGTTCATCTAATCTGGAAGATCCATAGCAGACATGCCAAGAGATTTGTTTCCATGGGGATTCTAAATCCCGTCAAACTGACCACCAGAGATGAACCAACGGTGGCCCAGGCTGGCCTCAAACTCACCTTGCATTAGTCCCTTGGGTGCTGGGACTACATACAGGCTGGTGTCACCAGGCATGGCTAACCCAGGCTGACCTGGAATTCACTATGTAGTCTCAGGCTGGCCTCGAACCCTGGGCCATCCTCCTACCCGTGCCTCCCGCGTGTTGGGATGAAAGGCGTGCGCCACCACGCCCGGCTCAGGGCGTCTTTCGAGTCACCTGAATGACCTCGTTTGGCCCCTGCACCTAAGTCCTGTCGTTTTGTTTATTTACTCACTTCAGTTGGGCTTTTCTTCTGGTCTGCTCTTTCTTTAGAGCGTCTGCCCAAACTGAACCTTCATTTCATCAGTAAGAGATCTGCTAAACACCTACTCCATGTAGGACATCGCGAGAGACTCCACGCCTTCTGCACAGACTCTTTTGAACCTCCCAGTTTTGGCCTGCTTATCTCCAATTCATCCTTAGGAGACAGATAAATCACTTTCTACTAAACCTTTATTTTATTTTATTTGCAAGTTGGGCGGGAGGGGGGAGTGGTTAGAGCATATCAGGGTCTCCAGCCACTGCAAAAAAACCTCAGATGCATGCACTGCTCTGCATCTGGTCTTGTGTTGGGGAATCGAACCTGGGTCATTAGGTTTTGCAGGCAAACGTCCTAACCTCTGAACCATTGCTTCAGCCCTCTGCCCCAAATCTTTCTTTTTTATTTTTATTATTTTTGGTTTTTCGAGGTAGGGTCTCACTCTGGCTCAGGCTGACCTGGAATTCACTATGTAGTCTCAGAGTGGCCTCGAACTTTTGGCGATCCTCCTACCTCTGCCTCCCGAGTGCTGGGATTAAAAGCATGAGCCACCACGCCCGGCTCCCAAATCTTTCTTAATGCCCTCTTCCTATGGGTCAAATGAGATGCCCTCCTTTGCATTTTCATAGCACCTTGTGTGTCTCTGAGCACTGTGCTATTATATTATTATTTTGTGTTTATGCCACTTTTTATTTATTTATTTATTTATTTATTTATTTATTTATATTTTATGCACTTTTATTCATTTATTTGAGAGCGACAGAGAGACAGAGGCAGATAGAGGGAGAGAATGGGCACACCAGGGCCTCCAGCTGCTGCGAACGAACTCTAGACGTGTGCGCCCCCTTGTGCATCTGGCTAATGTGGGACATGGGGAACCGAGCCTCGAACCGGGGTCCTTAGGCTTCACAGGCAAGCGCTTAACCACCAAGCCACCTCTCCAGCCCGCTGCCACTTTTGGAATGTTGAAACTTTTCCAGTCCCATCTGTTTGCATATCACCACTGTGCCCTGGCACTGAGCTTGGTGCAGAGCGGCATCCACTGAGAACTTAAGAAAATGACCTCATCGTGTAGCGTAAAGTTCGTTTCTGTTGCTTCTTTGGATCAGGAAGGGACCTGGAGGTTTGTGAAACACAAGCCCTTTTTATTTTCACTCTTTAATTTCAATGTTTTCTAGAAAAATGTAACTCACATGCTATAGGATTCACGCATTAAGGTGTGCAACCAGTGGTTTTTAGTATATTAACAAGTTTGTGCAATCGCTCCCATTACCTAATTCCAAAGCTTTCCCAATTTTCCCCCAACAAACTCCGACATCCGTTATCAGTCATTGCCTGTTCCCCACTTCTCTCAGACGCAGCAGCTGCACACCTACTTCTGTGTGGATTTTCCCTTTAGGACTTCTCATGACAACAATATACAGTGGTTTCCGTGGCTCTTCGGGGTCTGGGGCTTTTTACTTAGCATGACGTCTTCAAGGTTCAGACATGTACCATGTATCAAAACTCCATTTTTTTTCCCCCAAGGTAAGGTCTCACTCTATACCAGACTGACCTGGAATTCACTACGGAGTCTCAGGCTCTGCCTCCCAAGTGCTGGGATTAAAGGCATGGGCCACCACCCCCGGCAAAACTCCATTTTTTGATGACCAAGTCACATTCATACCTGTCTATCTTCTCATCAGCTGATGACTGGACATTTGGATTGCTTTTATATTTTAGTTATAAATAATAATGCTATGAGCATTCATGTATACATTTTTAATTTTTTTAATTTATTTTGCAAGGAGAGAGAGAGAAAGAATGGGCATACCAGGGCCTCCTGCCACTGCAAACTAATTCCAGGTGCAGGTGCCACTTTGTATTTGGCTTTATGTGGGCACTGGGGAATCGAACCCAGGCTGTCAGGCTTTGCTAGCAAGCACCTTTAACCACTGAGCTATCTTTGCAGCCCTTGTGTATCCATTTTTTAGATGAACATATCAATTATCTTACATATATACCTAGAAGTCGTATTGCTGGGTTATATGATAGCTGAACTGCCAAACTGATTTTGAAACAGGCTGCATCATTACTAACTTATATATGATGGTTTAAGTTCTTGTGCATGCTTGTCAGCACTTGGGAGTCCCCCCCCCTTTTTCTTTTGTATTTTTTTTATATTTATTTATTTATTTATTTATTTATTTATTTATTTATTTGAGAGCGACAGACACAGAGAGAAAGACAGATAGAGGGAGAGAGAGAGAATGGGCGCACCAGGGCTTCCAGCCTCTGCAAACGAACTCCAGATGCGTGCGCCCCCTTGTGCATCTGGCTAACGTGGGACCTGAGGAACCGAGCCTCGAACCGGGGTCCTTAGGCTTCACAGGCAAGCGCTTAACCGCTAAGCCATCTCTCCAGCCCTCTTTTGGTTTTTTGAGGTAGGGTCTCACTCTGGCTCAGGCTGACCTGGAATTAACCATGTAGTCTCAGGGTGGCCTCGAATTCATGGCGATCCTCCTACCTCTGCCTCCCGAGTACTGGGATTAAAGGCGTGCGCCACCACACCCCCCCAGCTTGTGAGTCCCCCCCCTTTTCAAAGGTATTTTATCTTTATTTGCAAGCAAAGAAAGATAGAGAGGAGACTGACAGAGAATGGGTGCCCCATCACCTCCAGCTGTTGCAGATGAATTCCAGATGCATGTGTCTCTTTGTGCATCTGGCTTTATGTGGGTACTGGGGAATTGAACCCGGGTCGTTATGCTTTGCAGGCAAGCGCCTTAAGTGATAAGCCATCCCTCCAGCCCTAGTTCCCTCCTTCTTAAAAATTAACAAAATGCTAAGCTGCCCTAGAGGGTGTAGCCCCTCTTCCCCTGGTAACACTCTAGTCCCCCTTTATGGAAAAGGTCTGCAAGATTTCTTGCGTTGGGCCTTGGGCTCATTATTTGATTGGCAAATTTCTTTTCCTCAATGGCGCTAATAGATGCTGCCTCATGGGGCCACATGTGGATGGGGTTAGTGAAGAGATATCGAGTGCTTATTGACATATTGTACGTCTGCTGTCAGTGCTCAGGGGACGGAGTTTCTGTTACTGCGGCTTCTGATGAGTTACACACCCAAGGGCTACAGAGAAAGATCTGGGATATTCCAGAACCTGAAACAGAGAGAGACAGGCTGGAGACTGATCACTCTGGGTCCTTCATTGGTTTGCAAACTGAGAAGAGCGTAATTGATTAATTACTTTTGCCGGCCGTAGATTCTTTTTAGTGCCTCTGACATGCCGAGACTCTCAGCACAGTTTTCATTTTATTTTTTTAGAGGTAAGGCTTCACTGTAGCCCAGGCTGACATGGAATTCACTCAGTAGTCTCAGGGTGGCCTCAAACTCATGGTGATCCTCCTACCTCTGCCTCCCGAGTGCTGGGATTAAAGGAGCGTGTGTCTAATCACCATTTCCTATTTGGAGCTCCTTCTTGCCCTTATTTCTCCCCCTTTGGGGACTGCTCCTTCACCAGGCTTAGTTTAGGGATAGCAGAAAGAAACATGACAGGGGACCTTCCACACCTTGGGATGGCAGAATTGCCTTTTTTTATTTTTGGGGATGGCAGAGTTGCCTTTTTTATTTTATTTTATATTATATATATATATATATATATATACACACACACACACACACATATATATATATATATATATATATTTTTTTTTTTTTTTTTTGAGGCAAGCCTAAGAGATTGCTCTTTTTTTTTTAATGAGAGAGACAGGGCTGGAGAGATGGCTTAGCGGTTAAGCGCTTGCCTGTGAAGCCTAAGGACCCCGGTTCGAGGCTCGGCTCCCCAGGTCCCACGTTAGCCAGATGCACAAGGGGGCGCACGCGTCTGGAGTTCGTTTGCAGAGGCTGGAAGCCCTGGCGCGCCCATTCCCTCTCTCTCCCTCTATCTGTCTTTCTCTCTGTGTCTGTCGCTCTCAAATAAATAAATAAATAAATTTAAAAAAATGAGAGAGACAGACAGACAGACACACACACACACACACACACAGAGAGAGAGAGAGAGAGAGAGAGAGAGAGAGAGAGAGAGAAGGGGGGTGCTCCTGGTCCTCCAGCAGCTGCAAGTGCCACTCTGCGTCGGACTTTACATCACTACCGGGGAATCGAACTCGGTGCTCTCTGGCAAGTGCCTTCACTGCCCAGCCATCTCTCCAGCCCCAAATTGCCTTTGATTATTATTATTTTTTAATTAAGGATCAATCGTCGTCTCCATGCAGAGGACAGACGCTGGCAGAGTGGCTCCCTGGGCTCAGGATCTCGGGCTTCCCGGGTCTCTGTAAATTGTCAGGGAGGAGGACGCTGATTCCACTTAAGAACCCGGCAACAGCCGGTCGATCAGATCCCTGCTGTGGATCGCCCAGTGTGCCTGTGAGGAGACTTCCTGCGGCTCAGATCGCCACTCAGAGCATCTTCTCAGGAGGAGCCCGGAGAAACGGCCTCCCTCTTCTTCAGACATGCTGCCGCTTGGAGCTCTGCAACTGAGGCACTGAGGTTAATTTCTGTAAACAGGTGTGCATATTTCTGGGGGCATAATGAAGTGCTTTAATACATCACACACACACACACACACGCACGCACGCACGCAGTGTAATGATGCAACCAGGATCATTAACACATTCATCCTGAGATACTTTTCATGTTCTTGTGGTGAAAACATCACACGCCTTTCTTCTGGCTACTTTGAAGGGCTCCACATTTACTGTTAACTCCAGCGATTCTGCCAAGCAAAGGCTTTCTTCGTGTGTAACGGTGACTTTGTACCCAGTGACCAGCCTCTCCTCATCGCCCATCTGTTAGTGAGCACTGCTGTAGTCTAGACTTCTTACGCTATCAGAGGGAGGTCACATAATACCTCTCTGTCTGAGTCTGATTTTCACTTAACAGAAGGTCTTCCAGGCTTATCCCTGTTGCCCCAAATGATGGGATCTCTTTCTTTCTCTCTCTCTCTTTCTTTCTTCCTGCCTTCCTTTTTCTTTTTCTTTGTTTTTCGAGGTAGGGTCTCACTCTGGTCCAAGCTGATCTGGAATTAACTTTGTAGTCTCAGGGTGGCCTTGAACTCATGACAATCCTCTTACCTCTGCCTCCCAAGTGCTGGGATTAAAGGCGTGCGCCACCACGCCCAACTTCTCTTTCTTTTTAAAATAACTGCTTACTTATGCAAGGTAAGGGTGCGTGTGGAGACTGTGGGGAGGAGGGGGTTGGGATGGAAAGAAGGAAAGAGAAGTAGAGTCCAGAATGGGGCAGGCTGACGGTCACTGTGGGTGGTGCGGTCCTACTTTTTGAAATGTTCTATCTGAGAAGTGGGCACAAGAGGAGCTCTGGAATATTCTGGATGTGCTGGGCTGCCTGTAGGCATAAAAATAAAGAGTGGCTGATAAAAGGTGGTAGAAAATTCCTGAAGGTTTTCATGTATGTGGTGGGGAGAGGGAAGAAATATTCCCTTCCCTTCCCGTTCCTTCCTTCTTTCAACCCTTCATTCATATTGTGAAAAATATTGTGACTAGGTGATTAGTCAGGAACCTGCTGAGACAGTTTGTAGGGTCGCCAAGAACACTGGGCCTATGACATGCTCAGAGGAGGAACATACAGATCGAAAGGTTTAGGAACGGGAGCACCAGGGCTTCCAGCCACTGCAAACGAACTGCAGATGCATACGCCACCTTGTGCATCTGGCTTATGTGGGACCTGGGGAATCGAACCGGGGTCCTTTGGCTTTGCAGGCAAATGTCTTAACTGCTAAGCCATCTTCTCCAGCCCTAGATTACTTTCTTTTAAAATTTATTTTGAGAGAGAGCAAGAGTGAGAGCGAGAACGTGCAAGGGGGAGGGGGAGGGGGAGAGAAAGAGAAAGAGAGAATTGGTGCGCCAAGCAGTGGGCTTGTGTGACCTTGCACTGGAGAGCCGAACGTGGGTCCTTAGGCTCTGCAGGCAGGCGCCTTAATGGCTAAGCCATCTCTCCAGTCCCACTTTCTCTCTCTTTTTTTTTTAAAATTAAATCCACAGGTATTTTTTAGGCATTCATTGTACTAACCCGTTGTTGCTGCCACTCTGTTTTCAGAAGAAAAAGTCAAATGGCATTTTGGCAAGTGCAAGGGGGGAAGGAAAGGAGGGAAGGAGAGAGGGAGGAAAGGAGAGAGAGAGAGCACTTGGGGTTTCTGACTTTCTTCATAACCTCTGCCAGCGTGTGGAACTCCAGCACATTCTAAGCAGATTTAGCCATTGTAGTTTTCCTCACAGCGTCCCTTTGAATGTGCGGCTCAAAGCATGATGGGCAGAGGTCAATGGAATGAAGGAAGAAGGAAGTCTGTGCAAGTGCTGAGACAGGCTTTGCTGATTGAGGGTGTAGCTGGGCAGACTTTTCCTCCACATATGGGCCACCTCAGCCAGGGCACAGTCTGCCCTGCATTCAGGGTGGGCAACACTTGGGAGACATCAGTCCTCATCTTATGGGATGTTATGTTTTGGGTTAAAGCATGGGTTTGGGCTGTTTTGTGGATTGAATAAAGACCGATGCTCTCAGTCTTTCCTTGACCTTCGCGTTTAAATTCTGAGTGACCCAATTATTCTGAAGAGTTGTTTTTAACAAGTTTGGGGCTATATGGTGCCACACCTCCTTTTAATAATTTTTTATTTATTTTTATTTATTTATTTGAGAGTGACAGACAGAGAGAAAGAGGCAGATAGAGAGAGTGAATGGGCGCGCCAGGGCCTCCAGCCACTGCAAACGAACTCCAGACGCGTGCGCCCCCTTGTGCATCTGGCTAACGTGGGTCCTGGGGAATCGAGCCTCGAACCGGGGTCCTTAGGCTTCACAGGCAAGTGCTTAACCGCTAAGCCATCTCTCCAGCCCCACACCTCCTTTTGATGGCGTGTAGAAGGGATTCCTGCAAGGTTTTATTCTGCATCCTGTCTTGCGAGAAGGTGAAACGCAGGGAGCGGTTCTGCACGGTGGCCCTGGGGACATCGGGGTCTACCTTGGGCTTCCGGCTCTGTCACAGGAGCAGCTGGCAAGATGAAGGCTGACCTCTGGGTTGTGTCCGATACCTTCAGTGGGGCGCTGTGGCAGGGGACAGCCAGGATGGGAAAGGGTGGAGGGACCAGTAGTGGAAGGGGTTAGACACCACACTCGAGAAGAGAGAGGAGGGCACCAGACCAGAGTGCAGCATACGCCGGAGAGAGCTCGTTAGGCAGAGGGGACGGCGTGGTGTTTTCCCAAAGCCTGCGAGGCCTCCTCCGGCTCGAGCCACTGTGCGATGCCTTCACTCATGTGGTTTAATGACAGAGCTCTTCTTCCGAAATCCTGCTGCTGCTGGATCTTTCTCTCTCTCTCTCAAAAATGTTTGTTTACACAAGGAGAGAATGCCAATGTTTTGTCAGGGTAGTGGGGTTATGGGTATTTTTTTTCTAAATTATGAACTGCTGGCATATTACTGAAACACAGAAATGAATGTATGCAAAAAGAAAAGCGCTAACTTTCTTCAAGGCTCGTTAGAGTTTCAACAGGCTCACTATCCCCAAGGGTTCTTTCTTTTTTTACAAAACACTTTTTCAGTGATTAAATTGTAAATGAAGCTGATATCTAAGGATTAATTTTTCTTATCAGAAAAGTGATTGCCAAGTTTTTTGTCAAGTATAATAATATATATTTTTTAAATGATTTTTTTCTTTTGTTTCTTTGAGGTAGGGTCTCACTCTAGCCCAGACTGACCTGGAATTCACTATGTAGTCTCAGGCTGGCCTCGAACTCATGGCCATCCTCCTACCTCTGCCTCCTGAGTACTGGGATTAAAGGTGTGCGCCACCACGCCCGGCTTTAAAAATGATTTTACACATACTCTTAAAAGGCTTCTTCAAGGGCTGGAGAGATGGCTTAGCGGTTAAGCGCTTGCCTGTGAAGCCTAAGGACCCCGGTTCGAGGCTCGGTTCCCCAGGTCCCACATTAGTCAGATGCACAAGGGGGCGCACGTGTCTGGAGTTCGTTTGCAGAGGCTGGAAGCCCTGGTGTGCCCATTCTCTCTCTCTCCCTCTATCTGTCTTTCTCTCTGTGTCTGTCGCTCTCAAATAAAAAAAAAAAAAAAAAAAAGGCTTCTTCAACCCAAGCATGGTGGCGCACACCTTTAATCCCAGCACTCAGGAGGCAGAGGTAGGAGGATCGCCATGAGTTCGAGGCCAGCCTGAGACTCGATAGTGAATTCTAGGTCAGCCTGAGCTAGAGTGAGACCCTACCTTGAAACAAACAAAAGCTTCTTGAAGCCGATGCTGTCTAGGTGTTTGAACTTGGACTTGAAACTGCCCAGGCTCAGTAGTTCTTCCCCTGGAAATCACAAGGGTTTTGGTTTTGAGTGCATTAATGTGGACAGTTCTCTTTGAGGCAGCATGATCTTTGTGTCAGGAAACACAAGGCGACACAATTAGACCATCGATTCCTTGTCGCCTTGCAGAAGTGGCCGCTCCTCCTTCCTGACCCCGTCAAATGGGAAGAATGATAATTAGCTCAGATCTGCTTCACTGGGACCTGGGTGGGAGATCGTAAAGGTTATTTAGAGTACAAAGCACCTCACTAATCAGAATTCATAATTATTAATAACAGCACTTAAGTGAGTTATCTTAGCATTAGATGCAGGTGGGTGGAAACTTGGCTGCACTTGGATTTCAAGTCGTGGGTTTCTGCTGCGATGCGGAGGCAGAAATGTGCTCTTCTCTCTTGCCACCGGCTGACAGTATGGTTGGTGATGCCAGCCCTGGTGTGGAGTTGCCCAGCGCCCACAGCGATTTGCTCGCTGGGCATTCTAGCAAAATGCACACCTCTCCAGTCCTGTGACTCCTCTGCAGAGCCACCAGCACCCAGAAACCCGGGGAGACAGCTGGGAACAAATGTACTGTAGGCTCAAAACTGTGGACAAAGTGGATTGGAGTAAGCGCCGGGCACATCATGTCTGTAGAGCTTAGGGCTTCACGAGAGCGGCAGTGAGATGGACCAGGTGCTCCAGTGAGCCAGGGGACTTGTGCTCCTCTCCTAGGCTGGGCGGGAGGGTCTTCAAGCTGCACGCTGTCCCCGGGGAGCTTCCGTATGTACCTTGTCCCGTGTTTCTAGAGAAGAGGAGCCCATACTATCGTGGAGGTGGAAGATGGTGACTTCATGGGGTTCCTAGCTGCCCTTCACACAGCCCTGGCCAGGCGGGTCACTCTCCAGTCATGCTGGTGGGATAAAAAGCCTTTCATGTTCTCTCTGAAGTGCAAGAGCTGGAAGTGGGGTGGCACCGTGACCCTGGTGGATATGTGGAGGGGCATAATCAGAGAAAGATAGATTGCTCCAGAGACGGCCTTAATTGGGCTGGCGTTATCCCCTGGAGAATAACAGCTGAGGTTATCTGGAGACCTCTCTGATTATAACAGCTGAAATCAGGGTGCTCTTGATATCTAAGGGATAGGCTGGAGTATTCCTAAACATTCTACAATGTACAACTTTTTCAAATATATATATTATTTGTGTGTATGTGTATGAGAGAGAGAGAATGGATGTGCCAGGGCCTCCAGCCACTGCAAAATAAACTCCAGATGCATGAGCCACCTTGTGCATCCGGCTTACATGGGTACTGGGGAATCAAACCTGGGCCCTTAGGCTTTGCAGGCAAGTGCTTTAAACACTAAGGTATCAGTTTTTGGCCACACACACTAAACAGTTGTCTGGCTTAGAGTTGGGTGTGGTGATTCAAGATGGAAATCCCAGCACATGGGTGGTTGAGGCAGGAGGATTGTCATGAATTTTAGACCAGTCTGGGCTTGTATGTAATGAATTTCAGGCCAGCATGAGCTACCATGTGAGACCTTGTTTAAAACAACAAGTTTTAAAGGCTGGGTGTAGTGGCACACTCCTTTAATCCCAGCACTGGGGAGGCAGAGGTAGGAGGATCGCCATGAGTTCAAGGCCACCCTGCGACTACATAGTAAATTCCGAGTCAGCCTGGGCTAGAGTGAGACCCTGTCTTGAAAAGCCAAAATAATAATAATAATAATAATAATAATAATAATAATAATAATGAGGTTAAAAGACGAAAAAGCCAAAGAGAAACTGCAAAGAGAATGCTGACAGAGATCTTAAACGAGGGAAGAGAGAGTTAAATATTCAGTCGGAACTAGAAATAAAACCCTGTCCTTTTGTCAGTTAAACACACCTGGACTCAGGTGAGGGGAGACTGTTTAATTCAAGGATTCTGACAGTTGGAGGAAAAGACTTTTGCAGTTGTGAGAATGGTCAGACTATAAATTCTGAAATCATCTTAATGGCCAGACAGGAAAACAAAAACTTGTATTATTATTATTATTTTTTTTTTTTGGAAGGAGCAGACGAGAAGGGCGCAAGCGTAGGGATGGAGTGCCTTTATGTGAATGACCTTCATCAGGAAAGGCCACGTCCTCACCAGATTCTCATGACGTGGGTTGGCAGGAGGGGAGTGCTGAGTCAGTCCCAGGGTCAAAATTCAGGCATCTGGGGAAAAGGAGAAACGCTTAATTAACTTTTGGTCAAGGTAAGTGTTTTGTCTACACTGGTCAATGAGCATTAAAAAAAAAATGGGGCTGGAGAGATGGCTTAGCGGTTAAGAGCTTGCCTATGAAGCCTAAGGACCCTGGCTGGAGGCTCGATTCCCTAGGGCCCATGTTAGCCAGATGCACAAGGGGGCGCACGCACCTGGAGTTCGTTTGCAGTGGCTGGAGGCCCTGGCGCACCCATTCTCTCTTTCTCTCTCTCTTACTCTCTCTCTCTCTCTCTCTCTCTCTCTCTGTTGCTCTCAAATAAATAAATAAAAATAAACAAAATTTTAAAAATGGAACCAATCATTTGTGATGCACACAGTGCATTTGGAGGGTGTGAGACCGGCGTTGTCACGGGTGAGGAGATGGAGCTCGGGTTTTTATGGTGCCTCTAGGTCTTGTTTTATTTTATTTTATTCTTCCTTCAAAACCCCAAATGGGAAGAACTGAGAAATTGAGATATTAAGACTGTTCAGTTTGAGAGAGTGCACATTGCCCTTCAAGAATGAAATCTTTTTGAAATGAGAAGTACAAAGAAACTATTCTCTGTCCAAGGCCCGAGGAAAAGAAATGGCTAGAGCTGAGGAAGGCCGGAGCCGCAGAAGGTGGGTTTGGTCCAAGAAAGCATTTCTCTGTGCGTAAGCGTGGTGAGAAATCTGTCCAGGTTCCCTCAGAAAGGTCTTCAGATGCTTCTGCGGCAAACTTTTAAGACAGCGCAGAGCATCCGCGTGCCGCGACGGCGGGTACAGCTGGGCACCTGGAGCGGGGCACAGCGCACGTGGCATTTCAGTGAGCTGAGCCTGTGGGCTTCTGGACTGTTCCTTTACGTCATCCAGAGAATCAACACACGAGCCCTGCTCCTTTTCTTAGAGTTCAGCCTCTAGTTTCCATCTTCCCACTGCCCTCCCTCTCACTCACGCCTGTTCAGAGTGACCTGCATGCTGCTGGCCCTCTGTACGCACACTCTCTCCTCACCTCCAGCTCCACACTCCTCACCACCTCTCCTCACCTCCAGCTCCACACTCCTCACCATCTCTCCTCACCTCCAGCTCCACACTCCTCACCACCTCTCCTCACCTCCAGCTCCACACTCCTCACCATCTCTCCTCACCTCCAGCTCCACACTCCTCACCATCTCTCCTCACCTCCAGCTCCACACTCCTCACCATCTCTCCTCACCTCCAGCTCCACACTCCTCACCACCTCTCCTCACCTCCAGCTCCACACTCCTCACCACCTCTCCTCACCTCCAGCTCCACACTCCTCACCACCTCTCCTCACCTCCAGCTCCACACTCCTCACCACCTCTCCTCACCTCCAGCTCCACACTCCTCACCACCTCTCCTCACCTCCAGCTCCACACTCCTCACCATCTCTCCTTACCTCCAGCTCCACAGTCCTCACCCTCTCTCTTCACCTCCAGCTCCACACTCATCACCCTCTCTCCTCACCTCCAGCTCCACACCCCTCACCATCTCTCCTCACCTCCAGCTCCACACTCCTCACCCTCTCTCCTCACCTCCAGCTCCACACTCCTCACCCTCTCTCCTCACCTCCAGCTCCACACTCCTCACCACTTCTCCTCACCTCCAGCTCCACACTCCTCACCACCTCTCCTCACCTCCAGCTCCACACTCCTCACCCTCTCTGCTCATCTCCAGTTTCACACTCCTCACTCTCTCTCTTCACCTCCAGATCCATACTCACCCTCTCCCCTCAACTGTAGTTCTATATTCCTCACCCTCTCTCCTCACCTCCAGTTCCACACTCATGATCTCTCTTTGTGTCCAGTCCATCTTCCATCTCCTCCTCAGATTACTGATTGTGGGTTGGGGACTTCTGAGGCAGAAGATTCATCCCAAATGCTATGCTGCAACTGTGGCCCACCGAGATCATGAGCAAGGAGCTCACCCCTTTCCTGACCCCTAGTTTACAGACACCTTGGCATGGGAAACTTCACAGGTCAATCCGCATTAGATTTTGCTGCCTTATTGGTTTGTGATGCTGTGTCTAATGTGCTGACCAATATCATTATCCTTAGATCTTTCTTGATGTTCCTCCAAATCTCTCCTTCTTGCCAAACTTCTGTGATTGAAATTATTATTTCCCTTGGAAAGTATTTTCTGGATGGATTTGATTTTTTTTTTTTTGTGGTCTCTGCCCCATGTTTGTGAACAGAGGAGGGAGGACATAATTGGATGCACTTTCTCTGCAAAGTTTTAATGAAAAGAAAAGAGTGTAGCTTTCCATTTTTTCTTCCTCCCCACCCTCTCCCTAACCTTCTGTCTTTCACTTCCATCCAACAATTTATTTCCAAATATCATGAGCACAGGACTTGTGTGGGCTAGTTATGTTCATTTAGAGAAAAAAAATTTGTTTCCTGGCCACAGACTATGCTCTTCCCTAGGCCAACCACCTCACCAATGGCTTTGGTTGGCAGAAGTCAAGAGTGTGGATGATTTTGAATAAACCTGACCTCAGAGTGTATACCTCCCTCTGGGTGACTCTGTAGAACTATTTTTTCCTGCCAGGCTATTGTTTCCCCGCTCTTGAACACAGCTTTCAGAGTCAGTAGGATCTGGGGTCTAGCTCTTGCTCTGACACTCATGAGTTGGCCTGAGGTAAGTTACATAGTCTTTCTCTGCAGTCATCTCCTCATCCATAGAACGATGACAAAGATACTAACAGCAGAGCATTCTGTGGAGGTAGAATGAGATCAGCAGGAGTTACTTAGCATGCTGTCACATAAGTACTTACTTGATAAATTATGATTAGGAATACCGGTTACCCAAGGGGAAGTGTGTTTGTTGGTAGTGGAGATGGGCATGAATTGAATCTGGCATTTTGCTCTCTCCTTCCAGACTTCCTGGGCATTGATGCTGGGGTGGAACTGGAAGCTCGTTCTCCTACCCATTTCGCCATCCCGTCTGACACAAATGTGACCTCAAACTGGGTGGCCGTGTTCCTGTAGGAGGCCGTGGTTTCCAGCGCCAAGGGTCCAGCTCTAGGAAAAGTGCACCATGCCTGTTCATAGTGTGGTGTTGCTTGTCAACCCTCCTTTTTTTTTTGTCTTGTTTTGATTTTTTGAGGTAGGGTCTCGCTCTAGCCCAGGCTGGCCTGAAATTCACTATGTAGTCAGGCCTTGAACTCGTGACAATCCTCCTACCTCTGCCTCCCAAGTGCTGGGACTAAAGGCATGCGCTACCACGCCTGGCTCCTTTTTATTTTCATTTTTTTTGTCTTGGTTTGTTAATCCTCTTTCCTTCAGTTCTCACCTCTTGCTATAAACCGTGGCCAGTTTTCTCCCTGTGTGACATTCTGTCCTCCTGGCCCACAACTGATTCACTGGGTTAATCTGTGATCTCTTGTTTTAGATACAGTCTGGGAATCATTAGACGGAGGTATTTGGAGTGGCCTGGCCTTTCCTTAGGAGACACACACTTGTCTCAGCCTCCCCCGAGGCAGGGCACAGACACTTGGTCCCTTGGCTACAGGACACGGTATTGTCCAGCGTGTGGGGGATGGAGCCGGCACAGGAGGAAATGTCAGCAGTTGTTGGGAGTTCTGTGGGGAGGTGGTCTGTGTCTTCCACGCCTTTCTTAATCTTTGAGGCTTTTTCTTGCTAGATGAGTCATGGGGTGGGCACAGTAGCCCATCTACGGAAATCTGCCTGACTTGGGAACATTCACTACGCTGTGAATGTTGTCTGGTGTAGGTGTGTCTGTGCACACCTGGATGTGACCGTTATGAGGCTCTTCATACCCTGAAGGGGTCATATGGCTCATAACCAGTGGTATACCAGTTGTCCTTTAATCTTAATAGAGAAATTCTAGGACATCAGAGAAAATAGGTAGGATGCAGGAAAACAGCTTAGGGATTTTTGAAACCCCAGTTCTTGCAATTGACTAGGAAACCAAGCCCTAATGAGGAATAGAAGGACAGAGAGCTCTAGGTAAAGACCAAGGTTCTCAAAGAGCCCTTGCTGTATGGTGCTCCAGACCCTAGTCCTCATCCAAGCTTGCGGATCCTCCGAGAGCCCCACCCCCTCCCAGGAGCTGCGTTCGGGGCATATCGGGTAGGAACTGGCATCTGGCATTTTGCTCTCTCGTGAACCAGACTTACATGAGGTGGCCCTTTGCCAAAGCTGAGTGTATTGGGTCTCGTAGCATCTGTGACTCTTGGGTCACCAGGGAGCAAACAAGATCAAGTGCAGGGCTGAGGGAGTCAGGTGCTGTGTGTTCCTGTGGGGACCTGCTGACTCCCACCACTTTGAAATTTCTTTGCCTAAGGTGTTTTTAAATTTAATTTAATTTAATTTTTCTTATAGTTCTTAGGCCAGCAGAAAAAGCCCTTCTGTGCCACTTGCTTCTATGTCAGCTCAAGTCTGAAAATTCTTTGTCAGGGGTCCGGGTCTCTAGAGGAAGCTGAGTCATTAGGGATGCCTGGGCAGTCTGTGGCCTCAGAAAACTCCATCTGGAGTAGGGAATCGACCACTTACTTCAGTGTCGTGGGGATGTGTGCCAGGAAACTGTACTCACGGAGACAAAGAGAGGGCAGAAGACAACTGCCATCCCCCCACCGGCAGCTGAGAAGTGCAGTGGGGATCTAGGACATATGAGGACCAAGAAGGCTCTTCAGGAGGTAAAAAACAAACAAACAAAAACCCAAATGCCATTAATTTTTTTGGTTAATTTTAATTAATTAATTTATTTTTTTGAGAGGGACAGGCAGAGAGAGAGAGAGAGGGAGAGAGATAGAGAGAGAATGGGCACTCCAGGGCTTCCAGCCACTGCAAACGAACTCCAGATGCGTGCGCCCCCTTGTGCATCTGGCTAACGTGGGTCCTGGGGAATCGAGCCTCGAACCGGGGTCCTTAGGCTTCACAGGCAAGCACTTAACCGCTAAGCCATCTCTCCAGCCCCCCCAGATGCCATTAGAGGTGATTCAGGCGGACATCCCGGGAAGGGAAACAAGTTTGTGTGAAGGCTGGAAGGGTCAGAGACCCTGGGACATTTGCAGAGTTTCTAGGTGACTCCACAGGCTTAGAGTGTAGGGTTGGGGCTGGGATCTGGGCAAGAAGAGGCAAGAAACGAGTGGCCAGGCCAGCCCTGAAGCGTGACACGGGCCCAATGGGACTTTAACATGAGGTTGAAAGGGATGTGTCACTCCACTGAAGACATTGAAGCCAGGGGAAAAACTAAACCCATCGAGGGTTTTTATGCTGGGGCCAAAATAATGGAGCAAGAGAATTGAGGGCCCCCATCACCGCAAGAAGCATAAATACACATAACTTGTCCACGGCAGAGCAGGATGCCAAGCCGAACTCACGCCGTCTTTGGTGGTTTGGGAGCTAGCCGCTTTTCCACGCTGTCTAGGGTGTCTGGGTTATATGTGGAGAGAACCTGTGAAAGAAGCAACCAGGAACTCGGGCTGACAGTCGGAGGAGAAACATGCACAGTAGGGCTGGAGGCGCTTGCCTGTGAAGCCTAAGGATGCCCGTTCAAGGCTCATATTCCCCAGGACCCACGTAAGCCAGATGCACAAGGTGGTGCATGCATCTGGAGTTCTTTTGCAGTGGCTGGAGGCCCTGGCACACCCATTGTCTCTCTATCTGCCTCTTTCTTTCTCATTCTGTCACTCTCAGATAAGTAAATAAATGAAAAATAAACAAGAAACAACAGAACGTGCAGAGTAGCAATGGGCACCCGAGCTAGAGAAGATGAGGATGAGTCCATTGTCAAACCCGAGTGGAACACAGCCACTGCCTGCTGGTAGGAAAAGTCCAGAAGATGTCAACAGTCCACACTGCATTCATTTCAGAGCCTTCATGGGCCTGTACTAAACCTGAGGTCACTGCAAAGAAGCTGACCACCAAAGAGATGTCTTTGGTTAACATGACCATTCAAGGGGACTGCAGGAAATCATGTCCTCGGTGGTATCAGGACATGAAAGATGTTGGAATGTAGTCCTCAGAGGTGGTGGGTACTAAGCACCCAGAATACAGTAAGCACAGCTCTGAAATTTGGCATGTCTTGCCTTTCATGCCATCTTCTTAACCACTCCAGGAGGAGTGGATTAAAAAAAAAACACAGAAGATGCAAAGTCCAAGCTTATATAAAGTGTCCAGGGTCACACAACCAGTGGGTTGAAAAGCAAGGGCTAAGCCCAGGTACTGAAATACAAGGTTCAGAATGGTAAAGCTTGCCCTGTGCCTTCTCTCAAAGTGGACAAATTAACAATGGGTGTGTGTGTGTGTATGTGTGTGTGTGTGTGCACGCGCGCGCCAGTCAGAGGTGTTTGAAGACTTTTAATGCACTTGGATAGGATAACAAATTCGTAAGAAACTCACAAAAAGGCAACTCAAAGTAAAGAATCTCATGCAAGAGCTGGAGAGATGGCTTAGTGGTTAAGCGCTTGCCCGTGGAGCCTAAGGACCCCGGTTCGAGGCTCGATTCCCCAGGACCCACAAGAGGGCACACGCATCTGGAATTCATCTGCAGTGGCTGGAAGCCCTGGCACGCCCATTCTCTCTCTCTCTGCCTTTCTCTGGCTGTCGCTCTCAAATAAATAAATAAAAATAAACCAAAAAAATTTTTTAAAAATGAAAAAAGAAGAATCTCATGCAAAACAAACAATGGAGCTGCTGGAGGTGGGGAGACTATCTTGGTGAGGAAGTGCATGTTGAGCAAAGTAGAAAAGGCTGGGAGAATAGAATGGGCTCTGCTGTGCGTGAGGAGACACCTCCCAGAAAGCACACCTCAGCACAGCAGGGCCCACCAAGCAAGGGGTGGCCGGCCCAGGATCCCCTCCACAGGGTCCTGGAAGCCCCGTCCTCAGAACTCTGCCTTGGTGGCGGAGGCCTCTCTGTCATTAGCACCAGCTTGGTGTGGCCTTTGAGAGAGTTGGGCAAACATGGCCCCTGAGCCCTCCCACTGCCTGTGGCTTCTGCAAGGGCTTGAGTCGCTTCATGATTTTTGTTTTTTCATAGCCTTGTGGACAATAAGAACTGGAAGGAATTCCAGCCTCTGCTGGTCCGTCTCGCCCACCCTTGACTGCCTTAGAAATAGTCTCAGGATGGGAGGTTCTTGGTGGGAACCACTCAGCCAGTGGGGAACAGTGATGGAATCAGATCCTCCGCTGTCCTCAGTCCTGCCCAGGGCCTACCTGGGAGCTCATCTGCTTCATTTAATTCAAGTCAACATTCAATTCAGATGTGAGACACTCTATGGATAATTTCCTTCCATCCCCTCCTCCCTTCTCTTTCTCTCTTACTTTTTTATTTTTTTTTAGATTTTTAAATTTTTATTCATTTATTTGAGACACAGAGAGAGAAAATGGGTGCGCCAGGGCCTCTAGCCACTGCAAACGAATTCCAGATGCATGCGCCCCCTTGTGCATCTAGCTAACATGGGACCTGAAGAATCGAACCAGGGTCCTTAGGCTTTTCAGGCATGGGCCGTAACTGCTAAGCCATCTCTCCAGCCCTCTCTCTCTCTCTCTCTCGCTTTTGGTTTTCTTCTCCTTTTGACTCCTCCCCCGACCTCACCATCTATGTCTGACTTTTTCCTTGCATGGCCTCTGTGTCGTCCTCTTCTTTACCTATCTCCAAGGTTATGGAGCTGTTTCTTTCTTCTTCATGGCCATTCATCTGTCTCCTCCTCATCTGCCTCTCTGTATCTCCCTCTCACACAGAAATGCTCACACTCATACTGGTTCATGTTTTCTATAGCAAGAGAGAGAAAGAGAGAGAGAGTGAGAGAGGCTGGCTCCATCCTCTCCCCCTCAAGAGTGCTAAAAAACAGTCCATCTATTGTGGTTCTGCTTATTATTTGATACTTTGCTTACAGAGAAAGAGGAGAAGCTAGGAATCCTACATTTCTTCAGTCTTCTCTTTGGACACAGGGAAGTGACTCTTTCTCACCTAATCAGCACATTAATAAAATCTTGGCAGAGCCCAAGGAAGCCACATTGATGTTCTCCTTTTAGGGGAATTACTATCGTGTCTTTTGCAGATGGGCACTTCATGAATTTTTGATGACTGAAGCGATGCATGCTGGTTCATGGCTTAATCACTAGCTCCCTCTCCCCAGAGGCCCATTCTCCTTCCTTGCACCATTCGCCCATATTGCTGTAGAGATTCTGGAAATAGGAAATAGGCCTTAAGTAGTCCAGTCAGCAAGCTTAGGGCTGGAGTTGTTTGAGTTTGAGGGAAGTTCAGAAGAGACACAGAGACTTCTGGGCGGAGTGGCTCACCTGTGAGTGTGCTGGTGCGTGTTGGAGGGAGTGATGTTCAGGAATACGATAAGAGGCCCTATCCAAGGGTTCATTCCTTCCTAATGGCCTGGGGATGAAATGCCACTAGTGAGAGCTTCTCTTTGGGCCTCTTTGGTCCTACCTGGACTAAATTTAATCTTTCCTTCCTTATCCCATCTCATTTAGATCAGATGTTCTAAGTGATGGATCCTCCATCCTCCCCCAGAGAACCATCCCCAACAGGCTACGTTAGCACAGCTCAGTTGCCATCACATCTGTAGACGCGTTTGCAGAGCCACTGGCCCTCCCTTACTGTAAGGTTGACCACCCGCAGTGCGCTGTTCCCCCTGTCCTGTCTCCTCTGTCCCCAGACAGTACAGAGATGCAGGAGAACTCCAGGTTTAGCCCCATGCCAGGGACAAAGCCTTCTCCGCAGCCTCCCTTTGTCAAGCTCCTTGCTGCTCGTTTCCTTCTGAACTGTAAGGGACTGAGAATCACTGAAGACAGACCCCAGACTCAAATAGTATGTAAAAACAAAGAGTGTTTATACTGCAGAATCAGCCAGCATGCAGGGGTCAACCATCCATACAAAATGACCACCCCGAGAGGAGCTCGCAGGCTCCTTTTAAGCACAGCTAGGGGAATTTTTTGTGGGCTTAGTCTTTTCTAACAGGATTGGCTAATTTGAACAGTAACTGTATTTGTATTCTTTTGATTGGTCCTAAGGTTTTGGCCAGCTAGATGTGGGGAATTCCAGGTGGGTTAGGTAATCTTTAAAATGATTGGTTAGGCGAGCAGCAGTTACAGTTGTGCATCTCTGATTGGTTGGGGGGCAGAAGGCGCGAAAGGGACATGTCTGGGCATGTCCGGGAACTGACTCAGCCTCTGGGCGGCTATCTTCCTGGCCACATGTCAGGGCAGGCCCTTTACAGAAGTCCTGCCTTCCTTTCTGGGAAACTGAAACTTAGGCCTAGTTAGAGTGGCACCTTACTGAAGCCTGTCATGGCATCAGTTTGGTCCCTTCGTGAACTCCATGGAGCACGCACCCGAGTCCTGCAGGAAGAAGGTTCTGGAAGGGTGCTGGACAAGAGCTTTCATGTCATGGTCAAGATGAGACTAAGTGAGAGGCCAGCCCACATCCAGGTTCCATCTTGAAATATATGGGAAGTCATTCTGGAAGGTTGTAAAGATTTTCTCTTTGTTTTTCGCATTTATGTGTGTGCGCGCTGTGCATGAATGTGTGTACGTGTGTGTGTGGGCACGCCCATGTATTGGGAATCCAGAGGTTGATGCTAGGTATCTTCCTTACTTCCTCAGTCACTCTCTACCTTTTTTTGTTTGTTTGTTTGTTTGTTTGGTTATTGATTGAGACTCTCAAAAAACTTAGAGCTAGGGCTGGAGAGATGGCTTAGCAGTTTAAGGAACTTGCCTGAGAAGCCAAAGGACCCAGGTTTGATTCCCCAGTACCCACATAAGCCAGATGCGCAAGGCAGCCCATGCATCTGTAGTTCATTCGCAGTGGTTGGAAGCCCTAGGGTACCCATTCTCTCTTTCTGTCTCTATTTGCCTCTTTCTCTCTCCCTCTCTCTTAAATAAAGAAATTAATAATAATAAAAAAATAACTAGAGCTCACTAATTTGGCTCAACTAGTTAGCCAGTGAATGCTGGGATTACTGGCTTATACCACCATACCTGGCATAGTAGTTTGAATAGATGGTCCCCAATATATTCAGTGTTTTATTAGGTTGCATCTGCAGCCACCTGGCTGGAGGGGGTGTCACTGGGCAGATCTTAAAGTGTGGTGGTGGGTTTGAGATTTCAATCTAAAGATAGGCAAAGTGTGCCTAGCTGGGGTTCCTGAAGTGTGCTGTGCTGTGTGGCTTTTTGGCTTTTAGGCTTGTGCTTCTCTCTCTCTGCTTGGTCCTGTGAAGTCAGGCCAGCTTCTTCTGCCATTATGGAACTTCCCCTGGATCTGTAAGCTTCAATATATATATCCCTTCCTCCATCACTGTGCCTGGTCTGGAAGTTCAGCTCAGCAAACCTGAGGCTGTCTGTTATACCTGGCTTGGTGGGGTGCTGGGATCTGAAGTCGGGGTCCTCATTCTTGCACAGGAAGCACGTTACCCACTGAGCCACATTACCTCAGCCCCTGTTTTTTGTCATATGACCCGTTCATGAGACCTCTACCCCAGGACCCACTCACCTTCCCAAGGCCCCAACTCCAACAACATCACACTGGGGATTTAATTTCAGTGTATGAATTTTTCAGTATAAATATTTAGTCTGTATCAGTAGACTGAATGGTTTTGGCATTTTCTTTTTCTTTTCTTTTCTTTTTTATTTTTGTTTTGCTTTTCCTGGTGCTACATAAAGACTTACTGGGCTAGAGAGACAGTTTAGCAGTTAAGACATGTCTCTGCAAAGCCAAAGGATCCCTGTTTGACTCTCCAGGACCCATGTAAGCCAGATGCACAAGGGGGCGCATGCATCTGGAGTTTGTTTGCAGTGACTGGAGGCCCTGGCGCGCCCATTCTCTCTCTCTCTCTCTCTCTCTCTCTCTCTCTCTCTCTCTCTCCCCCTCTCCCTCTCTCTCTCTCTCTCTCTCTCTCTCTCCCTCTTTCTCACTCTCAAGTAGATAAGTTAAATATACTTTTAGGAAGGCTTCCTGGCTTTTCCCAAGTAAGGAGACAGGGAGTCCTAGAGAAAAGTGACATTTCTTCCCAGGTTTCCGCCTATTTTGGATGAAGTCTTTCTCAAGGGCATAGCTGTTCTCCAAGGGGCGGTTAGGGACATGTGGAAAGAGTGTCCTGGTGGCGCTGACGTCAAGAGGCAGGAAGGCAAGTTGAGACTCTGGCACGCTTCACAGTCTGATGCTTGAAAAGGAGAAACACGGACCAGAGGACACACAGTGCAGGAGACATGGGCAGAGGCCCTCCCAGAGGCAGCCACACCCAGCAGTCTCATTTCGCACTGAGCGTAGTTCTGCTTTGATGGGTTATGACTGGCCACGTTGTGTCTGTCGCCATGGCCCTGGAGCTGGGTGTCAGGCTAGCATCGAGAGAAGCGTTCGTGTTGCCGCCGCCTTGGCAATCTTGACCAGAAAGGAAGAGTGGGTTGAAGAAGGTCACACAGCTAGCCAGCCAGGTGCAGAGGAGCTGGAGAGGAAGCAGAGGTGAGGTTCACGGCATCGCTGCAGACCTCTGTCACGTGCTGGTGCCCAGGAGGCGAGGCTGCGCTGTGGCTGCGGCCACAGGAACATCAGGAGAAGCCTTGCTGGGCGTGGACTCGATGCTTGGGCGGCTGCAGAACGATCCGTGTGATTCTGGAATTGTGTCAACACAAGGGCCATGGACTCACTGCTGTCTGGGAGGACTGGTGGCCTGGGGTTTGTTTGTTTGTTTTTTCTTAGCTTTGCAGGAGCAGATCTGCCTGCATTGTGCCATGCCTTGCTCCTTCAGGAGGCATCCTCAAATCAGCCCTGCACTGAGGCACACTACAACGAGCTGAATGAAATACAGTCACTTTTCCATGGGCAGAGTGGGGGGATCCGTGTGAAGGCCGGGTCACGTGTGCTCATTGAAGGATGGAGGAGTGTTTCTGGGTGGGTGGGCATCGGGAGGCCGAGGGCTATTCTTAGCTCTGTTGCTATGTGATGCTGGGCAGGCCACCGAGGCTTATGTTCCTCTTGGCTCAGTCAGCTTGCAGCATCCTGCGTCCCGCATCTCGCCGTGGGCATGGCCAGCCCTGTCTCTTCACAGTGCCGTGCCAGTCAGTGACCGTGGGGGAGACAAACAGCACAGAGATTTGAACGGAAGAATGCTTTCCGCAGAGGTGATCAGATGTGGGCGGGCTCCTGAATGGTCTCCAAGGCCCTCTTTCTCCCCTTGACCAATAATCTGTCTTTTCCCTCGTAAAGAGGAAGCTCGGTGGCTGGACGTCTTCCTTTTCCTCTACTGCGTTCACATTCCAGAGTTCTTTATCTGCTCTGTGACCTCAAGGAGCCATGGAGCCTATCACATGAGCCATATGGATTTCCAACAAGGACAGAGGAGGAAGGGGATTCCTGGATTCACCCTGTTCCTTCCCTGAAGCTGAGGTCTGGTCAGGTGGCCCTTGCACACTCCTTACCTCTAACCTGGTATCTCTGCTTCTTCCTCTGCTTTCAAGACATTTAAAAAAGTACTTTTTAAATATTTTTAAATTTTTCATTCATTATTTATTTATGAGAAAGAGACAGAGATGGGAGAGAGAGAGAGAGAGAGAAAGAGATTGAGAGAGAGAGAGAGAGAGAGAGAAAGAATGGATGTGCCAGGGCCTCCAGCCACCGCAAAGAATTCCAGCTTTATATGCCACCTTGTACATCTGGCTTATGTGGGTTCTGGGTAATTGAACCTGGGTCCTTAGGCTTCACCGGTTAGCACCTTGACTGCTAAGCCATCTCTCGGGCTCCCTGAAGGAACTCAATCTCCCTAAGGCACACAGAGTATGGGCTGGTGTTTTATTGCTATAACAAAGCACCAGAGGCTGAGTAATTTTATGTTAAGTCAGCTCACAGTTCTGGAGGTTCATGATGGTGGCACCATCTGCCCACCTCTGGTGAGGACCTCAAGGCTATATAACAAGGTGGCAGATAGCATTGTGGTGGGAATGTATGTAAGAGGGAGAGTGCCCGTAGGAAGAGCTATTCTGGTTGCCCTCAAAGGACTGAGGAACTGTGAGAATTATATTGATCCTTCTTGAGGGTGGTGCCCCAGGGACCCAAGCACCTTTGACTAGGACTCTGTCTCTCGGAGCCTCTGTCTTCTCCAAACGTCGCCGTGCTGGGGCAGAACATGTGCCTTTGGGAACACACTCAAACCGTGTCAGGCTAGCATGTGCACCCATCAGAGATCACTGCACAGTGACAAGAGTGTGTCGTGCCATGGACTGTCACAGGGTGACCTCCTCGCACTTACAGAGACAGCAGATGGCAGGTTTCTTAGAGGAAAAGACACTTGGCCTGGGCCCTAGGAAGTGTAGTGTTCAAACCACTGGTGGTGAGAAAGCATTGCTAGGACATTGTTGAAAATGAAAATGAGGGCTGGAGGGATGGCTTAGCAGTTAATGCATTCGCCTGCAAAGCCAAAGGACCCCGGTTTGATGCCCCAGGACCCATAGTAGCCGATGCACAAGGGGGCGCGATCATCTGTAGTTCATTTGTAGTGGCCCTGGCACGCCCACTCTCTCTCTCTGTCTCCCTCTTTCTCTGTCAAATAAGTAAGTAAAAAGAAAATGAAAATGACAAATGCACTTCAGAGCATTTGTGTTCCATTAAAAATAGAAAGGAAACATAAAGTAGTTGAACAGAGGGCTGGAGAGATGGCTTAACCTGCCTTCAAAGCCAAAGGACCCAGGTTCAATTCCCCAGGACCCATGTAAGCCAGATACACAAGGTGGCTCATGCATCTGGAGTTTTTTTTTTTTTTTTGCAGTGGCTAGAGGCCCTGGTGTGCCCATGCTCTCTCTATCTCTCTCTCTCTTTCTCTCTCCCTTTCAAATAAATAAAAATAAAATAAAAAAGTAAAGGGATATAATATAAAATTTGGTTAGTTTATTCGCTTCTGTGGCTAAATAAGAGTGGACTTTTTTCTAGCTTTAAAAAGTCCAACAGGGGCTGAAGAGATGGCTTAACAGTTAAGGCACTTGCCTGCAAAGCCAAAGGACCCAGGTTCAATTCCCCAGGACCCAACTAAACCCGATGTACAAGGTGGTACATATGTCTGGAGTTCATTTGCAGTGGCTGGAGGCCCTTGTGTGTCCATTTTCTCTCTCTCAGATAAATAAATAAAAATTAAAAAAAAAAAAGTCCAACAGGAATGGTATAGCTGTGGCTAACACATGACCTTCCTCCCCCCAGTGCCTGACAACCCCATGGAAGGTCCCTCTCCTTTTCCCCAGTTTCCCCACTGCACAAGGAAAAGCTAAAATGGAAATACATACAGTCTCCCTCAGGATCTGAGAGGGACTGGAACAGAGGTACCCCCCAAGATACTCAGGTCTCCCAGTGCTCAGGTCCCCTGTGTGAAATGGCCAAGCACGTGCACATGTCATGACATCCGCTGGCCTGAAGTCATCTCCAGCTGACGCCAGATTTCACACAGTGGGAACTGGGAACGCTCTGCCGTCTCTTCCGGGGAGAAACGACAGGCAATAAACATCAGTATGGGCTAAGTACAGAGGCAATTTTTTTTTTCTTTTCAAATATTTCTAATCTTGGTTGAATTAGCAAAAAGGGAGCCCTTAAATTCAGACACTGTAGGTGTGGAGGAGCTGCCTATAATGTTCCTTTCTTCCGAGAGGACAGCTCCTTTGTGGAACGGGATGTGTGTGAGCAGAACTATCGTGCCTGGGTCACTTACAAAAGAGCTCAAAGCACAGTGTGTCATCAGGATGGTGATAACAACAATAATAATACAATAAAAGTCTACAAGTGGGGTTGGAGAGACGGCTTAGCACTTAAGCACAGAAGCCTAAGGACCCCGGTTTGAGGCTCAATTCCCCAGGATCCAGATGCACAACGTGACGCAAGCGCACAAGCTTGTGCAAGGTGGCACACACGTCTGGAGTCCTAGCGCAGTGGCTGGAGACCCTGGCGTGCCAATTCTCTCTTTCGTTAAAAAAAGAAAAGGCCAGTCTGTTGGGTTTACCTCAGAAAGAAAGGAAGGAAGGAAGGAAGGAAGGAAGGAAGGAAGGAAGGAAGGAAGGAAGGAAGGAAGGAAGGAAGGAAGGAAAGAAGAGAAAGAAAGAAAAGAAGAGAGAAAGAAAGAAAGGTTTTCTGGAATCACAGGAACTTCTTTTTGTTTGGGTTGGCTGAGGGTAGAACTAGGGTCTTAAAATGCCAAGTAGCATTTAATCACTGAGGTACATCCTCCAAGAACTTCTTTCATTTTGTGATATTTTTGTGACAGGGTTCACTCCGATGCCCAGGCTGGTTGGGAATCGCCCTGTTGTTCAAGCTAGCCTTCTAGCCTTTTCTTTCTTTTTTTTTTTTTTTTTAAATCTTGTTTATTTATATATTTTTTTAATTTTTTTATTTATTTGAGAGCGACAGACCGAGAGAGAGAGAGAGAGAGAGAGGGAGGGAGGGAGGGAGGGAGGGAGAGGGAGGGAGGGAGAGAGAAAGAGAGAGAATGGGCGTGCCAGGGCCTCCAGCCACTGCAAACGAATTCCAGATGCGTGCGCCCTCTTATATCTGGCTAATGTGGGTCCTGGGGAATGGAGCCTCGAACCGGGGTCCTTCGGCTTCACAGGCAAGCGCTTAACCGCTAAGCCATGTCTCCAGCCAAGCTAGCCTTTTCTTGATAGTGCGGTCCTGCCTCAGCCCGCTGAGTGCTAGGCTCGCAGGCGGGGGGTCACCACGCCTGGCCCCCAAGAACTTGTACCAGCCTTCCGCCTGTGACCCTGCTGCCATGGTCTAGTGAGGGCCTGCACCCCATCAGCTCACTACTGCTACAGGTTCCACTCCAGCTGTCATTGCCTTTCTGACTTGTATGCATGAACAGTGGGAAAAGTGAGGCAAATCCTAAAGGGTCCAAGGTATGCTTTGGGTCTCTCTATACTCTCTTCAGAAAAAAAGAAAGGAAGGAAGGAAGGAAGGAAGGAAGGAAGGAAGGAAGGAAGGAAGGGAGGAAGGAAGGAATCCTTCGTTGATGAGTTCAGTAAAAGATGATTCAGGGGACCTGGGGAGAGCCCTGTGGGTAAAGTGCTTATGTCACAAACACGGGGAAGCTAGTTGAAGCCTGAGAACCTACTTAGAACCCCAGCACTGGGGAGGCAGAGACAGGAGCACCCCTGGGGCTCCACGGCCAGCTAGTCTAACCTAAGTGGTGAGCTCCGGGTCAGCAAGAGATCCTGTCTCAAAAAGAAGTGGACAGGGTTGGAGTGACGGCTTAGTGGTTAAGAAATTTGCCTGCAAAGCCGAAGGACCTCAGTTCGATTCCCCAGAACCCACATAAGCCAGATGTGCAAGGGGGGGCGTGCATCTGGAATTCTTTTGCAGTGGCTGGAAGCCCTGGCACACCCATTCTCTCTCTCTCTCTCTTTCCCTCTCTCAAATAAATGAAAATAAAATATATATTTTTTAAATAGAAGTGGAAAAGTAGACAAGATTCCTGTGGATAACTCCCAGTGTTGTTCGCTGGCCTCCACACTCAAAGCGTGTATGTCCATTTGCACACGTACTCTCCCGGCACACGAACATACATGTGCACACCCATGCGTGCACACACTGATCAACGAATTCAAAACTCGTTTCAAAATCACTTATGGATTACCAAATACTTTTAGATGTGTTCACATACTTGGTTTTTATATTAGTTCTATGAGATAAGCCAGGTAGATCATGGAATTGTTAATAAAAATTTTCTTTCTTTTTTTTTTCAAATTTTTATTAACAATTCCATGATTATATAAAAAAAAATCCCATGGTAATGCCCTCCCTCCCCCAACTTTCCCCTTTGAAACTCTATTCTCCATCATATCCCCTCCCCTTCTCAATCAGTCTCTCTTTTAATTTTGATGTCATGATCTTTTCCTCCTCTTGTGATGGTCTTATGCAGGTAGTGTCAGGCACTGTGAGGTCATGGATATCCAGGCCATTTTGTGTCTGGAGTGAGCATGTTGTAAGGAGTCCTATCCTTCCTTTGGCTCTTACATTCTTTCTGCCACCTCTTCTGCATTAGACCCTGAGCCTTGGAAGGTGTGATAGAGATATTGCAGTACTGAGCAGTCCTGTCACTTCTTTCCAGCACCATGATGCCTTCTGAGTCATCCCAAGGTCACTGCCATCTGAAAAGAGAAAGTTCTCAACCAGAAGTGAGAGCAGCATTAATATATAGGTATGAATGTTAAAATAAGTGTTTACTGGGCAGTTTGATGAGCATATTATATACATTTAGCCAGATAGCTACAGACGTTACACCCCTAGGGCTCATGACTACCCCTGTTTTAAGTTTTCAGTATCAGAGATACATTCCCTCCCATGGAGCGGGCCTCCAGTCCAATTAGAGGGCAGTTGGTTTCCACCATGACAGACGTGCCCTCTCTCTCTCTACCTCTGTCAAATAAATAAAAAGATGACTCAGAGGAACTGGGGAGCTAGCTCAGTGGGTAAAGTACTTGCTCATACATATGAGGACTTGATCCTAACTTAAAGATTTATGTCCTAAACCTCAGAGTAGAATCCTTCCTACATATCAGAGCCTGTCACCTCGCTCTCACATGGGTTGAGCTTCTGTGACCTTCAACGGAAATCTACGGTTGGGCAACAGTTCCGTTTCCTGTGCCCGACTTCCCGGTCTGGTGGCTCGGCAACGCTGACCAGTCCTTGACAGCCATCGGTTAGCTCAGGAAGCGGCACCGTCCTCACCAGGGATGAGCGCTTGACCCCTGGGCTGTGAGGGCGCGGCAGGTACCCACATGCCATCTTGTCCCCAGTCACAACAATCCCCTTCGTGGTCTCTCGCTCATTTTCTTCTCTTTCCTCAGACCCTGGCAAATAGACTCCTAAGTGAGATGCCAAGGAAGGTTCAACCCTAGGGCCCCACGGACAGCTGTGGGGTCTTGCGTGTACCTGAGACTCCTGGAGGGAGCTGCTGGACTCCTGCGTGGCAGGCGCTGGCACAGACCCGAAGGCTGCGACTTGGCTCCTGCCTGTGCAGGGGTGACTCGGAAACCAGCTCGCGATGGGGGGTCGTGGAGGCGGACGTGAAACCTGGAAGGCTCTGAAGCTACTTGGGGACAGGAGGAGCATTTACATCAACGATGAGCAATTTCTCTTTGGAAAAGTGATTTTTTTCTGGGTTGGAGAGAGGGCTCAGTGAGTAAACACAATTGCTGTGCAGGTGTGATGGATGGAGTTCATGTCTCCAAGACCCACGTAACGCTGGACGTGGTGGTGGCAAAGATGTGTGATGTCAGCCTGTGGTGGTCAGCTCCGCGTTGCTGGGACGGACATCCGGCCAGGCACAGTTTGTGGGAAGAGCGGGTTCATGTCAGGCTCTCAGATCCAGGGGCAGCTCCATCAATGGCAGAAGAAGCTGGCTCCTTTTCACAGATCCTGGCAGAGTGACTTTACCAAGCGGCCAGCACCACAAGCAAGCATGAATGCCACCAGAGCTCAAGCTGCCCCTCCACACACACCTGCGGGCTGGAATCCCCCTCTTTCCTGCCACTCCCTCCTCCAGACGCCCATCTTAGGGCTGGACTCCAGGGTCCGTCCCCAGTGACACCTCCTTCAGTCAGGTGGCTGGAGACCCAAGTGACTAGTTTAATTTTAATAAAATACCCAAGTCTGTGGGGCTATACATTTACATTATCACATTTAAACTACCACACGGCCCTCCTACGGAGCAATGGGAGATAGAGAGAGGAAAATTGCAGAAGCTTACAGGCCAGCTAGTCCAGCATGCCACAGTGGGCAAGAAGACATATTGCTTCACACGGGATAGTAGGCAAGGACTGGCACTTGGGACTGTCCTCTGAACATCACATACGCACCATGACATATGTGCTTCCGTACTTATACATACAAACACACACACACCCGTCATAGTTATGCACAAAGGTATTTTTTAAATAGAGATTGATTTATTTTTATTTTTTTACATTATTTTTAGTTATTTATTAGAGAGAGGGAGAGAGAGTGATAGAGAGTGAGTGAAAATGGGAGCGCCAGGGTCTCCAGCCACTGCAAACGAACTCCAGATGTACCTGCCACCACGTGCATCTGACTTATGTGCGACCTGGAGAATTGAACCTGGGTCCTTAGGCTTCTCAGGCAAATGCCTTAACTGGTAAGCTGTCTCTCCAGCCCAAAGATGTCTTTTAAAGTGATTTTTTAAAAATCACTACCAGGCATGAATGAGATTAGTGTTTTTTTTTTTTTTTAACATGTAGTTGTTTTTTTGTTTTTCAACTGACCACTTTCATAATGATGGACAATAAACCATGGTAATTTCCTGCCCTCCCCCACTTTCCCTTTCACAAATCCACTCCCCATCAGATGAGATTAGGTTTTCACGTGCACCTAAGACAGTGGACAAAGAGATTTCCCTCCAGACCCACTGCTGGGAAAATAGTTCTGATCGTGACTCGTATGTTGGGTTTTGTAAAGAATAGCATGTGGGACAATGAAGGTGTATAAAAATCAGTGGCATCCTAAAAGGAGTTCTGTCACGCACGCCCTGGGAGTAATGCCAGATGTTTCATCCAAAAGGTGAAATCCCATTCCGCCGAGAGGTCCCGGGGACTTTGCAGACAATGGAGGATGTGCGTGGAGTCTTGCGGGGCGAGTCTGATGTGGAGAAGTGGGAAGGTGGAGCGTCCTGGTGACTGCAAATATCAAAGCAAAAGACAATGGGGGTGATAGTTACTGCGCCTAGTCTGCTGAGTCCATTGAATGACACCCGGGAAAGTAGGGGGAGAAGGGAAAACGAAGGCTTTCAAAATCCCACAGCCCAGGGCAGATGGGTCTGGATTCAGTTCACGTGAATGCCAAGGGCTCAAGGCAGTAAGTTCTCTCTGTCCTTCTCTTCCCTGATTCAAGTACCGTGGGACCCTCGGTCCAGCTTAGTGCTTGGCAAGAAGAGATGGAGAGGCCAGGTTGTACCTTAGCTACCTGTCCAGGTGTCTCTTGCTCCTCCAAGCTCACCGTATTGGCTTGCCAGAACTCGATGGCTCTTTGTCTAGCGTAGGCAGAGGATCATGGGAAAGCAGGTGCAGAGCTCTGCAGCCTCCTTTTTCAGTGATTGTCTAATTAATATCGTCACGACGTGGCCCAGTTTCCTCATCAGGAGCATGTGTCGGCAGGCTTGGGGATGGGAAGGTTGGGTGGAAGTTGGTAAACCGGCAGCTTTTCCTCCTGAACAAGGCCTGCACCCCCAGGTCACGTTTCAATCCTGAGGCTGGTGAAACCCAGACAAGGGGATACTGAGGTTTCTTGTTTGTAACTAGCATCCTAAGAAACTCCTGGGCTCCCTGTAGCAAGAATGGTCATGCCAACATCCGTATGAAATATGTTAATAATATTAAATTTGAAAAAAAAATATTTAAATGAATAAAATATCAAAGAAATGGAAAAAATTGGACTGGAGGGATGGCTTAGTGGTTCAGGCGTTTGCCTGCAAAGCTAAAGGACCCTGGTTTGATTCCCCAGGACCCATGTAAAGCCAACACGCACAAGGGGGAGTATGTGTCTGGAGTTCGCTTGTAGTGGCTGGAGGCCCTGGTGTGCCCATTCTCTCTCTCTCTCTCTCTTTCCCCCTCCCTCGTTCTCTGTCAAATAAACAAAAATAAAATATTTTCAAAAAAAATGAAAAAATTAAGCCAGGCATGATGGTGCATGCCTTTAATCCCAGCCCTCTGGAGGCAAAGGTAGGAGGACTGCCATGAGTTTGAGGCCATCCTAAGACTACATAGTGAATAACAGGTCAGCCTGGGCTAGAGCAAGACCCTACCTCAAAAAAGAAAAAAGAAAAAAAGAAAAGAAAAAGAAAAAATTAAACAGATGCATAATACAAACTCCCACAATCTTCTGAGAAATAATCACTACTAAAATTTAATTAATTTCCCTCTTCTTGTTATTTAATCTTTTTATCTATATTAATAAATATCCTACCAATACTAAAATATTCTAACATTTCCATGGAACTTTTTCTATATATATATATATATTTTTTTAAATTTTTATTAGCATTTTCCATGATTATAAAAAAATATCCCATGTTAATTCCCCCCCCACACACACTTTCTCCTTTGAAATTCCATTCGGAACTTTTTCTTTTTAACCTTTATCTCTCTCTCCTGCCTAGGGAGGAACTGTGAGGGTCAATTTTGCTAGCCAGCTTTCAGAGTAGGTTTTCAGAGTGCAGGTGGCTTGAGGGTGACTATCTGGTTCCCTAGTGATGTAAATAACGTGCATTCTATTATTGTATAAATGAGCTGCTAATTTAGAGCGATTTCCTTTCAGTGTTTTCCAATGGACCACGTATTTTCTGGTACCATTTAATCCTCACAAGAATCATGGGACAGTCTCCACGTCGCTGATGAGGACACGAGAGCTCGTCAGGTCATTGTGCTACATGTCTGAGTCTTTGGTGAGAGTGGGCAGGATCACCAGCACTTGCTGCCTGCGCCCTTACACATGCCCACTCCCCTTTACTGGCTCATTCGTGCTTCCATTTTCCTGTCCTCTCAGCAGTCCCTAAACGCTTACTGTGGTCCCCCCAGCATTAAGCTAGGTAGTGGAGTTCCAAAGATTAAGACACGACATACTTGGAGCTCATAGTAGAGACTGAAGGGCAGTTACTGGTTCCTTCTATGGAGCTCCAACTGGTGTGTTTTTTGCTCACATTTAAGACTCATTAAATGATATTGGAAAGCCAAGAGCCTCCTTTACACTTCTACTCTCTCTAAAGACCATTTTTTTGTTCCCTGCGGAGTACCCTTGTACCTCCAAGGCAAGGGCCAAGCCTCACTCATTTTAGCTCCTCAGTTTTCCTAAGAACCCAATGCCTGCTGGTTAACTATGCTAGCTACTCACCAGAAGAGGGTGTTGGGCATTTGACATGCGGCGTTGGTGAGCTGAGATGGGCTGTAAGTATAAACACAAATTCCCAAGAGATGATATAAAAATATAAACATTTCTTTTATCAGTTATTTCCCCTAGGTTGCATGGTAAAACGATTCCATGTTGAATGGATTGAGCGAATTTAAGAACGCTGTTAAAACTGCCAGGCATGGTGGCCCAGGCCTTTGGAAGGCTGAGGCATGGGGATTGCCTCTCGGTCAGCCTGGACTATATCGTGAGCATGAGATTCGCCTGCGTTCCAGAGCTAGATCGTATTTCAAAAACAATTACCTTCAGTTCCATCGCTTTACTTTTCCATGCGACTGTGATGGTTTATATTGGCCACTTGATAGGACCTTGATAGTCACCTGCAGAGGACTTTGTAGCTTAAGTTAGTCTCTGTGCCTCGCTGTGAGGAATGACCTCCGTGAGGCTAATTAAAGGGGGGCAATCCGGCGTGGTGGCACACGCGTTTCATCCCAACCACTCGGGAGGCAGAGATAGGAGGATCGCCATGAGTTTGAGGTCAGCCTGAGACTACAGAGTGAGTTCCAGGTCAGCCTGGGCTTGAATGAGATCCTACCTCGAAATAAATAAATAAAGAAATAAATAAAGTGGGAAGACCCCCCTTAATTAACGGCGGCTCCCTCCCATGGACTGGAGCTCTGGACTACATGAAAAGGGGGTCACTGGATGAGCAGCTCCTTTAACTGCCTGCTTCCTTGCTGTGATTTGGACAAGTGCTTCAGGCTCCTTCTGCCTCCCCTGCCGTGTGGACTGGAGCTTGAAACTGTAAGCTGAAATGCACCCCTCCTCCTGGTTTCTGTCGGGTATTTTGTCCTGGCAACGAGAAAGTGACTGATCCAGGGACTCTTGGGGTCTTTTTTTTTTTTTTAATGGTATGTGTGGCATCCATTCTGCTTCTCTTGGAAGCATCGGTTCACCACATTGCTAGAAGGACGAGCCCAAAAAGGCACAGCTAGTGAGCTGACCTGGATTTTGCACGCACGGTCCTCTCTCTTTGGAGCCTCTGACCCTGATTTTGGTGCTGAGTCTGCTCCTCATTCCTACCTCTTGACCCCTCTTTCTTCACCCTTTTATCTCCCTCCCACTGCATTTTGGTTACCCCCATATCTGAGTCTTTATAGAGTTCCTGTGTGTTGAGGCTCAGTTTAAAAGAGGAACAAACTTGCAAAGCCATGATGATTAAAAGAAACAAAAAAGCAAATGAAGAAATTCATTTACAATATTTACAATGTCAAAGCCTGTAGTCCATGGCTAGTATTCCTCACCAAGGGCCTTGGTGGCCAGGTACATTTTCCAAGGAGGCTTTGGGAAAGGAGGTGTGGAGTGGCAGGAAAGCCCTCCTCTCTCCAGTCACATGGTGGATCCTGAGGTACAGACTGGTACTTTAAGGGCATCGGAGGTTTGGGAGTTAAAACTGAGACCTTTGGCTGGAAGGTCTCATAGCTGCCTTGTGGGCTGGGCTGACCAGTGCTTCGGGCTAGCAGGGAGACTGATGTGGTGGTATCAGGCTGAGCAAGAAGGTTCTGGATGGCCACACTGTGATTCTTCCTTCTTCTCCTCTAGTGGCAGCTGCCGGGAGTCCTTCTAGCTCAGGGCCGGAGCAATCCCTCCTCCGCATAGTCTCTCTGAGAAATTTGGGCTGGCCAACTTGAGGGAAGTTGGATTCTCTTAATCGTCCCTCGGCTTATTCTGGGGCCTTGACCAGGTCCCCCCGCAGTGATCCAAAACCCCCTCGGGTTCTCTTCCTCAGAGCATGGGGGAAGCAGAGCAAATGAGTCTGTGTTTTGTTTTTATTTTTCTGGCTGGGTTCTACCACGGAGCAAGCCAGAAACGATGTAATCCATTTGAGATATTCTCCGGCCCAGGGCACCCTATCGATGGCAGGATACTCAGTCTACTGACGACTGTGCTGTCTACGGCCTGACTTCCGCTGGCCTTGCGGGCGAGATTCACCCATGAGCTGCACTCAGGAGCATCAACAGTACATTTAATGCCAGCCAGGTTCCTGCGGGCAGGGAGCTGAGGAGGCATCTGAACACCTGGGTGTCTGGGGTGCCCTTTCGCTGTTCTTACATATCACCCTGTGCAAAGCCAGGGCTTCCAGACTGTGTTGCATTGTCAGGGCTTTTTCCTTTCCTTTCTTTTTCTCTCTCTTTCTTTCTTTTCTTCTTCTTTCCTTTTTTTTTGGTGGATGGCATGGTGGGTATCAATCCCAGTGTTTTATGAGCGTCAGATTCAGGCAACCACTTTACCTTTGAGCTATATCCTGGGCTGAGATTTTATCTTATTTTTAAATATTTTATTTTTAGAAATATGTTTATTTATTTATTTTGAGAGGAGGGGCAGCTAGATTGAGAGAATGGGCACCCCAGAGCCTCCAGCCACTGCAAAGGAACTCCAGACACATGCGCCCCCTTGTGCAGCTGGCTTTGTATGAGTTCTGGGGAATCGAACTTGGTTCCTCTGGCTCCGCAGGCAAGTGCCTTAACTGCTCAGCCACCTCTCCAGCCCATGTTCAACCCTTTTCAACAGTAGCAAACCTAAGGCTCAGCACACGTAAGCGGTACATTCAGGGTTATCAAAACAAGGGACCAACCAGCCACATATCTGGATTCCGAACCATCTGAGCTGTGATGTGGCTTCTGTCTGCAGAGACTGGGGTTCAGCGGGTGCACCAGACAAGAGGCCCCAGAAGGGAGGGTTCTGGTTTTTTCCCTGGCTGCCCTGGGGGCCGGGAAGGAAGAGCACTTTTGCAGCGGGTGAGCTGGCTCGCCTCCCTCTCTAATGAGTGCCATCTGGGCCAGCAAGCGCCTCTCTGTGGCCGCAGAACCCTGTTCTCCAGTGTTCACAACCCTTGGCACAGTTCTCTCTGCAGAGGACCCATTGCTCAGGACACGTGACCTAGAAGCTGCCACATGGGAGCCTTCTGAGAGGAAGCAATGGCATCTTGTACACTTTGACAATTACCTTGAAATGGGTGGTCCGTCATGCCCTCTTGCCTGTGGGCAAGATCACACTGCCAGGGCCCCAGGCCAGGCCATGGGTGAGGGGGAACATGTCACTGCTTCTGAGGGCCCTGCGTGAAGATGGCATTGAGCTCCTTCAAATGAACCAGGAGATGGCGAAGGAAAGCCAGCTCCGTCCTTGGGCATCTTCCAGAAGCTGGTAGGCAACGCTTGCCTCAAGTAACCCAGCCAGTGGAGGTACCGTTAAGTTCTGGGCAGCACCAGGGGCCGAGAATGGTGACAGAGCTGGCAGGAGATGTGTTCATATCCTCCATGCCATCCCAGCATCCAGAGTGGTCCCTGGCACCGCTCCATGAACATCCGAGTGAACAGTCAGGGAAGGAGGCTTTTGGCGAAGGTGGTCTGTGATCTGAGTCTTCATGCGTGGGTGGGACGTGGAAGGAAAAGAGGGGAAACCATGAGCAAAATGGTCTGTGTGAAATGATCCAAGGATGTGTGTGTGTGTGCGCGCGTGTGTGTTTGAAGAGGGTGGGCCTCGAGGGAGACGTGACCTGGGAAGCCTGGCCCTGGCGGCCGCGTGATCTCTGCCCTGTGGACAGTAGGACTTATGAGATGCAGGGTGGTACATGCCCATTTGGGGCCTCAAGACTGCATTGGAGCTCTATCTCCCTGCCCTGGTGTCAGCTGTCTGCTCTAGCAGAATGCCTTGTGCGTGGCTGGCATGGTGCCTTCCTCGCTGTCATAGTGACTCAGACTCCCTCCTGCCATGCGCCTGCTTGGGCGCTGAAAGCTGTTCCTTTGGCTCCTGGATATCGAGCTGTTTCTTCTTTTCCCCCAAGACGGAGGCCAGGGAGGAGGGGGCCCGTGCCTGGGCTTCTAGCTTCTTCTCCTCTCCCAGCACAGAGGTGGGAGAGGAGGAACCGGAGGCTGCATTGCTGAGCTCTGGATCACACCCTGCAAAATCTCCATGCTGGGTTCAGCTCTGCCCAGCGCACACAGCGGGACACCGGGCATGCTGGACAAGTGACCAGAGGAGGTGGCACTTGAGTGGATGGCTTTCCTGAAAAGTTAGCTTAACAAAGTGGATTGGCTGGGCACATAGAGCGTGGACCTTTGCAGTGATCGTGTGGGCTCATGGAGTGGCCCAGGGCCGTTCAGCACAGGGGTTTTCATGGTCTCAATGCCTTACAGGGCTCCCAGGAGCAAAGTCCCATTTCGCTCAATTACCTGCATCTGAATGGGCTCGAGCCCTGGCATTGCCCTCAAGAAGTTAACATCTGCCTGTCGCAGCTTAGACAGATCCTCTAGGATTTGCCCCAGATCGAGAGGTTGAATAAAGATTATGCTGTAAGCAGTCGGCCCCAGCTGGAAACTTGGTTCTGCTTTTTAGTTTTATTGTCGGACATAGGCAGGGCCGTGGGTTGAAGCAAACCTAGGCTGTCGGACATGAAGGACCCAGGCTATGGCGATGTTGCAGCAGCCTGAACCGCCGCTGGTCATATCTCAGGGACCGGACCTGTAGGGGAGCTCCTGCCCCCATTCTCAGGGGTCGCAGTGAGCCAGGATCCTCCCCCATTCTTGGGGGTCACAGTGAGCCTGGACCCCTGGACAAAATCTCAGACCCCGAGATCGGCAGGAAGTAAGGCCACTCCTCCAAGCACAGGGTACCTGGGCATTCCAACAAGACTTAGGCTTTGCACATAACCCTGTGGCCTTTGGCCAGTTGCCTAAGGAACTCCTTATATGGTATCAGCCAGCACCTTTGCCCAGCCCCTCCCCCGCCACTGCCTACAGTGCTGGAAGGAATGTCCCCATATGCTAATTAGGCATCAGCAAGCAACCTTGTACATCCAATCCCCTTAGCACCCTCTTCCGGCCTACAGCTGCTTATAAACCCATTTCCCTGACAATAAACCAAGAGCTGTTTACTGAAACTGTTTCCTGGGGAGCGATCCTTTCCCTCGCTCCAGGCACACAGTGTTTTGCCGCGGCTGCCCCTACTCTTAGGACGACCACCAATACCCCCATGTCTTGTGAGAATAGAGCATTACACTGTTCTGGGCAAAACGATGGAGGCTCTTGCTGCCTACAGCCCTGGAGTCAGGTTGCAGCTCTCGGATCCCACCATCTGTGATCTCCAAGATCAGGGCAAGGAGGAGGACGAGCCTGAAGATGAGGTGTCCACCTTTAAGTCCTTCACACTGGAACCTTCTTGAGAAACTGAAAATAGGACTGTCTTCTGGGGGAGAGACTGGCAAGTACCTCCAGGTGCAGTCCAACAGAGTGATTCTCTGGCGTTGATGATCCAACTCAGGCAAGGGGAGCCCTGTGAACAGGGCTTCATTGTTCTGATCAAATGCGAGAGAAAGTCTGCAACAGTGGGGGAACCCAGTCCACAGGAGCCTAGCCCCCCCCCACACACTCTGATACTTAACGAGTTCAGAGGTCCCCAAAAGCTTGCTTAGTCTCAAGCATTTACTAAGATGATTCACAGGACTCAGGGACGCTGCTCTGCTGCTGGCTACGATTTGCTGGAGGGCAAGGAAGCAGACGACATCAGCCAGGGACATAGATGGCTGTGTTAGGAACGTCCCAGAGTGGAGTTTCTCTCCCTTAGGCTTGGGGCAGTGTCACTGTGACAATACCCATGAACTACTGGTAGATGGGGAAACTGTACTTGGTGCTCAGATGTTTTTGTTTGTTTGCTTTTATTTATTTATTTGAGAGTTTCAGACAGACATAGAAAGAGGCAAAGAGAGAGAGAGAGAGAGAGAATGGGTGCATCCATTCTCCAGCCACTGCAAAGGAACTCCAGGCACATGTGCCACCTTGTGCATCTGGCCTACGTGGGTACTGGGTGGGGAATTGAGCCTCGAACGGGGGTCCTTAGGCCTCACAGGCAGAGTGCTTAACCGCTAAGCCATCTCTCCAGCCCAGTGCTCAGATATATTTTTTTTTTATCTCCAAGGCACCAGTGACTTCCCACATGCCTCACTTCAGCCCCTTGCGGGGAGGTGAGTTGACTCACCAAGACCCAAACCTTCCCGTTGACATCGCTTTATTGTACTGCGGCCCCAGACTGATATCGCACCTGAGGTTCTCAAGCAGACATTCCAGTCAGCCACGATATTTCGCCTTTACGATTTCCTTCTAGGAGCTGTAGAAAAGCCAGACCACGTCTTTTGGAAAAGATCAGAGCTTTTCCTATAACTGTTCGGTGAAGGTTCTGAGGACCCTGAGGTAATAAGACACTGCCCAGTCCCGAGAGCTCACCATCTACTGGGGAGACCAGACAGTGCAGCGTGTATGATTGCCCGCGGCCATAAGGGAGTTTAAAATGGGGATTTGCCTTTAAGAGTAGGCATGGCCTGTCTGCTCTGAAGGGAGGAATCTGGTGTTATGAGAAGGAAGTGGGCCGGATTAGCAGATGTCCCTGGGTGAGACTCTGAAAGCTTTTCTAGAAAGGCAATTACACTCTTATTGGCACACTTAGCATTGCCCCCCCCCCTCCCCACCAGCCACAAGGACCTTTCTCACTCTCTGACTTTGGGGGTTGATGAATGAATGGGTGGGTAGGGCAGCTGAGCCTCCTGGAGCAAAGTTCAAATCTCAGGAGTAATTGACAGAACGGTGAGGTCGGATGAGAGAAAACGAGCGGCTGAGCAGGAGCCACGGCGGGTTGGCATGGTCACGCGCACGTTCAGAGACGCGTCCTTAACCCACCCTGTTGGCGTTTGCTTAGAAACTGCCAGCTGTGACCCAGGGTGCCCCTGGGATCAGTGAGCAGGGACCGACGCTTTTCATTTCCTTTGGGGTTTCCAGCCCACTACCTTGGCTCCATCTGTGGCTGGGAGAGCAAGCACCCTTAGATGCTCTTCGAGGCCAAGCCGTTTCCCTGTTTGGCCCAATGCGTGGTCTCCATCTCTCTTACTCCAGTTTCTCACAATTCAAAGGCAGTTACTTTTCTTACCATTTGTTGCAGTTGACATTTTGGTTTTTTTTTGGGGGGGGGCACAAAACATCCAACCAAAAGCAGCTGATGGGAGGAAAGTGTTTCTTTCGGCTGACAGTCTGAAGGGGAAGTTTGAGCCTGGCGGGGAAAGGCCTGTAGGAGCAGGGGGCTGGACGTCGCTTCTTGCCACAGCAGCTGGCAGAAAGCAACAAGATTGAGCTGAGGTCCCGTTGACGCGGGGGAGGTGGCTTTAACTCCCAAGCTCGCCCCCAGCAACAAGCATCCTGCAGCAAGGCTCTGCCTCCCAAATTGCCACCAGCTGGGGACCGAGTATTGAAAACACATGAGTCTATAGGGGGACACCTGACCCAAACCCTCACACCGTTGATATACCTCAACACATTGGTGGAAAACTATACAAACTGTCCTTTCCTGTCCCCGAAGGCATTTCATGTTCTGCGACTGGCTTTCACTTTGTTCTTTGGTCCTTGAGGATGAGCAAAGTAATTCAGAGCAATGGTCACAGCCTACAGAGGTGGAGTCCCTCAGAGAGCTGTTCGGTGTCCGTGAGACCTCAGTGTGACCTTCCACAATGGTGACCGTGTTTTATGCCCTAGAAACTTTCACAATGTGGCTCTCTTTTACCCTGGTGCCTGTTTTAGGGGGACTGGACGATATATCCCATGCCCTCCTTCCTTATTTGCTCAAGCAAAATAGCACAGCAATGTTTCTTTGAGACTGGGTGGGTCTCATGTAGCCCAGGCTGGCCTAAAACTTGCTGTGCAGTTGGCAATGACCTTGTCCTCCAAGTTATCCTGCCTCTACCATCCAAGTGCTAGGATTACAGGCATGCACTGCGATGCCTGGCTTGTGATTTGGTTTTTCAAAAATACATTCTGGTGCCACTGTATTTGACTCAGAATGGCAAGGAAAAGAAAACTTGGCTCACGCAATTCACAAGCATTCAACTGAAAATCTATCACAGGCCTGGCACAGTGGGGTGCTGGGAATTTGAAGTGACAGAAACAAGGTCCCGTGCTTAGGAGGCCCAGTCCAGTAGGGGACACAGGCACATAAATAATTAACCGAGCAGTACAGCGACTGAGACTGATTGTATCAAAGCAGGTTGGGGGTGTGGGCGGTGAGAGGGTGGGCAGAGATAACAATGCATTCTCTGGCCAGGAGTGAGGATCAGGGCAGGATCCCAAGAAGGGACTGTTTCTAACAGCCCTTGGAGGAGCACAAAGCCGCATAGCTGTGGGAGAGACAGAGAGAGAGAGAGAGGAAGAGAGAGAGAGAGAGAGAGAGACAGAGACAGAGAGAGAGAGAGAGAGAGACAGAGAGAGAAGCTATTCCAGGCGATGGCAGTCACACAGACTAAAACAGGGAGGTGTGAGAATTCATGGTATTCACCGAGGACCCAGAAGAGCCAAGGCCACCACCCACTGCTGCAGCAGCTATATCCTGCGTGAGTCCAGGGAGACCATTGTCCCAGATGGTGATATGAACGATGCAGCCAGGAGGGGGCAACATGGGAACCCGGCAGTACATTCTAGGGAGGTGGGTGCGGGGGTGGTCATGAGGAACGTCACTTAGGCTTCATCTGTTACCTCGACCGTCAATGTACAGATGACCAGCAATTCTTGGTCTGAGCGACTGTTGGGTCCTTGAGGTTTTACCAGAGCACAACCGGGCTTGCCTGCTCAGCAGTCTGGGGCTTCTGAGGACCGTCTAGCAACGGCCAGCCGTGTTGTCGAGAAGGGCAGCATCAGTTCCATGCCAGTGTCCGGTGGGTGACGACAGATTGAGCCCCTTTGCTCCCCATCATGGGTGTCTCAGAGCAGGAGGGGTTGGCACACCCCTCCAGCTCCACACCGTTACCCTGTAAATAAGGAACTGAGCGCCCAGCCGAGAAAACAACCCCCTTGAAGTCAGTAGCTTGCTAGTTTCAGAGCCTGGACTAGAAGCTAAGTCTCCGACCTTGAATCTCAGCCCCATTTTCACCACAAGGCTTCAGAAGGACCATGCCTGTGTCCTCCTGGAATGCAGGGTGGCGTCCACCTCGGGCAGAAGAAGTGGCCCAGCTCTTGCGATGGGCAACCTTTGAAATCTTAGTGGCCAGGGGAGTTTGGGTGTCACTCTTATCACAGCCCCCTGTGGGCTGGATGGCTCAGCCATCAGGAACACAGAGGACATGTGTTGGCATGGAGAGAACGGAGAAAGCACGCCGAATTTTATGGGCCATAGCTGGGGAGGGGCGCGCATCCCTCTAAGGGAGGACAATCCCAGGGCACATCAGGAAGCAAGGGGGCGGGAAGCACTGCCCGACCCGAGATGGGCTTGCAGAGAGCATCCCGTCAGTCTATGCCACAGTTATCATGGTCCACGTCCTGGCTATTGTTCCGAATGCTGGCAACGCAGCAATGGGCAACCGAATGGATACCCACTGTCTACCCCAGAGCTGGCAGTTGCTTCTCAGAACCCCTCCTCCCTGTCCCTTCCGCACATGGACCACTGTGACCCAGAGTTCGCGGGTCACAGGTCTAGAAGCTAGATGGAGAATCTCACTCTCAGGTCTTCCCCTCTACACGTGAACCTGGCCTGGCGGAACCCTCAGGGAGCAGACACGCCTCCAGCAGACCCTGCTCCTAGAAGTGACCTCAGAGCTGGGATTTGCACAGAAGCAGAAGATGCAGGCGCTGAGATGTCACCCACCGCCCCCCCAGGCCCCCTCCAGGATGGGGGAGGACAGAGCGCAGTGCTTTCTCTGTGCTGGTTCTGCCTGCCTGCCGCACTTCCCTCTCACTCTGCCACGGAATGTTTATTTTCATTGACAGCACGCACCACCGCTTAGAAGATGCGTGTTGGGGCAAGGAGCATATGTGGGTGCACAAGCGAACGTCCTGCCCAAAGTGTCCTTCTGCTCCTCAGCTTTGTTTTCCCAAGGTGAGGGACCGAAGCAGGCATAGACGTCTTACCACCTGGGAAGAGATGCCAGCATGGAGTTTCTCCCTTGATGCTTGCGCTCCTGGGGTTTCTGGAACTTTCTGATGCCTCTAGTCCCCTTCTTGGAGATTAGGCGAGCTTGACCTCGGGTTCTGTGCACGCACTTTGCAAAGCCCTTTCACAGCACTGCCCCATCCCCCACCCTGCCTGTCCTCACCACTTGCCTTTGACCTTGTAGAGATCAAAACTGAGGTGCTCAGTGCAGATCTAGTCCAAGCATGTGGACATTCGCAGATGATATTCTCCACCAACTAATCCCTTGATTACAGGTTACAAAGTCGTGGTCTCTTTAGAAATCATGCTTTAGTTCTGGGGCCCTAATTACTAACTTTTAAACACTTTTATTTATCTATCTATTTATTTATCTATTTATGTGTTGTTATTATTATTATTGTTCTTGTTGTTGTTGAGTTTTCAAGGTAGGGTTTCACTCTAGGCTGACCTGGAATTCACTCTACAGTGAATTCTCAGGGTGGTCTTGAAATTTCCATGATCCTCCTACCTCTGCCTCCCAAGTGCTGGGATTAAAGGCGTTCAAACACATTTAAATAGAAGCCTTGGGCTGGAGGGATGGCATAGCGGTTAAGGCGTTTGCCTGCAAAGCCAAAGGAGCCAGGTTCGAGTCCCCAAGACCCACGTAAAGCCAGATGCACAAGGGGGTGCATGCATGTGGAGTTCGTTTGCAGTGGCTGGAGGCCCTGGTGCGCCCATTCTCTCTCTCTTTCTCTGTCAAATAAATAAATAAATAAAAATAAAATATTAAATAGAAGCTTTGATTCAGGTTATGGAAGTGTCTGAACAACAAAGATAGACAGAAGAACTCCTTAGTGAGAATCCATGGTACGCTGGGGAGCGTGGTGCTAATGGCTTTATTTTGCTATCTTGTGTAATCCTCCAAGGAGCGTGTGGTCAGCTTCTGTATGAAAGGTATTTGAAAAGACACGACGAGAGAGTCAGGGGTGATTTTAAAAATGTCTCGGTGGCCGCCATAATTCCTCCCGCCGCAGTCCCGTCGTTAAAGGCCGTACGGTGGCAGGACCCCAGGGGCTGAGTGCATGCATGCCTGGGCCAGGCAGTGCACACCCTTGGCCTGCGTCAGCTCCTTTATTTCTCAGTCGTGTTTGAGAGAGAAGCGTTACTACTGCCATGCCCAGAGCCGTGGAGAGGTTATGTCACCCGCTCCAATTTAGGAGTCACGGAGCCAGCTCCAGCGCAGATACCCGCCACAGAGGCCAGGGTTTGCAAAGGGCTGTGGCGGGATTAGCAGCGCAGTGTCCAGGGAAAGAAATGATTCGTTCACCCAAGGGTGCCCGGCGTGGTGACTTGAGATGACTCTGGAGTTCAGTTCATTTTCGCAACCTTGGTGAGGGAGCTGAGTGTGGTGGTACATCGCCAGAACCCCAGCTGTCAGAAGGCTGACGCAGGAGGAGGACAAGTCCAGGGCTGGCCTAGGCTATATAGTGAGATTCTGTCTCCGAAATAGAAACACTGAGCCGGGCGTGGCTGCGCACGCCTTTAATCCCAGCACTCGGGAGGCAGAGGTAGGAGGATCGCCGTGAGTTCGAGGCCACCCTGAGACTCCATAGTGAATTCCAGGTCAGCCTGGGCTAGAGCGAGACCCTACCTTGAAAAACCAATAGATAAATAAATAAAATAAAATCACGAAATAAAAAAAAATAAAGTTGAAATCTTGGCAGCGTGAGAATGATAAAACAGGCAGTGCGGGGGGGGGGGGAGAAAGACCGCTGGGGTACACCCCAGGAGGCAGTGGTCTGCTTGAGGTAGAGCCTAAAGAACCCTTCCTGCTTCCCCACACTTGCCTTTCCAGCTCACTCAGGGAGTTGCAAAAGTAGTTATGCTATTCTGAAGAGCAGGACTCTCCTCTCCCATCTTGCAGATGGGGGTCGTGGTTTTTGCAAGCCCCACTCAGAACTGGTACAACCCACAGACAGAAAGCTCCCCACACATGGTGCCCAAGGCTGACAAGACCAGCTTTGCCACAGGTCCTAAGGGAATCCCATCTGCATTGGGCTGGGAGCCCTGGAACCACCTGTGACCCGCACAGCCCCATGGGAGAGGAAGGATGGTGCTACATTTAGGCAAAGATGGCAGAGCATCCTCTTGCCTGCTGGCCTGCACCAGCCTCCGTTCTTCCCTGACTCTTCATTCCTCCAGACAGCTCCGAGAGGTCACTGGGTGGTCACCGCCCCCACTCCCCTGGCCCAGCGTGAGCCATTGTCCCCAGAAATTCTCACCTCTCTACTCTGGAAACAGAGACGACGAGAGGGCCAGATGTTAAGAACCCAGGGCCTTCAATCCCGGTCCTCATCCGCTGCCCACGGTCCATTTCACATCCGGCTCTGAGCCCGGCCCCCACGGCTGGGGTCTCGGGTTTCTTCCCTGGAAAACAACCAGGAATGAGCCAGGGAGAAGAGCCGGCGACTCGCTGTCATTAGGTAGATGCGGTGTTATTGCAATAGCGATGCGTGGAGATGAGAGATGGGGGGCAGGCACAAGACAGAGTTGGGTAGCTGGCTGCTGGCATCCCAGGGCTCAAGGGCAGCGAGGCATTGTCCCGTGCCATTTGCAACTTGGATAGATAGGACAGGAGAGGAGGATGGTAAAGTCACTTAGTATGACATTTTCCTTGCTGTGACAAAATACCTGACAAAAGCAATCTAAGAGCCGGGCGTGGGGGCGCACGCCTTTAATCCCAGCACTCGGGAGGCAGAGGTGGGAGGATCGCTGTGAGTTCGAGGCCACCCTGAGACTCTGTAGTGAATTCTTCATCAACCTGGGCCAGAGTGAGACCATACCTCCCCCCCCCCCAAAAAAAAAAAAAAGCAATTTAAGGAAGGAAGGGATATTTCGGCTCACAGTTCAAGGTTACGCTCTGTCCCAGGGGCCAATCACAGTGGCAGGTCACATCACGTCTGCAGTCAAGGCACAGAAAGTGGCGGATGCTGCCACTCGGCTTGCTTTCCCCTTCCGGGAGTCTGGGGCTCACTCAGCCGGTGGGATGGTGCCGTCCACGTTTCGTTAGGTCTTTTCACCTCGGTTGAACTAATCTAGAAAATCCCTCACAGACGTGCCCAGAGATTTGTTTCTATGGTGATTCTGAATCCTGGAAGTTGACCACCTATCACAGACAGGGTGTATTCACCCCACTCCAGAGCAGAGAGAGAGAGAGAGAGAGAGAGAGAGAACTCTGCTTCTAGGGAACACAGTACTGGGGTCTCAGTGTGCAACCTGCCACATGAAGACCTTGCTGGGAGGTGAGCTGTGGGTCCCGTGTTGGGGAGCGGAGCGGAGCCGTCCTAATTCTAAGCAGCTCTCAGGGGTTGCTGCGGTGACTGCTGAGCCAAAGACACCTTAGGCACGGGTGGCAGAGAAGACAGTCGGAGAGCGGTGTCGGTTCTGCAGCGCCAGGGCTGTTAGAGGGCGGAGACAGCAGAGACCCTGGCATACGCCCTGGGACCTGATGCCCTGCGGACCCTGCCGGGTGCCAGGCAGACACCGCTTGCTTATGGAGTCAGGTGGCTTCGCTTCTCGCAGAACCCAGGGTGGTCCCAGTGGGATGGGGGCAGGGACAAGTGGTTCTCGTGTGATCCCTTCATTTAGGCTTAACTTCTACTCAGTGTGATCTGCAGAGAGCCAGGCATTCCCTTTTTTTTGTTTTTGCCTTTCTCTCCTTCCTTCCTTCCTTTCCCTTTCCTTCCTTCCTCCCTCCTTCCCTTCCCTTTCTTTCCTTTTCCTTTCCTTCCTTCATTCCTTCTTTTCTTTCTTTTCCCTTCCTTTCTCCCTCTCTCCTTCCTTTCCCTTCCCTTCCTTTCCTTCTTATCTTCCTCCCTCTCTTCCTCTTTTCCTTCCTTCCTCCCTCCCTCCCTTTCTTCCTTCCTTCCTTCTTTTCCCTTCCTTCCTCCCTCCTTCCTTTCCCTTCCCTTCCTTTATTTCTTCTCTCCCCCCCCTTCCTCTTTTCATTCCTCCCTTCCTTCCTTCCTTCCTTCCTCCCTTCCTTCCTTCCTTCCTTCCTTCCTTCCTTCCTTCCTTCCTTCCTTCCTTTCCCTTCCTTTCTTCCTCTCTCCTTCCTTTCTTTTCCCTTCCCTTCCCTTCCTTTCCTTCTTCCCTCCCTCCCTCCTTTCTTTTCCCCTTCCTTCCTTCCTTCCTTCCTTCCTTCCTTCCTTCCTTCCTTCCTTCCTTCTTCCCTCCCTCCCTCCCTCCCTCCCTCCCTCCCTCCCTCCCTCCCTCCTCCCTTCCTGCACAGTCCATCATGATATGGAAGGCATGGCAGCAAAATGAAGTGGCTGGTAACATTACCTGTGGTCAGGAAGCAGAGACGTGCATGCTGATGCTCAGATCGGGTCCCCAAGCCTATGGGATTAGAACACTCACAGTTAAGGTGGGTCTTCCCACTTCAGGTAAACCAATCAAGGACACCCCCCCCCACACACACAGGCATGTCCAGAGATTTGTCTCCTAGGTGATTCCAGTTGACGATCAAGATGCAGATCAAGATAGCGGCCTTTTAATCCTAGCACCCACAAGGCAGAGGTAGGAGGATCAGCATGAGTTCAAGGCCAGCCTGGGACTGTAGTGAATTCCAGGCCAGTCTGGGCTAGAGTGAGACCCTACCTCATCAAAATAATAACAGCAAAAACAAGAAGATTATCCATCATAGCCGTGGTGTGAGTTGAGCCCAGGCCTCACACGGGTGTTCTCTCTTGCACTCTTGTATGCTTCTCTGCGGAACTACATGTGAGTTACACGCGAGTTAGCCCCGAACTCTCACTAAGCTGCCCAGGCTACACATACTAAGTTTGGCCAGCTTTCTAGCCCTGTAATCCCAGCACTCAGGAGACTGTGGCTCAAGGATGGAACATGAAAGGCCTTCCTGGACAATTTAGGCAGAGCTTGTCTTAAAATAAAAGGTAAAGGGCCGGGCATGGTGGCGCACACCTTTAATCCCAGCACTCGGGAGGCAGAGGTAGGAGGATCGCCATGAGTTCGAGGCCACCCTGAGACTACATACAGAGTGAATTCCAGGTCGGCCTGGGCTAGAGTGAAACCTTACCTTGAAAAACCAATAAATAAACAAGTAAATAAAAGGTTTTTTAAAAGGCTGAGGACATAGCTCGGCAGTAGAGTGCTTCCCTGGCACAGATGGGTTTGGTCCCGTGTTCTGTCACAAGTATCCCTCTCATCTGCCAGGCTGGACCCATCACCAGCATGCCATCTTCTGCAAGGCCCATTCAGCTGAGGAAAGGAGGGGCTTCAGCCAGGGGGGACGTATGTGCCACAAATGCCAAATCCCGAGGGCCCAAGCTGTACCTGCCTCTGGCCCAAGGAGAGGGTCCAGGCCACTGATTTCCACCCTACTCTCAAGTGTAGAGCAGGTTATTATCAAGTTGTCCCAGGGAGGTGGCATTGGTCTGCAGATGTGGGTGGTGGCCAGTCGCATGGTTCCTTCAACCCCCTTTACAACCTAGAGACTCCTCCTGGACAGATCACATGGCCTGACACATTCACCAAGCCATCCCCTTTATACCTCGGTGTCTGTACCTTCATGGATCTACAATGTCCCCTCAAGTCTTTGGCCAGTAATTCCCAACCTGTATATGTTTGCCCCCAAAGGACATCTCCCAAAGTTTGCATATAGTTTAGCCAAATGGGTCCTGGGGGTAATGGACAGGAATGCCGGTGACAAGTTCCTACAAAGTAGAAGGCAGAACGGCCCAGCCCAAAATGAGGAGAATCCCTGATGTGGGGCCCGGAGCTGGCCTGGGAGAGCTGGTGCAGAGGCAGGCAGGCTGAGCTATGCAGAGGACCTTGCCTTCAGGGAGAGCTCTACAAGGCAGTCCATGACCAGCCACACAAGGTCGCCCATCTGTCTCTGTCACCTGCACTCAAACTGGGCTCAGGTCTTTTGCTTGGTGTCTTTCTAATTTTAATAGGTGGTTGTGACCTGAGGGGGGAATCAAAAGGAAGTGAGACTTTTCCACACGTTCTATTTCATATTCATTTTAGCATCCCTTGGGAGTTCGTGTCCAGATGGGAGGCACAGGCTGTGGAGTCAGGTGTCCCCGGGTGGGGACTGTAAACTTCAGGAAGTGAGTTAACCTCTTGCAAGATACATGGGACCCAGCCTTTCCTGCAAAATGACGAATGGCATAGTTACAAGTGCCCCCCAAACTTTGGTGAGATCTTTCTGTCCCTGACTTGCATGTGGGATGAGCAGGAAGAGAAATTGGGCACCGGTTTCTGGGGAGTTAAACACGCTGAACCTGGGGGTGACTCAGGATCAAGTGAAACCCAGGAAAACCCAGGCTGTCTGCAGATGAAGCCTTTGCTCACCCATCGGCCTGCTGGGGCTTAGATTTTTTGGCAAACTTCAGGTCTGGCCAGTGGGCGCCCGGGTAAGGGCAGCACTGTGAGCCAGTGAGGGTGGGATGTGCTTCACGCTGAGGGCCAGTGTGGGGTCTGGGTGGACAAACTGTCCGACCGGGGTGCATTTTATTCCCAGTGTTTCCAGGATGTTGGGGAGATCGCTCAGTGGTTAAAGGAACTGACTTCCAAAGCTTTTCAATGTGAAGTCGATGCCCTACCACCCATGTGAAGCTGGGCACAAAGTGGCATACTCACGCACACGCATGCACACACATGCACACACATGCACACATGCATGTACACACACACATGCACACACATACACAGCACATGCACACACACACGAATAAATAAATAACTAATTTTAAGAAGTAAGCATGTGAACAGTACATGAATACTACATGCTCTTAGTCAACTATTTTTCCTATCCCTTCCTCCCCCCTCCCCTCAGTCAAATTCAGCTTCCCATTGCTGGGATGAACCTCCAAACCAGGGGAGTTTAGGGGAGGAAAGGATTTTATTGAAGCTTATAGATCAAGGGAAGGTCCATCATTATGGAAGAAGCTGGTCTCCTTTCACAGGTCCTCGTAGAGAGAAATAACACCACACGGGGAACATTCTAGGAACCCCAGGCAGAGCTCAAGCATTCTGCATACCTTTAGGCTGGAATTTGGATCTGCCCCCAGCCCCCACTAACACCTTAGGGCTGGACCCCAAGATAAGCCCACAGTGACACCTCCTCCAGCCAGTTAAGAGTTACAAGCTTTTAATAAACTCCTGAGTCTACTGGGGGACATGCATTCAAACTACCACGTTTTGACCCTGCCCCCGCCCAATTAGACTCAGCTTCAAACATCCCATGGTCTTTACCAATTTAAGATAGTTCCAGGGCTAGAGAGGTGGCTTAGTGGTTGAGGCGCTTGTCTGTAAAGCCTAAGGACCCAGGTTCAATTCCCCAGGACCCGTGTAAGTCAGATATACAAGGTGGCACGTTCATCTGGGAGTTTTTTTTTTTTTTTTGCAGTGGCTAGAGGCCCTGATGCTCACATTCTCTCTCTTTGTCTGCCTCTTTTTCTCTTTCTCTCTCTCTCAAATAAATCATATAAAAAAGATACTTCCAAAGTCCCAAATCTCATCTGATTTTTAAGATTCTCCTAGCTATGAGTCTTGTAAAGTTAAAACAAGTTATATACTCTCAACATGTAAAGGCACAGAGTAAACACTTCCAACTGATATAAGGCGTAACAAGGAGATACTGGAACAATGTGAACTCAATAACCATCAAGCGAACATCAAACATCTGGAGTTCAAGTTTGAGATCATAACCAGTGACTGACAGTCTCCGGGTTTTCCAATTCCACTGCTCCATCTCGGCTGAGTAGCCAGGGGAAACTGCCATCCCGAGCCAACAGTGCGCAGAACTGGTATATACAAGCCATCTTCGGGTCTCCATGCAAAACATGGTCTGTCTTCCAGGAGCTCTGCCAGCCTATTTTTTGTTGTTGTTGTTTTGTTTTGGTTTGGTTTTTTTGTTTGTTTGTTTGTTTGTTTGTTTGTTTTGAGGTAGGGTCTCACTCTAGCCCAGGCTGACCTGGAACTCACTATGGAGTCTCAGGGTGGTCTTGAACTCATGACAATCCTCCTACCTCTGTCTTCCGAGTGCTGGGATTAAAGGCGTGCGCCATCACGCCCGGCCCTGCCAGCCTATTTTTCCAGGGTCGTCATGCTCTGCCTCATGTCACATCTCAGCAGTGTGTCCTGAAACCATCTGTATTTCATTATCCACTCCATGCATTTTTTTCTGTGCAAAACCAATACCAGGTGTGCAGGATAGAGCCGTATTCTTAATTCAGGACTGAAATAAATCATGACCTTGAACAGCAGGTTGTTTCCTTTGATTCAACTCCTTTCAAAAGCGTTTGCATTTCTACTCTTCAGTCTTTCCTCAGGTTTTTTCGAGGTAGGGTCTCACTCTAGTCCAGGCTGACCTGGAATTCACTATGTAGTCTCAAGGTGGCCTCGAACTCATGGCAATCCTTGTACCTGTGCCTCCTGAGTGCTGGGCTTAAAGGTATGTGCCACTATACCCGGCTCTCCAATTTTTAAATCTTATGTCTTTCAGTTTGATATCATTAGCCAAGTGCATTAGTCCATTCCAAATTCAACTATAGTCACTCTCTGGGTATGAGCAAGCTTAACACAGCCAGTCCTTACGGTCCTTATGCCAGTAACCCAGTTCTAACGACGTTCTCTGCAGTCTCTCCTTCCCTTTGAAAATTTGTCAGCAAAGCTCCGAGCCTCCAAATGTAATTCCCTCTGCCCTTGGCATTTTCAGACTCTCGCCAGGAAAGCTCATAAAACTTGCCCTACCACCCTGGAAGGCATCTTCAGTCACAAGTAGCAAGCCCATGCCCGTCCCTCCACAACGAAAGTTCCAGAAGACCAAAATCTACGTGGTTAGATTCATCATGCAGTAACAACCCATTCTCTGGCACCGATTTCCGTTGTAGTCCGTTTTATGTGGCTGGGATAAACCTCCAGGCACAGTTTGCGGAAGGAAGGGATTTGTTGGAGTTTACAGATCCAGTAGAAAGAAGTTCCATGATGGCACAAGAAGCCAGCCCCCCTTCCACAGGCCCACGCAGCAGCGGCCCAAGCAAGCACACTCCAGGAACACCAGGCAGAGCTCAAGTGCTCTGCTTACCTTCAGGTTGGAACAGATCCACACATGTACCCCCAGTAACACCTTAGGGGCGGATCCCAGGATCTGCCCCCAGTGACACATCCTCCATCCAGGCAGCTGGAGGTCTAAGTTACAAGCTTTAATAAACTCCTGAATCTACTGGGGATATCCATTTAAACGACCATACCCCCCCTCAAAAGGATCTGAGATAGCCGCAATTAATGATCAAGTGGGCATACTTATAGGTCATAGGCATAGGCAGCCCACTGAAGCAGACTAGTTTTTCTGGCATTGAGACCCGTCAAGTCACTATGATGGCCGGGGCATTTGCCTCTAGGCCTCCTGAGAGCCAAGGTAAAAAGAAAAAGCGGATGACATCACATAACAAAAACCTTTTAGGTGTGATTTTTTTTTGAATTTTCCAAAACAAACAATAAATCATAATTTTGTAGCCGGCGCAGAAGAGGTTTCTCACCACTTGCTGGAAACTAAGGTCTTATTGAACTGCAGGTTAGCGATCACCGCTGTGAGACAATTCTGAGGGGCCGTAAAGCGCTTCCAATCTCCAGCTTGATTGATGTGGCAAAAATGACACCCAAGGGAGCTGTGTCACTGTTCCTTTCCTCTTGTCACTAAACACAGTTTCTTCAAGCCAGCTGTGTACCAGGTGTTTCTGTGTATTTTAAGGAACTCTTTGCTCATGAAGGGCTCATGGGAGCTGGTCTTTCTGGGCCAGGAACAGCCAGGTAACTTATGCAGGTGTGCTCACCCATGCCCCTGCTCGTGGTTTGGAACCCCGTGCGTCGTCATTTTTCGACCCGCACTTCCACTTATCTATCGATTCATCCATCGATCCTGAATTTTGGAAAGCACTGGCACAGTAGCTGTTGGCCTGTTACTTGCTTAGATGAGCTCAGAGTTGGAGCCTTTCCATCCTCTAAGTCGCGTAGGTGCTGAATCCTCCCCTTGCTGCCTGAAGACCTGTGGAGAGAGAGCTGTGATGAACAGGTACACACTCCCTGTTATAGAGGAAGTGCCCAAGGACGGGAAAGCTGTGCGAACAATATCTAAAGGGACATACAGGTGGTCCTGGGCATCTCGATGGGTTCACCCCCTCACCACGCTACAACAAAGGTAATTCAGTCCCTCTCCTAGAAGCACAGCAACGTGTCCCTGCTCCATTCACAGCCCCGTGCTTGCGGCCACGTGTGTGTGTGAACAAGCAATCTCTTGGCGTTTTTAGCGTCGTGTTTTTCAGTTGCTAAGAAACATACCAATTGCTTAAGGCCTTACCTACTCCATCCCGTTCATCCTTTGCTATATGAGCCATTTCCCGGTGCTTGGTTAGATCAGTCATGTGACTAGAGCACGCCAGCGTCCTGCTTTTAGCATCCCTATGCTCTGTGTGTCTTTTGCTCAGACGCATACGCATACGTGCGCACACCCCCACATGCCCTCACCAACTAACACAGATAACGTTCACAAACGTATACCCATTCCCAATACATTCATTCATGCACACACCTACAAAGGCACACTCGCTTTGACAACTCACACATACACATAAGGCCCCTCACATACACACTTACATACATTCCACCACACACACACTCACATGTACAGACACGCACATGCATGCTCAATCACATGCGTTTGTACGTACTTGCTCACACGAGCTCGTGCACCTGTACAAATGTGTAGTCACACACATGCATATGCCTTCGACCGTCCAGATGTCCAGCAAGACAGGAAACCGTTTTGATCACGTGAACTTGCCCTTGTAATAATAGGCACAGAGCCGTCACATCGCCAGGCACTACAGTAGAATTCTTCAGGGAGTCCTGGCAGATGAACACTCATGCATTTGTGCTTGTTGTATCCTATACTGAGATACTAAAGTGCACTGAGCGTGTCTCCACCTTGCTGAGTTTTGCAATGAACCACACCTGCCTTGGAGCGACGCAGGCTCGTGACGCTCGTTCTCACCTGCATGGCTTGGATCCCGAAAGCGAGAGGAGTTTGGCACGGGGTTTCAGCTTTGAATGCCGTTGATAAAATGCACAAGTTTAGTCACCTGGCTTCACCTTAGTGGCTCTTGGTTTCATTTACCGGGGTGCAGAGCGATGGGTAGCTGCTCCTCTTACTCCCGGAAGCTGGAAGTCATGTGGGTAGAGATCTCGGAGCTCAGGTGTTTTTGTGATTAAGGAAAATTTGTTCTTTTAGCTTTGCCTGCTCCAGAGCACCAGAGCAAAAAAGTGTTCTAAAATGTGTAGGAAATGAAGAGAGAATCTTATGGACTACCTTCAAGACAGTGGGCAAATATACCTTCACCTGACATGTCACTTTTGGAGAGGGTTGCAGGGCTGTCTGTGTAAATGGTGGAGCAGGTCCACGGAGCCAGGCTGGGGTGCCGGGCTCCCCTTGGCTGTCCCTGAGTCTAATGGGCCATGGAGGAGATAGGGGAGCAGAAGGACTAGCGACTTCAGCTCAAGCCACTCAGAAGAAGGACAAGAGAAGCGAAGTAGATGCCTTGTCCCAGACCTTGCAGCTGGCTGCCTCGTTCTCAAGCCTCCTGGGATCCATTCTGTATTCAGTCTGGTGGGGTAGGTTATTTCTGGCAGAATATCCTATTGTTGAGTAGAGCAAAACTTGGAGAAGCAAACAACAACAACAACAAAAATTCCTTGGGCTTCTAGTGGCTTCCAAGGCAACACAAAAAAAAACAAAAAAACACATTTTGAACTATTGTCAGAAAAGTCATGATCATAAACATGCGTCAAAAGAGGTGGCCTGAGAGCTCTCTAGATGTAAGCAGAAGCAGTATCCTTGGAAATCCACCTGCTCAACCCAGGACACTGAAAGTTCAGGAATGCGGTACCAGGCCAGGGCTGTGAGAACCATATATATGGTGGGAGGCTAGGTGGCTCCTAGGATCTCAGCCTGGCTGCTTTTCTAGGGTTCCGTTCAGTCAGCTCAGGGTTGCCAAGCCACAGTGTACAACCAAAAACCACAGAGTCCTCCAGATGGAAAACAACCGAGCCACTTAAACCCTTCCTTTTCTCTCTGTTGTTCAGAGCACCGTAAAAGCCATGAGATAGACTACCGAATATTGAAGGCAGAGCATCAGCCAGCTCCGGGCACCCAGTCTCATGAGCCCATTTTGCTTTTGAGGTTGGGTTTTCAATCATTAACGAATTACAAATTAGTAAATAACAAACAAGAAAGGGGAGGAAAGTAGCATGGCATCTTCCAGTGCTTCCAGAAATGCTGAACGGCACCCCCGTGCACAATCAGCTCCCAATTAATACAATTAACTGTTTACCGTGTGCCAAGTGCCCTAGGCGTGCCAGTGTCGGGGGCAGCAGGTGTCCCTGGCCCTCTGGAGAATTCAGAGTCTGGTAGGGATGCAGGGTGCATTGTGAGAAATCCACTTTCATACCTGGCAGGGGCTGTAAGTGTCTGGTGATTGGCCAGTCAGCCATAGGAACCCAGTCAGCTTAGAATCTTTTCCCACCTGAATGATTCATGACTTCATTTATTTATTTTTGTTTTGTTTTGTTTTGTTTTCTGAGGGAGGGTCTCGCTCTAGCTTAGGCTGACCTGGAATTCACTATGTGGTCTCAGGGTGGCTTCAAACTTATGACGATCCTCCTACCTTTGCCTCCTGAATGCTGGGATTAAAGGCATGCACCACCACACCAAGCTGACATCCATTTTTAACTTTTTTGTGTATATTTTTGAGAGTGACAGACAGAGAGAGAAAGAAGGAGAGAGAGAGAGAGAGAGAGAGAGAGAGAGAGAGAGAGAGAGAGAGAGAGAATGGGTGCGCCAGGGCCTCCAGCCACTGCAAAGGAACTCTAGACGCATGCGCCCCCTTGTGCATCTGGCTAACGTGGGTCCTGGGGAATCGAGCCTCGAACTGGGGTCCTTAGGCTTCACAGGCAAGCGCTTAACCACTAAGCCATCTCTGATATGAAGAGCAGGTATGCAATGTCTCCCAGACCATAAGACCTCAAAAACTCTAATGAAGGAGTTCTTGAACTCAGAGGATGCAAAGGGAAGGAGGACAGTTTTTCTGTCTGGACTCTTTGACCCAGGGGATGTGTATTTGTCACAGAGAGGGCAAGGAGGCCTTTATGTCATGTACTGCACACTTGTGGCAGTAACCAGCCCCTTGAACTGGGCATGCTCACCTTCTATACCTGTGCACCTCTGGCTAGTGGGGATTTTTGCCATGAAGAGTGTGGTAGTTTGAATCAGATGTCCTCCATAAACTCATGTGTTTTGAATGCTTGGTCCCAAGTTGGTGGCAATTTAAGGAGTGGAGGCTTGTTGGGGCAGGTGCATTGCTAAGGAGTGGGCTTTGGGGTGTTCAAATTCAGCCTCCACCTTGCCAGAGATGAACTTACTCCCCTGCTGCTCTTTACCACCTGCTGTGGCAGAGGTGTTATCCAGCCTCTGCTAATACCATGCTTGCCTCTGACATGATGGAGTTCTCCCTCAAGGCTGTAAGCCAGAATCAACTCTTTCCTCCCATCAGCTGCTTTTGGTTGAATGAGTCTGTCCCAGTAAAGGGAAGGTAAGTAAAACAGAAAAATTGGTACCAGAAGTGGGGTTGTTACTTCTAGAGACCTTACCGTGTGTGTGTGTGTGTGTGTGTGTGTGTGTGTGTGTGTGTGTGTGTTATAATTTTTATTTTTGAGAAGGGAAAAGGGGGGGGGGGAACTGGCATGCTAGGGCTTCAGCCACTGCAATTAAACTCCAGATGCTTGTGCCACCTATTGTGCATGTGCGACCTTGCACTTGCCTCACCTTTGTGCCTCTGTCCGGCTAACGTGGGATCTGGAGAGTTGAACATGGGTCCTTAAGGCTTTTCAGACAAGTGCCTTAACCGCTAAGCCATCTCCTGAGCTGTGTGTGTCTCGTAGAACTCATTTGAGGGAGGAAGGATTTGGAACCTTGGAGTACAAAAATACCTTGCAGAGCTGTAAGCAGGATTCGATGGACATTCTGGTCAGAATTTGAAAGACTTAAACGCAGAAATAACTGTGGAAGCTCGGCTTATTGCGGGATGAAAGAGTGTAGTCCAGACGGGACTGGAGAGGCAGTCTGATGAGCGGCTGGCTGCATTCTCTCCATGTATGAGAACCTGGGCAGGGTAGAGGTCAGAAGCGATGGACTACGGTTAACAGTTGGCTATGGCACAGAAAGAAATGAGAGTTTGGGGCCACAGACTGCAGCATATTTTAATTGCGATGGTGTGAGAGATTACTGCCACTGAGATTGGGCCAGCTGCTGTGCACTGGGCACAGTGGGCAAGGGCTGACCACGCTTAAGCAAATGGGGCTTGCAGAAAGAATACTGGAGGAGTCTTCCCGCTCCTCCAAAGTCAGCTTCATCCCCTGGGTTAACACATTTGGCAGCCCGACCCTCCCGGAACTGGTTTTGGAACTGTAAGAAACACAGGCAAGGGGAGCTCGTTGGATTTGCAACACAGTTACTTGGAGATACTCTCTAGCCCATGAGGAACAGGTTCACATGCAACCAGGGGCCATGGCGTGGCTGCAGTGGGGATCCCAGGAATTTGGAAATGCCAAGACTAAGGGGCCGCCACTAAGGAGAGCTAAGGATTGGGATAGAGCTTTCCCTGGGCGATGCGCAGCCCAGCTGGAGGGAAGGGATTGGAATCCTCGAGACTTCGTCACTGGCCACACATACTGCACATGGGGATGCAGGGTTTGATATTTTCCCTACATGCTTTAGAGTCTGCTTGTCGCTCGTCCTCGCCATGGGGGAGGGGAGGTGGGTCATAGTAGCTCCCATGAGAGTTGTGGGTGCAAAGGAAAGGGAGTTTCCTTCTCGGTGATCTCTGGCACGCTGAGGCTGTGGAATCCAGCTAGGTGTGGCTTCCTTGATGTTTCATCTTTCCTTTGCCGTGCCCAGTGCCATCTTTCGCAGTGGAAGCGTTTACTCTGTGCCATCCTGAGTAATTGTATTCTGACTTCACAGGCTCACAGTTAAGAGACCTCGGGCTATGGGAAGATTTGAGCAGCCTTATGATTGGTTAAAAACTATGGGGGAGTTTAAAAAAAAATCTGTATTTTATTTATTTGAAATGGAGAGAGAGAAAGGAAGAGACACACACACACACACACACAGAGAGAGAGAGAGAGAGAGAGAGAGAGAGAGAGAGAGAGAGAGAGTGGAGATTGGGCATGCCAGGGCATTTAACCACTGCAAATCACTCCAGATGCGTGAGCCGCCTTGTGCATCTGGCTTTACGTGGTGTAGTAGTCAACTTCAGGTCTCTGGGATGAACTTCCGCACCAGGCACATTTTTTAATGTGAGGAATGGCATTTATTTATTTATTTGAAGGTTACGGATCTGGGGGCAGTTCCACAAGGGCAGAAGAAGCTGTGCCTTCTTTCACACCGAGAGAAAAGTCACCACCCAAAACAAGCGAGCACACTTCCGCAACCCAGGCAGAACCCTGGCACTGTGCATATCTTTAGCTGGAAATCCAGCTCTGCCCCCCTGCCCAGTAACAAGCACCTTAGGGCTGGACTTAGGGTCCATTGACAACGCCACCAAGTTACAGGCTTGAATTAAACTCCTGAATCGACTGGGATCAAGGGAGGGCATCCACTCAAACTACCACACATGGGCACTAGGGAATCAAACCTGGGTCCCTTGGCTTTGCTGGCAAGTGCCTTAACCACTAAGCCATCTCTCCAGTCCCAACTATGGGGACTTTTAATGCATTTTTGCATCATGAGATGGGAGAGAGAGAGGGAGGGAGGGAGAGCGATGCGTTCTTGCTGGAGGGCAGGGAGTTGGCTTCTCTGGTTCTGCGGCGCCTCGTGCCCACTGGTCCACCAGGGCCTGCTGCGTGGCTCCCGGGAGGCACTTCTCTGTAGCATAGAAGGCAGCAGAGACCTGCAGGGAAGGAGAAGAGCTGGGGCTGAGCTGGGTCCCCGAATCCTGAGGTGGGATGTGTGGCCTGTGCAGGGCTCTTTGAAAAGGTTCCTAAGTAACGCCGGTTTAGAAACGCTCTTTCTCTAAACACGAGACTTCAAAGCAAACCGCGAGAAAGCCCAGACGACTGGCCAGGGTTAACAGGCTGCGTCCTTGGAGAGCTCAGAGTCCAGGGATAGCAAGAATGCTAGCTAGAACCTGACCCAGCTCCATGGAAGCATCTAGAAACGCCTGCATACTGATCTTGCCGACCAAGGGGGCCATGGAGCAAGGCTGGACTGGGCTTCTCCAGTAACTTACAGCACTTTAGACAACATAGTCACCAAAACATGAAGGAAATCGCCAGGACCTGCCCGGTGTGTGTGTGTGTGTGTGTGTGTGTGTGTAACATATTGAGAACAAATGAGAGCCTTTAAAATTAGGGTGATATGCACAGAATAGAAATAAAAGAGAGGACAGCATTGGTGAGAAATCGAGGCTACGACCATCCTAGCCAGAACCTGGCAGGTGTGGAAGTGACCCAAAGGATCCTGGTGGCAAAGCGAGGTGGCAGTTTGGGGAAGCAAATACAGCAGACTAAACCTTGGGCTCTGGGCCCGGGTCCAAGTCCTGACAGTCAGTGCTAGAAAAGTCTCTGAGCCGTCAGCTTGTCTCCCCTCCTTGGCGTTGGAGCCACCGTCGCTCCCGTGAGAGTTGGGGTGCGACAGAAAGGGAGCTTGCTTCATGGCCATCTTCGCTGTGCTGGGCCTGTGGAATCCAGCTAGCTGTGGCTTCCTTGGTGGGCATCTGATGAAGCTCCACTTAGGACATGTTTAGGTTTCTGGTGGAAAAGGAAAACAGAGACCCGAGCCGGGCGTGGTGGCACAAGCCTTTAATCCCAGCACTTGGGAGGCAGAGGTAGGAGGATCGCCGTGATATTCGAGACCAGCCTGAAATTACAAAGTGAATTCCAGGTCAGCTTGGGCTAGAGTGAGATCCTACCTTGGAAGAGAGAAAGAGAGAGAGAGAGAGATTTAAAGCCAGGCATGGTGGCACACACCTTTAATCCCACCCAGTACTCGGGAGGCAGAGGTAGGAGGATCGCCTTGAGTTCGAGGCCAACCTGAGACTACATAGTGAATTCCAGGTCAGGCTGAGCTAGAGTGAGACCCTACTTCAAAAAGCAAAACAAACAAACAAGAAAGAAAACGCAGAGCCCCCTCTCTATTCCTTTCCTATTTTATATGTTAAACGAATCCTTATTAAGTGGGCTGCTCTTGTTTCAAATGGTAGACTGGAGGCACAGAGAAGGGTGGCAACTTGCCAGGGTCTCCCATCGTCATGGGCATTGGGAAGGGGTCGCATTCTGGCTGCAAAGCCGCCTTTGCATCTGAGTGCTTGTGAGACCCCCGACCCCATCCCCCAGGTTCTGTCAGCACAGGCTCTTCTCCGATGGACCCAGGCCCGGGAAGTGGACAGAGCGGGGCAGGATCGGGGCCTGGTCGTCATAGGCCACGGGCTCTCCAGGTTTGTCTGACATAAATCGTGGCGGCTCACGGCGCAGTCTTCTGTCACGTTCACGTCTGGACCATCTGTCGGTGCCCCGGGGCCAGGGCTCGGCTCGGGCAGGCGAGCGTGGTGCACACGGCCCAGCTCCACTCGGAGGGCTTGAGAGGCGCTGGCAGGGGAGGATGAGACCCCTCCTTCCTTGAGCAGGTCCATCGCCCCTTCCCAGCTGAGCCTCACTGGGCCCGGATCTCTCTTCCTCCTCCCCTTCCTCCTCCTCCTCCTCTTCCTCTCCCCCTCCTCCTCCTCCTCTTCCTTCCCCTCCTCCTCCTCCTCTTCCTCTCCCCCTCCTCCTCCTCTTCCTCCTCCTCCTCCTCCTCCTCCTCCTCCCCCTCCTCCTCCTCCTCCTCCCCCTCCTCCTCCCCCTCCTCCTCCTCCTCCTCCTCCTCCTCCCCCTCCTCCTCCTCCTCCTCCCCCTCCCCCTCCTCCTCCTCCTCCTCCTCCTCCCCCTCCTCCTCCTCCTCCTCCTCCTCCTCCCCCTCCCCCTCCTCCTCCTCCTCCTCCCCCTCCCCCTCCTCCTCCTCCTCCTCCTCCTCCTCCTCCTCCTCCCCCTCCTCCCCCTCCTCCTCCCCCTCCTCCCCCTCCTCCTCCTCCTCCTCCTCCTCCCCCTCCTCCCCCTCCTCCTCCTCCTCCTCTTCCTCCTCCTCCTCCTCCTCCTCCTCCCCCTCCCCCTCCTCCTCCCCCTCCTCCCCCTCCTCCCCCTCCTCCTCCTCCTCCTCCTCCTCCTCTTCCTCCCCCTCCTCCCCCTCCTCCTCCTCCTCCTCCTCCTCCTCCTCTTCCTCCCCCTCCTCCCCCTCCTCCTCCTCCTCCTCCTCCTCCTCCCCCTCCTCCTCCCCCTCCTCCTCCTCCTCCTCCCCCTCCCCCTCCTCCTCCTCCTCCTCCTCCTCCTCCCCCTCCTCCTCCCCCTCCTCCTCCTCCTCCCCCTCTCCCTCCTCCTCCTCCTCCTCCTCCTCCCCCTCCTCCTCCTCCTCCCCCTCCTCCTCCTCCTCCTCCTCCTCCTCCCCCTCCCCCTCCTCCTCCTCCTCCTCCTCCTCCCCCTCCCCCTCCTCCTCCTCCTCCTCCTCCTCCTCCCCCTCCCCCTCCTCCTCCTCCTCCTCCCCCTCCTCCTCCTCCTCCTCCTCCCCCTCCTCCTCCCCGTCCTCCTCCTCCTCCTCCTCCCCCTCCTCCTCCCCCTCCTCCTCCCCCTCCTCCTCCCCCTCCTCCTCCTCCTCCTCCTCCTCCCCCTCCTCCTCCCCGTCCTCCTCCTCCTCCTCCTCCCCCTCCTCCTCCCCCTCCTCCTCCCCCTCCTCCTCCTCCTCCTCCTCCTCCCCCTCCTTATCCTCCTCCTCCCCCTCCTCTTCCTCCCCCTCCTCCTCCTCCTCCTCCTCCTCCCCCTCCTCCTCCCCCTCCTCCTCCTCCTCCTTCTCCTCCTCCTCCTCCCCCTCCTCCTCCCCATCCTCCTCCTCCTCCTCCTCCCCCTCCTCCTCCCCCTCCTCCTCCTCCTCCTCCTCCCCCTCCTCCTCCTCCTCCTCCCCCCCCCTCCTCCTCCTCCTCCTCCTCCTCCTCCCCCTCCTCCTCCTCCTCCTCCTCCTCCTCCTCCTCCTCCTCCTCGTGGACGCATGCGTAGGTCTCCGGGTCTCTTCCCTCCCCAGAGCTCCCTGTTCTTTCTCCCAGTCTGCTCCTGTGCGGGGTGTCACCCCACTGAGATCCCCGGCTCTCTGCCTGCCAGAAACCGAGCTGGGAAGTGGTGACTAATGTGCTTGGAGAAGAGTCAGCTGCTAAATATAAAAACCCACTCGCACCCCTGGGCGCAGCGCTTCCGAGATGCTGCTCATGCGCCTCTTGTTCCCGTCCCTCCCGGGGTGGGGTACAAGGAGTTTACTCACGCGCGGAAAATAAGTAAACATCACGCACGGCGTCTCTCTGTACCCTTCAAGGCCATCTCTCGGGTCTCCCCAGACAGTGGCTTTCCCCTGCAGCTCCTGCTGCTCTGGGAAGGAGGGCCAGGGAGACTTGAGCCTTGGCCATGAGGTAACGAAGGAGGTAGATTGGTCTTTGGGCCACACCTCTCCTCACTTTTTCTCTTCCTTCTTGTTCAGGGCAGCCCAAACTGCCCCTTGTCCCGCCTGGCAATTGCGTGCATGCCTGGAGGGCACCAGGTGAGGCTCATGTTGCTGGCTGGAAAGATGGGTTTGAGGCCTGTGTCTCTCTGTGAGACAGGTACCCACCCTTGGCGTCACTTGATTTCTCCACATAATTGATGTCTTACTGGTGCTCACTGCTGGCCCTTTCTTTCCCGTGGAATCTGGGTCCTTGTGTGTAGATGGACAGAAATGCACACACACACACACACACACACACACACACACACACACACACGCACGCAGCCCTACCTCTACAGAAACCACATCTGATGCTATCTGCATATTCACATACATACATGTATTTACTAGACCGTATTTACTCCGTGTCTGGCATGGTGTTCATCATCTCGCATGGACTATTTCAATTAATTTCTCACCATCATCCTAGACAGGTCTCATCATTATTCTCAATGTGAGGAAACCGAGTTTAGAAAGAAAAAAATAGCTATCCCCAAGTTCAAGGTTACCGGTCTGAAATGCCTTACCTCCAGGCTCAACCAGTAACTCTCAAAGACTTCTTGATGCCAGCCCACGCTAAGAAAGATAGATAGACCCAACACACAGGCATACGTGTGCATCTACCCACACATGCATGCACGTGAAGCTCAACTTGGGGGAACTGGCATTAACCCTGGCTACCTGCTAACTACATCTATTCTATTGAATTCTACTTATTTGATTCTATCCTCTTTCTGTTCTGTTTTGTTTTAATTTAATTACTTATGTTGCGTATGTGTGTGTGCATATTCATATGTGGGTGTACACATGTCTTTGTGTGGGGGATGGTGGGAGACAAAGATCAATATGAGGTGTCCTCCTCAATTGCTCCCCACCTTATATTTTTTAAATTTTATTTATTTATTTATTTATTAAAATATTTTATTTTTATTTACTTATTTATTTGAATAGGAAGAGGGAGAGAGAGAGAGAGAATGGGCGCGCCAGGGCCTCCAGCCACTACAAACGAACTCCAGGCGTGTGCGCCCCCTTGTGCATCTGGCTAACGTGGGTCCTGGGGAATCGAACCTGGGTCCTTAGGCTTTGCAGGCAAGTACCTTAACCGCTAAGCCATCTCTCCAGCCCATATTTATTTATTTATTTGAGAGACCGAGAGAGGGAATGAGGCAGATGGAGAGAGAGAGAGGGAGGGAAAGAGAGAGAGAGAGTATGGGCGTGCAGGGCCTCCAACCACTGCAAATGCACTCCAGATGCATGTGCCATCTTGTGCACCTGGCTTACGTGAGTCCTGGGGAATCAAACCTGGGTCCTTTGGCTTTGCAGGCCAACATCTTAACTACTCAGCCATCCCTCCAGCCCGCCACCATATTTTTTGAGACAGGGTCTTTTGCTGAACGTGGACCTCACGAATTTCGCTAGTCAGCCAGGAAACCCAGGTGTCTTCTCTTTCTGCCCTCCTAGTGCTGGGATGACAGGCATCAACTCCTGCAAAAGCCAGATGGCTTTCAACATGCTCTGGAGACCCGAGCTTACGGCCTCAGGCTTATGCACCAGCACCTTACCAACGAAGCCAACACCCCAGCCCGTTTTAATTTTGTTTTCAAAGTTCTGGCATGCTCAAGCTCCTTTAGTGATCCTCCCAAACTCACTATATGCTATCTGGACATCATTGGGACAGGGCTAGAGAGATGACTTAGCGGTTCAGACTCTCATCTGCAAAGCCTAAGGACCCATGTTTGATTCCCCAGGACCCACGTAAGCCAGGTGCACAAGGTGGCGCATGAGTCTGGAGTTTGTATGCAGTGGTTAGAGAGCCTGGCGTGCCCATTCTTTCTCTCTCTCTCCCTCTCAGATAAATAAATAAAATGTTGGGAAAAAATATATTAAAAATCACTGGGACAAATCAAGCTGTAATTCTCACCCCAGCGGATGGTGTGTGGGAGCCAAATCCTTGTGTGAGGCTAGAGAAGAGTTCCTCAGTGGCATTATGTGAGGGTCTTCACTTCTCTGGACTTTTGTCTTCACACACCTGTTTACCACAGAGTCTCGCTGGATGGTCTTGGCTGCCCACTGCTTCTCTCCCGTGACCCTCACAAGCCCTTTCTGTATACTATGGTGGTCGGTGGTATATTCCTTGGGCAGACTCTGGTGGCTTCCCCAAGCCATGTGCTGACACGAGAATCTCCACACATGCGTGTGATGTGGGGAAACCTGACAGCCTGGCAGGTGTCCACTGCTGCTTCTGTGATGCACTTAATCACTACGGGGCGGGGCATCAGGCAGATGCGGCTTCCGCCGTTGAACTTGTTAACTTAGTCCCCTTCTTCCTCTTCTCTTTCTGCTTCTTTTGTTAATTTTATTTATTTGAGAGAGAGTGAGTGAGAGAGAGAGAGAGCAAGAAGGAGGTAGATAGAGAGATAACGGGCATGCTAGGGCCTCCAGCCACTGCCAAGAAACACCAGACTCATGCGCCACCTTGTGCATCTGGCTTACGTGGGTCCTCTGGGGTCGAACCTGGGTCCTTTGGCATCGTAGGCAGGTAAATGCCTTAACCACTAAGCCATCTCTCCAGCCCATTTTTCTGATTTTTTTTTTTTTTTTTTTCCGAGGTAGGGTCTCACTCTAGCCCAGGCTGACCTGGAATTCACTATGCAGTCTCAGGGTGGCCTTGAACTCAACGGCGATCCTCCTACCTCTGCCTCCCCAGTGCTGGGATTAAAGGCATGCGCCACCACACACGGCTCCATTTTTCTGATTCTTTATCCATGTCCTATCTTGGGCTTTGGAGTAGATAGAGGAAAGACCACTTGGGTGGAAGTTATTTGGTACAGATAGACAGGAAAGGACAGAGAAGAGGTGAAAGTTCAGCACTATGCGCCTCAACTGAACAGGTGTGGGCCCTGGTCCTGCCCAGCCCCGAGTGGCTGTGTGAATTTCGACCTGGCAGCTGTCCTGCCTGTGTGCTGGCAAGAGGGACCTGGACAGGTCCCTAACAACACCTTCTGACAACACCTTCACAAATAAGAGGTTCGTCCCAGGGCGGGGTGTTTGTGGACTGTTTGTATGCAGGAGCTAAGTGTTACAGAATTGCCAGACCGGGTCACACATAGGCATCGCCAATGCCACTAGTGGGGTTCAGAGGAGATGGGGTTAGCTTGGGTCTCACAGTGATCCAGCGACCCAGCCATACAGATGCCTGTGATTTCACGGATCCCCGAGGCCAGGTCAGCCCTGACCCCGGGCAGCGGCTGGGTGGACACGCCGGCCCTCTTCCCCTCTGGTGCTAGGTGAGGAGCTGCTCTGTCTCGCCCAGTCTCTGGACGTCACAGGTTCACCGTGGTCAAGCACATAGGCCTTATCTCTGGCTGTATTGTCAGATTTTTGCTGCTCGTATGAAATACCAGGAGCAGGCTAACTTTATGGAGAAAAGATGTTTAGTGGCCTTACAGTTTTAAAGCTTTAAAATCCAAGTAGCACAACACAGTCTTTGGTGAGGGATCCATGACAGGTGGTTGAGAGTTTGTGAGGGAAGAAAGATCACCTCCAAATAGACAGACAGAGGCTGGACGAGGAAAGATCACCTCCACACAGACAGACAGAGGCTGGGTGAGGAAAGATCACCTCCAGACAGACAGACAGAGGCTGGGGGAGGAAAAGATCACCTCCACACAGACACACAGAGGCTAGGTGGGAAAAGATCACCTCCAAAGAGACAAACAGAGGTTAGGTGAGGAACGATCACGTCCAAACAGACAGACAGAGGCTGGGTGAGGAAAGATCACCTCCAGACAGATAGACAGAGGCTGGATGAGGAAAGATCACCTCCACACAGACACCTCCAGACAGACAGACAGACAGATAGACAGACAGACAGCAGCTGGATGAGGAAAGATCACCTCCAGACAGACAGACAAACAGAGGCTGGGTGGGGAAAAGATCACCTCCACACAGACACCTCCAGACAGACAGACAGACAGCGGCTGGATGAGGAAAGATCACCTCCAGACAGACAGACAAACAGAGGCTGGGTGGGGAAAAGATCGCCCTCACACAGACACCTCCAGACAGACAGACAAACAGACAGACAGCAGCTGGATGAGGAAAGATCACCTCCAGACAGACAGACAAACAGAGGCTGGGTGGGGAAAAGATCACCTCCACACAGACACCTCCAGACAGACAGGCAGACAGAGGCTGGTTGAGGAAAGATCACCTCATGGTCGCATGGGTCTAGGAACCTTCTGGTAGGCCTCACCATGTTTTTGACAGTTTCACGCACTCATCCAGTATCACCATATTCAGTCCCTGTGTTTGTCAACTTCTTGTTGCTGAGACAAAATATGTGATACCACTCAGTTTAGCAGGTTGGGGTGTCCTATCCAGAGGCACTGATCCCCCCCAATAACTGAGCGCTGCTCTACAATGCAGAACCCACAACCTCATGGGGAGTACCAGCAACCCCACTGAGGAGGCCCCCAGAGGGATGGGGACAGGGAGGGGGAAAAGACCGTACCAACGCGTGATGTGTCCACTTGTCCAGAGAGGATCCTGAGAGCTGCCTTGCAGGAATGGGTAAGCTTGCCTCCCGTTCTTTCGCCCAGCCACATTTGTTACGCACCCACGGAGCCTCCTTAGGGTGCATCTGCTCTCAGCAGCAGGCCCGCGTCTTGCTCTGACCCAGGACCCGGGACACACGCGGATATCCTGTGTCCTTTCCTTTCTTCTCTGCTCCTTTCATCCCGGACGCTGGTTCGTTTGTGCCTGTGTATGCTTTTGCAGCCAAGAGAACATGGTAGAAACTTCTAGGCCTTTAGAAGAGGGACTCTGGGCTTGCGAAGCATCCCCTGTGGCTGCCCGGGACAGGGGGAGCAGACAGTGTGGATGGAGAAGTGCGGTGTCCTCTCACCCAGCGTTGAAGGGAGAAGAAGACACGCTGGGTTTCAGGCTCGTGTCTTGTCCTCTCTGCATGCCAGCCTTGCCGCTCTGGCCAGTGGACCTGCGTCCCTGAGACTTAGGGGAAGGGCAGTGAGGAGGTGACGAGAACTTAGATAGAACTCCCCGTGCCCGTGGAGTCCCTGGTGAGCAGGGCGTGGGGTGACCAGTGACCCTCCGTCGCCGCCGCCTCGAAGTCACGAAGCCATGACATGACATCCAGCCGCCGTGGCTTCTGTCCCGACTGTCCCCGTGAGTCCAGAGCCTGTGCGCTTAGCCTAAGGCAGGCCCCCCGCACCTGTCACCCAGCTTCTGCGGCTCGCCGGTGGCGGTCAGCCACTCTAGGCCAGCTTCGAGTGGCGGTCAGCCATGCTCGTGTGTGTTGACCTCTCCTGGGCCTCCACTACCCACACACCCAGAGTTCAGGTCTGGTCCCATGGACGCTGGGGACATGACAGACCGCGGAACCAGCCCATCTCTGTCGGAGTCCTGGCTTGGTGACTTGTCAGGTGTGTGACTTTACGCTGGTTAACTAATCCCTAATGTGAAATAACAGTGCTCCCGAGATGTCTGGAGGGTCTCCGGGGGCAGCCTGGACAGCTCGATTGGCCTCACCCAGACCCCACTTTCTCCCCGGCCCATGTTGAGCTCCCAGAATCGCGGCTGTTTTAGTAATTCAGCAAGTTAGGTCCTCTCTGGCTGCCTCCTTGAAGATCCAAGACTCGCGCGTCATGTCTGCCCTCCGCTGGGTGCCTCAGCAGCGAGGTCTGCGTGGGAAGGATTTGGGCAGAGACACTCTGCTGAGCCAGGGGAGCCCCAAGGTGCCTTTGCAGCCTGGGTGGCACACAGCTGGTCTGAATACACGGGACGCCTCTGCCCCCTCGTGGCCAGAAGTGGGATGGCACTAGCTGCTCCCCTTGGAAGCTGGGGATTGGTGGAGCGGGGGAGTCTGGCTGGCAGATCTGGAAGACAGTGATTTTGGTGTCCTGGAGCTCCACCCTGCACAGACTCTAGTCGATCGAGGCTGGGCTGCGGTTTCACTCGCCCGCTCGTTTATTTATTCCACAAGCACGCGACGACAGCATGTTTGCAGGCAGTGAGAACACAGCGTGACGGGCAGTGCAGAATGATGCTTCCGTGACGGTGGCTCTGACTTCCCCGCGGTCACCCCTTCGCTGATCTGTGACCTTGAGCTATCATCTGCATGTAGAGATAGCTTCACAAGAGCCGAGAACCAGGTGAGGAAGAGAGGGACAGATTAAGGAGTCTGAAGAGCAGTCCAACATATGCCCTGGCCTCGGCGTGTGTGTGTGTGTGTGTGTGTGTGTGTGTGTGTGTGTGTGCATGTGTGTATGCGTGTGTGGTGTAGCACACAGAGACGTCCTCGCTAGGGAAGAAAGCAATAGAGAGACTGGCTGTTAAAAAAAAATGAGGTCTGGGTTGGAAAGATGGCTCAGCAATTGAAGGCACTTGCTTGCAAAGCCCTATGGCCTGGGTTCGATTCCTCAGTATGCACGTAAAGCCAGATGCACAAACTTGTGCGTGTGTCTGGAGTTAGTTCACAGTGGCAGGAGGACCTGGAATGCCCATTTTCTCTCCTTCTCTTTCTCTCTCTCCCTCCCACCCCAAATAAATCTTATTTTTTTTAATTTTTTTGTTGTTGTTTATTTTTATTTATTTGAGAGTGACAGACACAGAGAGAAAGAGGCAGAGAGAGAAAGATGGCGGGGGGGGGGGAGAGAATGGGCGCACCAGGGCCTCTATCCACTGCAAACAAACTCCAGGCGTGTGTACCCCCTTGTGCATCTAGCTAACATGGGTCCTGGGGAATCGAGCCTCGAACCAGGGTCCTGAGCCTTCACGGGCCAGCGCTTAACTGCTAAGGCATCTCTCCAGCCCCCCAAATAAATCTTTTTAAAGATGAGATTCAGGGGCTAGGGAGAATGCTCAGTGGATAAAGGCACTTGCTTGTGAAGCTTGCCAGCCTGGGTTCAATTCCCCAGCACCCACAAGAAGCCAGATGCCCAAAGAGGTGCATGTGTCTAGTGTTTGTTCACAGCAGTAAGTGTCTGGGGCATGCTCATATTCTCATTCTCTCTCTCTCCCTCTCACAAGTAAATAAAAGTATTTTTTTTCAAATTTTTATTAACAACTTCCATGATTATAAAAAATGTCCCATGGTAATGCCCTCCCTCCCCCCAATTTCCCCTTTGAAATTTGATTCTCCAGCATATCCCCTCCCCCTGTCAATCAGTCTCTCTATTATTTTGATGACATCATATTTTGTTCCTCTTATGATGGTCTTGTGTAGGTAGTGTCAGGCACTGTGAGGCCATGGATACTCAGGCCATTTTGTGTCTGGGGGAGCACGTTGTAAGGAGTCCTACCCTTCCTTTGGCTCTTACATTCTTTCTGCCACCTCTTCTGCATTAGACCCTGAGGCTTGGAAGGTGTGATAGAGATATTACAGTACTGAGCACTGCGGTCACTTCTTTCCAGCACCATGATACCTTCTGAGTAATAAAAGTATTTTTAAAAATATGGTCTGATTATGTCCTGCCTACTACACACAACAGACTCACTTCAGTCTTAAAGACCCATGTAGGCTAGAAATGAAGGGATGGAAAAATATATATATATATTCCATGTAAATTATAAGAAAGAGAGAGCAGAAGTGAGTGGGTTTAATCTCAGAGAAAATAGACTACCAGACAAACACTGTCAGAAGAGATAACATGAGAAGATTGTATAATAATAAAGGTATATGCCTCTCATGGCAGAACCTAAATATATAAAGTCGCAAAACTAAAGGGAGAACTGGGTAGCAACGCAGTCACGGGAGAGACATCAGTGCCCTGTTCTCATCAACGGACAGAGCGTCCGGACAGAAGACCCGCGGGAGCAGACGTAGTATTACAGAGGCCGCAGACCAGCATGCAAACAGAATGTTCCAGCATCTGCAACTGACACACTTCACTCTCCAATACACACAGGACCCTCCCCTGAACAGAGCATACCTTCAGCCACAGGCAGCTGTTAAGGAGCTTAAGAAAATTACAAAAAAAAAAAAAAAGAAAGAAAGAAAGAAAGAAAAAAAAGAAAAAGAAAAAGAAAGAAAGAAAGAAAGAAAGAAAGAAAGAAAGAAAGAAAGAAAGAAGGGAGGAAAATTGCTGCATCTTTCCAAGTCTGTGGGAAGCTGGAGTCCGTGAGGAGGAAGGGCTGCAACCATGTGGGAATTCTGCAGCACACGCCAAAGAAGCCCTCAAAATACACTCGAGACAAGTGAAAATGGAAATCTAATATATCAAGATGTGACAAAAAAAAAAAAGAAAACATGTTTGAGAAGGAAATGCAGTGATCAACACCTACTCTGAGAGAAGCAAACAAATAAAATAAAACAAATATAAATAGACCACAAATTAAACAACCTAATTACACACTGTGAGGAACTATTAAAACAAGATCAAACTAAGCCCAAGTTAGCAGAAGGAAGGATATGGGGAAAGACATGAAATAAAATAAAATAAAAAACCTAGAAAACAATAGATGAAGCGGAGAGTGGACCTTTTGGGAAAAGAGAGGAGGCTTACATAAATTAAACATGTAGGAATAAAATTTAGTTAAGGTGGGCTTAAGGGATGGCTTAGTGGTTAAGACATTTGTCTGCAAAGCCTAAGGACCCAAGTTCGATTCCCCAGGGCCCATGTAAGCCAGATGCATGTATGTCCATTATGGTGTCACCAGGGTGCTGAGACCACCCAGTGGAGAAAGGATAGCCTTTTTTCCTCACGTTTCCTACTAATTTTTGATTTTTTATTGACAATATCTATAATTATAGACAATGAACCATGGTAATCCCCTCCCCCCCCCCACTTTCCCCTTTGAAACTCCATTCTCTATCGTATCCTCTGCCCCTCTCAATCAGTCTCTCTTTTATTTTGATGTCATGATCTTTTCCTCCTATTATGAGGGTCTTGTGTAGGTAGCGTCAGGCACTGTGAGGTCATGGATATCCAGGCCATTTTGTGTCTGGAGGAGCATGTTGTAAGGCGTCCTACCCTTCCTTTGGCTCTTACATTCTTTCTGCCACCTCTTCCACAATGGACCCTGAGCCTTGGAAGATGTGGTAGAGATATTTCAGTGCTGAGCACTCCTCTGTCATTTCTCAGCACCATGGTGCCTTCTGAGTCATCCCAAGGTCACTCCCTTCTGCAAAGGGAAGGTTCTCTAACCAAAGTGAGAGTAGCATTATTATATGGGTATAAACATTATAAGGAGTGTTTACCAGACAGTTTGGTGAACATAATACATGCACTTAGCCAGACACCAGCAGATGTTCCACCCCTAGGGCTCGTGACTACCTCTGTTGTAGGTTTTCAGTATCAGGGATGTGTTCCCTCCCATGGAGCAGACCTCCAGTCCAGTTAGAGGGTGGTTGGTTTCCCTAATAACAGACAAGCCACTATTGCACCCGTTGGCTCTTTTGGCCTGGCTGCCTAAATTTAAGGTTTGCTGTGTCCACTGTTGAGTATCTTCGCTGGTGATTTCTTTCTCTCCCATGGAGCTGCATACAGAATGGCTTCTTCCAGCTTTCTGTCAGCTGGTCTACATGGAGGAGGTTTTCAGCTCAGCTTCAGCAGGATTTCTCAGTGACCTTGCAGCCCACGTATGTGGAGTCTTCAGCAATAGGGTCTTACCATCTATTCCTGGTGGGAAACCAAGGACCTCAGCAATAACCTATAATGTTTTGGGGGCATCAGGGTCCTCCCTGGCCAACAACTCACTGGAAGGTATCCCATCCCTGGCACTGAAAATTTTCTAGTAATAATCTATGGCTTCTGGGTGTGCTCTTGTCCAAAAAAAAGGAGGTTTCAATATGACTTATCAATACCCTCTTATATTTTGATTAACCCTCCCCCACAAGACCTTTCCTTTTTCTTTCTTTCTTTTTTTCATTTTTTATTTTATTTTATTTATTTATTTTTTTTGAGGTAGGGTCTTGCTCTAGCCCTGGCCGACCTGGAATCCACCATGTAGTCTCAGGATGGCCTCAAACTGATGGCGATCCTCCTACCTCTGCCTGCCGAGTGCTGGGATTAAAGGCATGTGCCACCACACGCCAGGCTAGTCTTTTCAATAAACGGTGCTGGGAAAACCATCCATTCAGGCGGAAAAGAATGAACTTGGACCCTTGTCCTATGCTGGCTACAGAAATAAACAATAAACTGGATGGATGAAGGCTTAAATGTAAGGTGTGAAAGGGTGTAAATGCTAGAAAGGAGTGGGAAAAGTCCTTGACTTGCATCTGTGCATCTATGCAATGATTTGTGGGGGTATGATCCACAAACACAGGCACCAAACCCTAAAATAGGCAAATACGACGGCATCAACCCACGACATTCCTGCATTCCCCAGCAACAAACAACACTGAAGACAGACTACAAATGGGAGAAACATTTCAAACCACGTGACTGATAAGGCATTAGTACCCAAAATATAAAAGGAGTGCAGGTAACTCAATATTTTTTAAAATTTTTTGTTTATTTTTATTTTTATTTATTTATATGAAAGTGACAGACAGACAAAGAGGCATATAGAGAAAGAGAGAAAGAGAATGGGTGCACCAGGGCCTCCAGCCACTGCAAGCGAACTCCAGACACATGCGCCACCTTGTGCATCTGGCTAAAGTGGGTCCTGGGGAACCGAGCCTAGAACCGGGGTCCTTAGGCTTCACAGGCAAGCGCTTAACTGCTAGGCCATCTCTCCAGCCCAGGCAACTCAATATTAAGAAAACAAGCAGCCTGATTAAAAATGGGCAGATTGGGCTGGACTGATTGCTCAGTGGTTAAGGCATTTGCCTGCTAGGCCTAATGTTCCAGGTTCGATTCTCCAGTACTCATGAAGCCAGATATACAAAGCGGCATATGCATTTAGAGTCCCTCTGCAGCGGTTCCTGTATACCCATTCTCTCTGCCTGTCTCTCTTTAATCTCTCTCTTTATCTGCTTAAAAATAATAATACTTTTTAATTTTTTTGGTTTTTTGAGGTAGGGTCTCACTCTAGCCCAAGCTGATGTGGAATTCATTATGGAGTCTCAGGGTGGCCTCGAATTTACGGCCATCCTCCTACCTCTGCCTCCTGAGTGCGGGGATTAAAGGCGTGCACCACCATGCCCAGCCAAATGTTTTTTAAAGGACAGGTTGCCTAGTAGATATTTCTCAAGAGAAGACATACACATGGTCAGATGCATTAAAAGTTTAAAGTCACCTGTCACCAAAGAAGCACAACACCAGGGCAAGATGTATTAGCACCTCGTGTCTGTTAGAAGCCACAGTATCCAAAAGGCAAAAGATAAAGCATTTTGGCAAGGATGTGGAGAGAGAGGAAGCCTTGTACATTATGGTGGGCATGCATGTTGGTACAACCATTATGAAAACTAGTGGAGAGTATGTCTTTCCTCCCAAGATTTAAAAACAGATCTACCACATTATCCCGTTTGGAGATGCCCAAGGGAAATGAAATCAACATGCAAGGGACATTTGCATCTCTGTGTTCCTTGCACCTTTATTCACTATTGTCAACATATGGCATCAGCCCAAGTGTCCAGCAACAGAGGAGTCGATCAAAAGAGTGAGTGCGTGTGAGTGTGTGTGTGTGTGTGTGTGTGTGCACGTGTGTGTGATATTTTTCAACCTTAAAAAGAAAGGGAACACTGACGCGTGCTATAACACACGTAGACTTTGAGGACCTTGTGCTAACAAGCCTATTACCAAAAGACTAACACTGTGTAATCTCACTTAGAGTCTTCGAACACAGAGCAAAAAGTTGCATGGTGGGAGACTGGGGAAGAAGGAACAGGCAATAAGACGTCAATAAGTACCAAGTGCTGGCCAGGATCTCAGAGTTCGGGTGGACGGACATGGTTATTATGGGTAAGAATACTGTGTGGTATACTTGAAATCTACGAATATATCTTAGGTACACACACACACACACACACACACACACACACACACACGATACAGATGTTACTTAACTATACTAATCATTTTCCAATGTACATCAAAACATCACACTTTTTACCTTAAAAATGTACAAATTAGCTTGTTAATTGTACCACCACCAAAAAAAAAAAAAAAAAACCCGGAAGAATAAAAATCTTGCTGGGTGCTTGCCTGTGAAGCCTAGGGAACCAGGTTCGATTCCCCAGTGTCCATGTAAGCCAAATGCACAAGGTGGCACATGCAATTGGAGTTCGCTTGCAGTGGCTGGAGGCCCTGGCACGCCCATTCTCTCTCTCTCTCCTTCTTTCCCTCCCTGTCTGCCTTCCTCTCTCTCTCTCATTCTCAAATAAATAAATAAGATATATATATATATTTAAAAATCTTGCTTTCCCAAAACCTACTGCACTCCGTAGACTCACAGAATTTTTCATTCTAGCAAGTATGATAGAGGTTGGGACTCAAGTGAGGTCTCCTCCACTCACCCCTTGCTCCCGAGATGCACGAAATTACCGTCTTGAGGCAATGGCTTGCTCTGCATCTCCCCTCTCCATTCTGTTTTGAAACGGTGCCAACAAATGAACACCTCTGGGGCAGCAGATGGCTGGTTACATGGGTGCATCCTGGTTCTGTCACTTCATAGTCACGTGGCCTTGGGCACATCACTGAAAGGTCCAGTCTGGCCAGCTGCCTTCTGGTCATGCTCCTAGAGTGCCTGAGTCATAGGTGGGAGAGAGCTTGGGGGGGAGGGGTCTTCAGGCTCTTTGTTGCCATGGTGACATCTCTACCTGAACCACGGTGTTACCTGGCATTTAGAATGAAGGATTAAAGACTACATTGTTTTTTTTTTTTCCTTTTCATTAAAAGCATTGAATGCATTGGCTTGAATTGGGTGCCAGTGTTTTAATGATCTGTTGGCACGTAGTAAAACACTCCTAGAAGTTCATGACTTAGGACAATGATCCTGTAGTATGTCTTCTGGTTTCTGTGGGTTTAGGAGACCGGGCTGGGCAGATTTCCTGTTTCGTATGATTTCTGCTGGGACTAAAATGTTCAACGTGGAATCTTAACCTCTGCTGGGATGGCTGGAGGCTGACTGGGTATCCTCTTTTTTTTTAAGTTTATTTATTTTATTTATTTATTAGAGACACAGAGAGAGAGGAGAAAGAGAGAGATTGAGAGAGAGAGAGAGAGAGGCTGAGAGAGAAAGAGAGGGGGGCGTGCCGGGGCCTCTAGCCACTGCAAACAAACTCCAGATGCATGCACCACATGGAGAATTGAATCTGGGTCCTTAGTCTTTACAGGCAAGTGCCTTAACCACTAAGCCATCTCTCCAGCCCGACCAGGCATACTTCCATGTTAGATGTGTCCCCCTTTACATGGTGGCTCAGGGCTCAAAAACTTCAAGAGTCCTACATGAGACTGCACCCCATCACGCATGTGCTTTCCAAAACTCAGACCGCACCAGGCTGCCTCCCAGCACATCCATCAAAGGTGGAAGTCACGCGGCTGAGCCTGAGGTCTATACGGGAGGAAACTCCCGAAGACTGAGAATCCTGGGAAATATACCCACTGGGTGGCATCCACGTAGCACACTCCAACAGCCAACCAGCCTGCTGCTGGGCCCCGGTCGTTGGGGGGGCGTGGCTGTGTCTCCAGAGCGTTCAGGAGTATTGCAGTCAGGTTCGCATTGCTGGTAGAAATCACCCAGCCAAGAGCAGCTTGTGGGAAAAAGAGGTTTCTTTTGGCTTACAGGCTTGAGGGGGAAGCTCCACAATGGCAGGGGAAAACGATGGCATGAGCAGAGGGTGGACATCACCCCATGGCCTACATCAGGTGGATCACAGCAACAAGAGAGTGTGCCAAACACTGGCATGGGGAAAACAGCTATAAGACCCATAAGCCCGCCCACAACAATACACTGCCTCCAGGAGGCATTAAGTCCCAAATCTCCATCAGCTGGGAACCTAGCTTTCAGAACCCCTAGGTTTATGGGGGACGCCTGAATCAAACCCCCACAGGGGCTCAGGGCATATTTGCCTGGAGTTGTGCTAAGCAGAAGTGATTCGTAGTTGGGAAAGTCTACTACTAAGGCGTGAGATAAGCAGGGTCTCTCTTAGCCTGGAGTGTAAGCTCTGGGAGCTGCTTGGTCAGTGGTCAGTCTCGCTGCCCTCAGGTTGTAGGGTGGCACCTCTCCATTTCAGTTTGCTATTTATTTTTTCCCCTGAGCCAGAGTCATCTCCACCGGCAGGCTTCTGTGCACCAACGGACACCATAAACGTCGTCCTTCCGTCTCTCATTCTAAATGTAGGAATGAAGAAACTTACGGTGCTGCGGTGGTGAGCATCTCGGGTTTTTCAAGCTTGCTTGTCTCTGGATGCATACTGCCAAAATAAGCTCCAGGCATTGGTCTTAGCATTTTCTCTATTTCTTTTTAACTACTTGTGCATGAGCTTGGCTGAATCAGATTTCCCAAGTCAGTACAATGCCTCCTTCTTTTTCACACACGTAGGAGTTTGTTTATTCTCTGACTCCCATCCCCTATGGGTAAGCACCCCTATGCACCCGACGTGTACCCCTGTATTCATCCACAGTCCTCCAGAGTGCGGAGTGTGCTCTTGCGTGCATGCGTGATTACTTTACGTAACTGGTAGTAAGTTGCACGTTAACATGGAATTTTAAATTTTTATTTTTATTGATTTATTTGAGAGAGGAAATACAAGAAATAGGCAGGTACACACAGAGAGAATGGGTGCACCGGGGCCTCAAGCTGCTGCAAATGGACTCCAGATGCGTGCACCCCCTTGTGCATCTGGCTTACGTGGATCCTGGGGAGTTGAAATCTAGGTCCTTTGGCTTTGCAGACAAGCATCTTAACTGCTAAGCCATCTCTCCAGCCCACAGACTTTTTTTAAAGGCTCATCCACGTCTTTCTAGAAATGCTTTCACGACACACCCACCGGACGCTGTTTATTCTGCCATTTTCCTCATCTCCTGGCCCACAAAGAGAATTGAAAATATCTTCAGTGGCGTCCGAGAGGGTGGTTTGGGCTCTATGGATAGAGGTGGCATGGGTGGCTGCTGACTGACATGTGACCCTGATGACACTGGGTAATTGGTGCTTTTTCTGACTTGATGCCCTGGCCATGCCAGAGGGCAGATCCTTACTTCCCAACTGCCCTGGAATTATCATAACAGAGGTGAGGATGCGGCCCTTATTTGCAGTATCTTGCAGCCTTACTCCTCTCTATACCCTTGACTTAATACCTTTCTAGAACATGGCATGCTGGCCTGGCCTTGAGCAAACTGGCAAGGTCCCTAGCAGCCCCGAGTCATGTCCCCTTGCGTTGGTACCCTGCAAGTGCACACTCTCCCTAGATGTTCACCTCTGCAAGTGCAAACCCAGGCCGCTGGCGATGGGGCTTTTCTTGTAGAGGGAATCTCCAGACACTTGGGGTCATTTCACCTTCCCCATAATGGTCGGACACTCCTCGGGATTGAGCCTGGTGTTGACTCCGTCCGTAACGTACCGGAGCGTGTCCACTGGTAGCGAGTGCTTTATTTTGCCCTCTCAGGGGCTCTGCAAAGCCGTCCTTGAGGTTGCCATGTAGGAAGCAAACAGTTTGCTGTGGTGAAATGACAGACGGGCCACTTAGGCCAGATCATACATCCCGAGCACCTTTATTTCATAGGTAAGGACGCTTAGGCCTAGAACCAGGACTTCCCAAGATTCCTGAGAATATGAGAGAGATCAAGCCGGGGCCATCAGCCAGGCCCCACTTCCCTTCACACATCAGCCTTCGTTTCACTTCAGCCAGCCAGTGGCGCCCAGTCTCCAGGTCCGCAGTGAGCTCTGAACTGTTCCGTGAAGCTGAACGCCTCCCTTCTCCACAGTGATCTTCAGAAGGCCTATGAAATAATAAGATAATGTAACTAGTGCCCTCCATAAGCTTCCTGACACAGCGCATGAAGCTGTGAAGACAGTATCAAGCTAAATAAGTAGGGAGAAGATGGTCACAGAAAGAATTAGTCTCGCGCTGGAGAGGTGGCTTAGCGGTTAAGCGCTTGCCTGTGAAGCCTGAGGACCCCGGTTCGAGGCTCGATTCCCCAGGACCCACGTTAACCAGATGCACAAGGGGACGCACGCGTCTGGAGTTCGTTTGTAGTGGCTGGAGGCCCTGGCGCACCCATTCTCTCTCTCTCTCTCTCTCTCTCTCTCTCTCTTTTTCTCTCTGCCTCTTCCTCTATCTGTTGCTCTCACATAAATAAATGAAAATAAACAAAAATAAAAATAAAAAAAACAGTGACTCTCCATTTCCTCTCTTCTCCCCTCAAACCCCTGGCCGCCCCTGGCCTACTCGTTCTCAATATCTGCCTCCTCTGGACACTTTACATGGAATCATACAGCATCTGGCCTTTTTTTTGGCTGGCTTCTTCCATTTAGTATAACGCTCAGAGTTCATCCATGTTGTAACGGGCGGCCATGCTTCGTGCCCCTTCTATGGCTGAGTGATATCACACCGTTTGCAGACACTGCGGTTTGGGGTCCTTTCTTGTGCCGACGGAACCAGGGAGGACGTTGGCACTATTCTGAGCTGCATCTGAAAGCTATAGGCGATGGACATGACACGTTCAGTTTCCTGATCAGGAGGCGAATGTAAGTAATGTAAGTAATGTAAGTAAGATGGAAATGGCTGGCCGGTCAGCTAATTCATAGCTTGAAGAAAATGACTTTAAAGCTTTGGAGCAGGGAAGGTGGGGGGAGTAAGTTAATGGAGGCATTGTTTCATACTTGGAAATAGCATAAAATGGGACAATGAGGGGGAAAAAAGCAACAACCCTGTAGCTTGTGGATCTTGATTATAAACAAATATCTATTTCAGAAAGCTTCCCTTGGTTTTTTTTTTTTTTATTAGTAGTAGTAGAGAGTACGTGTACCATTGGTTTAAAGAGATTTGTCTCAAAATTTGTTTGCTTGTTTTTGATGCAATTTGTGAAGTTGTTAGAAATACGGACTTAGAAGGAAAATGCAAAAAGAAACCCCTGCACGTTTGGAAATTTTCTTTTCTTTTCTTTTTTTTTTTTTTGGTTTTTCGAGGCAGGGTCTCACTCTAGCCCAGGCTGACCTGGAATTCACTATGTAGTCTCAGGGTGGCTTTGAACTCACGGCGATCCTCCTACCTCTGCCTCCTGAGTGCTGGGATTAAAGGCGCGCGCTACTACATCAGGCTGAAAGTTTTCTTAATGGCAACAAAATTCAACGTTTTGCTCATAAAATGAACACCAACAACAAAAAGGTAGGCCTGTGAAGAACAGACCAGAGAGGCAGAGAGGAAGGGTGTAGGAGGTGCAGAATCCACTAATAGGAGGAAAATGCCAAGGTTTATCCAAGGTACCCCTCTGCCAGGAGCAGTCGTTCTCTCTCTCTTTCTCTTTCTCTCTCCCTCCCTCCCTCCCTCCCTCCCTCCCTCTCTCTCTCTCTCTCTCTCTCTCTCTCTCTCTCTTTCTCTCTCTCTTGCGCGCGCAGTCTTGCAGGCATTCAAGAGCACACTTGGAGGCAGGACTTCCGTGGTGTTTCCTTTTCCTCTTGCCTTACATTGCTCCGGGCAGCTCTGTAGAACGCTTCCTTCCTGGAACTGATAACTGCCTCTTGCACAGTGATCCGCAAGCCCTGTCGGCAATCAAATGAATGATTTAGTTACCCCTGTTTGTACTAGCCCGCGTTTCTCAGAGACCTGTTATTGCGTTCCCGAGGCTGGCAGGACTGTCATCGGACGCACCTGCTGGCAGCAGCTTTTGTGATTACTTCTTCCCTCTTAGCTGGACCAGGGGGGAAAGGCTGCCAGCGGCCACAGGGCAGAGATTGGTTCTGCATGGTCCTATGGATACGGCAAGTTCTGGAAGCGCCTACATGCTAAACAAGAAATGAATCTGGGGGTGAGGGGGATGGCTCAGTGCTAGAACTCTTGTCCAGCGTGTGGGAGAGCGTGGGGTGTAGACCTCTTGTATAGCTGGGGTGTCGTCCATTGCGATGGTTTGGTTCAGGTGTCCCCCATAAACTCAGGTGTTCTGAATGCCAGGTTCCCAGCTGATGGAGATTTGGGAATTGACGCCTCCTGGAGGAAGCGCATTGTTGGGGGCGGGCTTATGGGTGTTAGAGCCAGTTTTCCCATGCCAGTGTTTGGCACACTCTCCTGTTGCTATGGTCCACCTTATGTTGGCCAGGGGGTGATGTCCATCCTCTGCTCATGTCATCATTTTCCCTACCATCATGGAGCTTCCCCCTTGATCCTGTAAGCCAAAATAAACCTCTTTTTCTTCCCCACCAGCTGCTCTTGGTCAGGTGATTTCTGCCAGCCATGCGAACCTGGCTGTGACAGCCCTCTCTGGAACTCTTGATCTGTATCCAGAACGTCCTGGTTCTATCCCCTGCACTGGAAAATACAAACAAACAAACAACAACAACAACAATTAAAAAAAAAAAAACGAAGCTAGGTCGGGCTTTCTGCTTGCTAGTTCTTACCCAGACAGTTTGGGACAGATGCCCTGAAGCCCTGTGGTGACTGGGCGGGGTACCCGGCTTCCCAGGACTCAGGACAGAGCTTGTGTGGCTGGCAGACCCGCCATGTTGGGCATCTTGAACCTGGGCCCACGTCAGCCCGCCCAGCAGGACGCTGCGCAGCTCTGCTGCTGCCCTCCAGAGGACCTGGCCCTTCCGTCCAGGTGGCTGTCCAGCCGCATATATATATATATGTATGTATGTATGTATGTATGTATCTGGGAAAATGGTGCTGAAAACACACACGTAAATGTCCATTTGTGCACACACAGATGTTCTTCCTGGTCTTTTTTGTGGTTTTTGTTTTTTGGCTTTTTTGGGTTTTGCAAGGTAAGATTTCACTCTAGTCCAGGCGTGGTGGCAAATGTCTTCCTGGTCTTTTTGTTTTCATTGTTTTTTTTTTTTTTTTTGGTGGGGGGAGCAGTTTGCAAGGTAGAGTTTCACTCTAGCTCAGGCATGGTGGCACACGTCTCCTTGGTCTTCTTGAACCTTCCATTTCCAAAGTCAATTCCTCGAATTGGCAGAGAGCGGCCCAGGCGTGCGTGCGGTCAGGGATGAGGCTCCCTCACGGCTCCGGGCTCCGAAGGACAGGATCGCTGCTCCCTGATGGCACCTAAGATTGCGGGCGTCCTGTCATGGGTGCGGGGGCTGTGAAGGGAGTCTGTGTCCTGTTCTGGATCCATCCTCAGGCTGGTTGTGACTCTGGATAAGCCACGTAATCCCGGGGACACAGAGTACCTGCTGAAAATGTGCTTGCATGCATACGTGTTTGCTGTGACAGCCTCCAGCGTGTCATTTTCCAAAGCAAACAAAAAAAATTTTTTTTTGAGGCAAATTATAACATTCATAAAACGAAAGGATAAACTAAGTCATATAAAAAGAAACCTCATGTGCGCAGAAAACTCCGTGGTTGTAAAATGAGATCAGTACACCAAAATTTCTACTGTGCCCAGAGAGGTTGCAGGTTGGTTTCCAAGAGGCACAAACTCACCTGGCTTCCAGGATGGGAAAGACACCTCAGGGGGCAGAGGGGGGTCCTTGGTAGCACTCAAAGAAGGGCCCCGTGTCAGTGTCTCTGGGGTAGAAACATAGCCAGGGTGAGCCAGGGACAAAGTGGCATGCTGCTCCGTCTTTGCCAGGGTGAGATGCACTTTTCTGGAGGCCGTGGTCCTTCCTATCCCAGGAGGGACACAGGAGCAGTGGGGAGGGGGAGGAGAAGAAGGAGGAGGAGGAGGAGGAAGGCAGAGTCACAAGGCAAGGGGGAGAAGGGGAGGGAGGGCCCGAGCCAGACCTAGGAAGAAACTTCCTTTTGTTTGAGTGGGGTGGAGTGTATTTCCCTCGGGTCTCTCCAGAGACTCTTGTCTGGGTGCTAAGGGTCAGGAGGCCTCCGCTCCGATTTGGATGAATGTAGGGACATCAGGAACTAAAGAGGGAAGGAGGCAAGGAAGGGAGACAGGGAGAAGAAAGATTTTTATTGCTACTTGCATAGGATTGCTCTGAGAACCAATAGGAAAAGTATATTTATTTATTTATTTGACAGAGAGAGAGGAAGAGGCAGGGAAAGAGAGAGAGTGGGCGTGCCAGAGCCTCCAGCCACTGCAAACGCTCTCCAGATGCATGCGCCCACCCCCTTGTGCATCAGGCTTACGTGGGTCCTGGGAAATCGAACTGGGGTCCTTAGGCTTCGCAGGCAGACACCTTAACCGCTCAGCCCTTTCCCCAGCCCAGGAAAGGCATTTTGAACTTGGTAGATTGCGGTTGCCTCTTTGTGTACATCAAGGCCACAGCTCTTCGCATGCCCCTTGTGCCCATGCAGCACAGAGAGGCTGAAGAGCCCGCCGTTAGGTGTGTGTGGCATTTTAGACTGCCCGTTTGAATCCTAGCCCTGCCATTTATGAACTGTGAGGTGCAGGTACAGGATGGGGGAGGTGGGGGGGGGGGGAGGAAGAGGACTGCTGTGATCCGGGCTTTCCAGTGACCCCCCAACTCTGCAGATTGTTGATGTGTGGAGAGTCAGAGGAAAGGTGAGGGCTTAGCGGGTTGCAAAAGAGCTTCCTGCTCAGCTCAGGGAAGAGATCTGGGGGGAGAAGACTCAAGAGACGTGGGGAGCTCCGCCTCTACAATACCTGCTTCTCTCTCTCTCTCTCTCTCTCTCTCTCTCTCTCTCTCTCTCTCTCTCTCTCTCTCTATCTCTCTGTCTCTCTCTCTATAGCATTAGTTTTTTGTTGTGGTGTGCATTTTTAAAAAATTTTTATTTATTTATTTATTTTTGAGCTAGACTCTTACTGTGTAAACCAGCCTAGCTTGGGGCTCTGTTGATATAGTAGGAGCGCTTTTGTTTGCTAAGAGGTGAAACTGTGGGAAGGTCGGTAAAGGGAGAGGGAGCGGATCCCTCCCCCCCATGGTAGTGTCCCCCCACCCCCATCCCGAGTTCTTCCTGAGCACCTACCCCTTCCTTTTCAGAGCTGCCTTCTTCCTGGGGTACGTTGTTCCTGTGGTACTTCTCGATCTTTCTTCTTGGGGCTGTGAGAAAGGCAGGATGCCCAGCCAGGCCGTGCACGTGGAAGGCATCCTCTGCTTTGAGGTCTCAGTAAAGGACCGAGTGTGTGTGTGTGTGTGTGTGTGTGTGTGTGTGTAAGAGAGGAGGGGAGGAGTGAGGGACGGGCTGGGACTTGCCAGCAGCAGCTCAGAGCACAGGAGTGGAGAACTTTAGGGAGGAGAGGGTGAGGGTGCCCCTGAGTCGGCCTGGATGACGCTCCCCTCTGCCTCCCACGGGGCTGCGTGAGCCCAGCCAGCGGCCCAGTCCTGCGCTGACCAGCCCACGGAGCAGCCGGCAGAAGACAGCGGAGTAAGTCCAGCTCGGGAGATCCGGGTGTGGCGGCGGGGCGGAGGGGGGGGTGTCCCTGGAGCGTGGGGAGGCCCGGAGTAAACATAATGACTTGGCTGTTTGGGTGGGAGAGAGAGAGAGAGAGAAAGAGGGAAGGAGAGCGATCTGTGTGTCACTCTGTTGTGTCTCCCTGCCTGCAAGCGCAGAGTCCCTGTCTCCTGGACTTTGAAATCCCTAAGTCACTGCCACAGGCTCCAAATCCCAAACAGGATGACAGAGGGTGTGTTGACAGGGGTCAAACTATGCCGGGGGCTCAGAAACTGGGCTGCATAGACCACCCAAGGCAAGCAGTTAGTGTCGGGGGCACTGGTTTGATCAAGACACAAACCTTGCTTCTACTTGCAGGTGCTCACAGTGGCGAACCCAGGAAGACTCCGGAACAAATATACCGCGGTGGCCTTAGACAACAGAGGCGAGAGAGGACACCAGGCAAGGGGGCCTTTCATCCTCTCAGACAGCTTGCATGTCAGACATATTAGCGACAAGAGGAGGGGCCCACCAAACTTTGGAGCTGGTTGAGGGGAGACAGCTTGGGACAGCTGGGCAGCCAAGACCGACTGTCATCTCATCTCTTTGCTTCTGCAGATTCAAGGATGTTTACCCACTTGTGGCACACCTGCCAGTCCCTGAGATCTTACTTGTTCTCGGGCTTCTCCAGGGGACAGTGGACCCTTGGCTCATGTCCCGATGGGACCCTCTGGAGCTGGCGGGACCTCTTTCTGCCTACCATTTTGGCTGGTGTCCTTTCAAGAATTCTGAGAGCTCTAGGTTTATTCCTTCGTGGGATACCTAAGGGATAAGTCACATCACGAGTGTCCGACGCAGCGAGTTGAAAGGCCATGGTGAGCTTAAGGTCTGGGTTCTGTTCCATCTCCGGTCCACTCCACTCCTGTGTCCATCTCCAGTCCACTCCACTCCTGTGACCATCCCCAGTCCACTCCACTCCTGTGTCCATCTCCGGTCCACTCCACTCCTGTGACCATCTCCAGTCCACTCCACTCCTGTGACCATCCCCAGTCCACTCCACTCCTGTGTCCATCTCCGGTCCACTCCACTCCTGTGTCCATCTCCGGTCCACTCCACTCCTGTGTCCATCTCCGGTCCACTCCACTCCTGTGACCATCCCCAGTCCACTCCACTCCTGTGTCCATCTCCGGTCCACTCCACTCCTGTGTCCATCTCCGGTCCACTCCACTCCTGTGTCCATCTCCGGTCCACTCCACTCCTGTGACCATCTCCAGTCCACTCCACTCCTGTGTCCATCTCCGGTCCACTCCACTCCTGCGTTCTGTTTCTTTAAATGGGAGAGTAGACTCTGGTCAACAGGAAGCAAGTGTGGGATTCCCCATCCCACCTACAAGGAGCCCCTACTGCTGTTTCCATTATGCTCTGCTCAGCCCTCTAGGCCCCCAAGCATGGTGCTTCTTTCAGAACCATGATGCTGGCATCAGCAAGCACACCTTGACCACGTGCCTCATGCAAGACAAGGGGTGCTTATGACGGGGAGGGGGGCGGGCGGAGGGCAACGAGGTGACCACACGGCGTTGTAAGTAGGACAACAGAATGGACACACTGGGGACAGGTAGGTGGGGCGGCAGCACTCTGGACCAGGGTCTGTGTTGTCAGGAAAGACCTTTTGGGGAAAGTGGTAACAGTTGATGTTTGCCCTGGGCAAGAGATTTGTCCTGGGCACTTAAGAGCGGCTCCTCACGATAGCACTGTTCAGGGCACAGAAGGCAGGCGTGTTTAAGTTGCTTAGCATGTGGCCCTAGGCAGGTGCAGAATGAAGAGGCAGGTGTCCTGGCTACAGAGCTTGTACCCTCTAACCCTAGGGCTCCCTAGTTCCTGAATGAACCAGGAAGGAGGAGCCAGAAATACAGCCCGAAGAATCAGGTTCTTGTAGCACACCTCCCTCTCTCTCTCTCTCTGTCTCTCTCTTTTCCTTTTTCTTTTCTCTGTCTCCCTCCCTTCTTCCCCTTTCCCTCCTCCCTTTCCTCCTTTCATCTCCCCCTCCCCCTTCCTTTCTCATCTTCTCGTCTTCAATCTAGCCTCTACCCTACTGGAGTGAGAGCGTGATGCGTCCCAAACACCAGAAGGATCTTAATATAGTTCCCTGGGGATGCTGATGGCTTTTGCATTTGTGTGAGATTGCGGCTGCGTGCCCTGGTGGGCGCACAGAGCCCTCTCTGCTCCTCTCTGGCCTTGGCCTCTCTCTCTCAGCATTTCTGCGTACCTCCTTCCTTCAGCACCTTCTGCCCCCCCCCCCCCGCCGTGGTGGCCGCCACAGTGTCCTGCTGGGTCTGGCCACCAAGAGAGGGCTCCTGATTGCTGGCCAGAATCGCTCCTGTCCTCCACCCCCGCCCCTCGCTTGCACACGCTCCACATTCCGGCTGGCTATCGCGTCTGCCAACCTGGCCAGTCTCTCTCTAGATCATTCACTCCCGCCTTCGCTCTCCTCGGCCGCGGAGTCTCTGAACTCGGTGGAGTCACGTTGAGCAGGTGGGACGTAGCGCAGTAACTGTACTTCACCCCAGGGATTGTCAAACTTTGACGATCTCACCCCTTCCCCCCAACACACACACCTGGATTGCCTATGGCTCATGTGCCGCCACCCACCCCTGACTCTGGTCTGTTTCTTGCTTTGTGAATTACACATTGGTCAGGCTGCGCCCCAAACTGCAAGGCATTATGGAGTCAGAGCCTGGGGTCCACTAATCGAGGCAGCCCAGCAGAATGTCTGGTGCCCGAGAGAACCTGCCAGCTTACAGTAGGATCCTCTGCTCCTGCCTTAATTCTTTGAGAACTCCCTCTTGCTTTGGCTCCCTCCCCTTGTTTTTTAAAATTTATTTATTTATTAGATACAGAAGGACAGAGAGAGAGAGAGGGACAATGGGTGCCCCAGGGCCTCTAGCCACTGAAAACGAACTTCAGAGATGCATGCGTGCACACCATGTGCATCTGGCTAATGTGGGACCTGGAGAACTGAACCTGGGTCCTTCGGCTTCGCAGGCAAGTGCCTTAACCGCCAAGCCATCTCTCCAGCCCTATATCCCCTTGTTTTTGTGAGCGCAACGGAAAGCAGTCATGGCCGGTGTGCTGTCTGCCGGTGGGACTCAGAGGGGTCACGGAGAAGAGCTGAGCCCAGTTTCGCAAAGCATTGTCGCAAAGTAAATGGGCAGAAGCCGTGCTCCTTGCCACAGGCTCCAGATCCCTGGTCAGTACTGTGGTGACCTGCTTCCCTGGGCAGGGATCCCCATCCCAGCCCACTGGTCTCCAGGAGCTTGGTCCTGTCTCTGGGGCTGCCCACTCTTGCTCTGCCATGAAACTGTCTCCGCACCCTTTTGTCTGCTGCTGACTTGTGCGACATCTTCTGTTCCCTTGGCCGCGCACCTCAGAGCTTAGGATTCCTCCATCGGTCCTCAGCAAGGCTCTGACCTCTTTGGGTATGGACAGGATATGGGTGCAGCCTTGGGCTCACCCCCAACCCCTTAGCGCCTGACATAAGGCTTCACATATTGTAGTTACCCGGAGGGGCCAACAGCTGTAGTCTTTTGTCATTGTTGTCTTTGTTGCTGTGGGTGGCCTCGTTCTAGCCCAGGCTGATCTGGAACTAACTCTGTACACCCAGGCTGGCCTCAAACTCACGGGGGATCTGCCTCCCGAGGGCTGGGACTGAAGGCTTGTACCACCACGGCCAGCCACAGCTGTAGTTTCTAATCTTCCCGCATTGAGAAAAAAAAGTTAAACAGCAGCGAGAGATGTGAGCATTTTCCTCTCCGATCTGCCGCTCTGCACGTGGCCCTGAATAGGTGAGAATCAGTTCCCAGGTGTCACTTGGTGCTGGCTTTCTTGGCCCTGAGCGAAAGGTCTCCTGGCAGTGGAGCAGTCTTCATGATTTTATTCAGGATCACCTGGCTCCTGACTGACTTCTGCCAGCCAGTGGACATCAGCGGGTGTGGCCCGGAGAGGAGGCAGGGCAATCCACCCGAGAGAAGGCTGGAGGGAAGGTGGCGGGAGGTGCTTCACAGAACGGGACCTTCCCAAGGGGTGTCCCCAGGACCTTCTGACGGAAGCCCACGAACGGGCTCACCTGGAATCACACCAGTCGGGATCTCATCTCTGCCACGTCCTTGCTGCTTTGTGTGACGCATTAATTTGGGGGAAAGGGTCTCAATGTCCGTGTCTATGAAATGGGAATTCTTTCCAATATCTATCCTTGGAAAGGGAGCTTTGGAAAGAAGTCTGAACTAGACTGTGGGCGGGTGTTTAGCGTGCTGGGGCCGGTGTAGCTAAGTGGAGGCCATTTCATTGTTGTCAGCTGTTCTGTTTCCAACGGAAGCAGGGGGAAAAAAAAGTTTCCTTGCAGAGAATCAAATCTAGCTGGGGCTTGACAAAAAAATAACCAGGGAGTGAATAGATGCTGTCTGTCACTGGGTTTTCAGTAGTGGGGGAAAGTCTTGGGGTTAAGAGCCATGGTATCACAGGAGCCTGCTCAAAACACAGGACCCCAGGTTCCACCCTGAGAAGGACAAGACTTATTTCCTTTTTCTTAAATATATTTAATTTATTTATTTATGAGAGAGACAGACAGAGAGAGAGGCAGACAGACAGACAGAGAGAGAATGGGCGTGCCAGGGCCTCCAGCCATTTCAAACAAACTCCAGATGTGTGTGCCCCCTTGTGCATCTGGCTTACGTGGGTCCTGGGGAATAGAACCTGGGACCTTTGGCTTTGCAGGCAAATGCTTTAACCACTAAGCCATCTTCTCCAATCCCCTTTTTTTTCTTTTTTTATGGAACTGGGTATCTGGAGATTGAACCTGGGGACTGGAGCATGGGAAACATGTGCTTTGCCACCGAGGTACCATCTTCAGCCCTGTGTTTTTACATTTTTTTTAAATTTTGAGACAGGGTTTCACTAAGTTGTCTAGGCTGGCTTTGAACTCATTGTATCCCAGGCAGGCCTTAAACCTGCGATCTTCCTACCTTGGTCTCCTTGAATAGCTGGGATTACCTGCCCATGCCACCATCTGATTTTTCAATAAACAAAATCTCCCACCAACCTTCATGCTTAAGATTGGTCAGGACATATTTGCATCTTTCTGCATTCACTCCAGTAGTTTTTTCCCCCTCTCTTTCCTCCAGGCACTTGCCAGGAGGTAAGTAAGCACTATGGGAACAGGAAACCCTCCGGATCTAGGAGGGCCTGCCGCTGTCTTAACAGGCAGAGCCACCTGCAGGATGCAGCAGTCTGCCTGAACTTCCCCTTCGTGCCCAGCAGATGGCGAGCATGAGCTGGCGCTGCTGCTTCTCAAAGGACGTTGCCTTGCTAGCCAGGTAAGATCCTCTGCCCGTTGGCTTCTGTAAGGGCTTATGTCAGCCAGGTCTGGGATGATGTTCAACGGACACCGGGCAGATGCTTTCTTCTAGTGCCCTAAGGGAGTTGCTTACATACTGAGGTAACATCTCCCTACTACAGGCTCCTGTTGAGGTCCCCACTCCTCCGCTCCCATTAGCAGCTAGATTCTAGATCAAGTTAAAAAGGGAAACTAGGAGCCTGGCGTGGTGGCGCATGCCTTTAATCCCAGCACTCCGGAGGCAGAGGTAGGAGGATCGCTGTGAGTTCGAGGCCACCCTGAGACTACATAGTGAATTTCAGGTCAGCCTGAGCTAGAGGGAGACCCTACCTCGAAAAAAAAGGGGGTGTGAGAACTAAACAAACTTAAAAAGTGATATTATGTGGTGAAGACCACCAGGCAGCAAAAACCATGATCACATGGAATGAGGAAGGAACCTTGCTTCTGAGCCCAGAGGGTCTGCAGGTCAGGAAATCACTCAGGTGGTCTGGACAGCAGGACAATCTCTCTTAACAGCCTCTTGTCCAGTTCACTGCCATGGTCCTGCATCACAGGGTATCTCGTTGGAAGGAGTCTCTAGTCTCTGAAACCAGACCGTTAAATCCCAACCCTGTTTGGACACTTATTCTATGCTTCTAAGTTTCTTAACTGTTGGTGCCTCAGTTTCCCTTTTGTTTTCGTCTCCTTGGGAACGAGGCAGCTTCACCTTGGCCTCCCTGAGGAGGCCGCTGAGGTTCCGGAAGAGCCTGGAGAAAGCTGACATCATCTTTCCTTCCTCTTCTCATCTTACGAAAGAAACCATATCAGTGCCCACCTTCCGGTCTGTCGACCACCCTGGTACCATGTTCTTCAACGTGGGGTGGGGAGCAGAATCAAATGGACGCTGGCTGGCGGAGGTAACTGTCCTTCCTGGGGAGGGCCCAGGCCCTCAGGAGGCAGGTCCCTGCTGTGCGGTCATCTTGGGGGAGGACTTCTGTAGCATGACAATATGTCTCTCAGACGCCTGTTCCCCGAGGCCAGGCCTCTTGCTCCCGATTGCCTCTGATGCTCTGCAGAGACTCCTCGCAGTCCTTCCCTGGGGCAGGGCAGGTGGCTGCTGAAACGCTCACAGCCATCAACCAGGAGAGTGAGGGGGAGGTACCCTGATACTCGCGTAGCATCCTGCTACTCCCCAGGACAAGGCCTGGGCAGGGACTGTCTGCACGGGGTTGGCAGGAGGGTTGCCAGCAGCTTGAAGGATCAAACGTGAGCCATGGAAGCCGCAACGAGGCTCAGCACCACTTCCTTTCCCCCATCTCCTCCACGGCGCCTTCTGTATTGGGGTGCCCAACTCTTGAGCCTTGCTGTCAGTGCCTGTGCTGTGGGCTGGACAATGTGGGGTGTCTCCTGAGTCCTGTCTATGTTGGAGACATCTTGCAATATTCTCAGTTGGTGAGAGGTTCCCATTAGTCCCAGAAGCTCTCAGATCTGTTCTTTTCCTTTTATTTTTATTTCTATTTATTTATTTCTAGATGGAGAAAGAGGGAGAGAGAGAGAGAGAGAGAGAGAGAGAGAGAGAGAGAGAGAGAGAGAGAGAGAGAATGGGTACAGCAGGGCTTCCAGCAACTGCAAATGAACTCCAGATTGCATGCACCCCCTTGTGCATCTGGCTAATGTGGGTCCTGGGGAATCAAACCTGGGTCCATTGGCTTTGCAGGCAAATGCCTTAACCACTCAGCCATCCATACAGCCCTCAGCTCTGTTCTTGTATGCCTCAGTGACTTTGTCTCTGAACTTGAACAACCTCTTACTATCATGGATCTCCCTTCGTGCCCCAAATTGGCAGGATCTCAGTAGAAACTGCCTCTGAGACAGGAAGAAACCCAAAATCACTGGTGTGATTTTGTAATTCCACTGATTTTGTAATTTCACGGATGTGAAAATGTAAGCAGGTGATTTCTGTGCTCAGTCCTGTCGCCTGCAGACTCAGGGGCTGAGCTAGATGTCCTTGAACCACTGCCATCCTGAGATCTGTGATCACTGAAGGAGTGGGTGTACCTGGAGACTTGAGGTTTGGGAAACAACACTGCCACATGTTGGGGACACCTAGAGGTGTACCGCATGGCTCAGAGTAGACTGAGTCCAGAATCAGACTCTGCAAAACAGGATTAGAATGTGGATAGTGGGGGAAGCAAAAGGAGAGGAAGACCAGGAGGAGAGTGGCCAGGGTGTAGACAGTAGGCGAAGGGAGAGGCTCACCTGCAGAGGGTGTAGACAGGAGGAAGGAGAGGATCAGCCACAGAGGGTGCTGACAGGAGGAGAAAGAGCAGATCACTCACAGAGGGTGTAGACAGAAGGAGGAGAGGATCACTCACAGAGGGTGTAGACAGGAGGAAGGAGAGGATCAGCCACAGAGGGTATAGACAAGAGGAGAAGGAGATCAGTCACAGAGGGTGCTGACAAGAGGAGAAGGAGTGGATCACTCACAGAGGGTGCAGACAGGAGGAGGAGAGGATCAGTCACAGAGGGTGTAGACAGGAGGAGAAGGAGCGGATCACTCACAGAGGGTGTAGACAGGAGGAGGAGAGGATCAGTCACAGAGGGTGTAGACAGGAGGAGAAGGAGCGGATCACTCACAGAGGGTGTAGACAGGAGGAGGAGAGGATCAGTCACAGAGGGTGTAGACAGGAGGAGAAGGAGCGGATCACTTACAGAGGGTATAGACAGGAGGAGGAGAGGATCACTCACAGAGGGTGTAGACAGGAGGAGAAGGAGCGGATCACTCACAGAGGGTGTAGACAGGAGGAGGAGAGGATCAGTCACAGAGGGTGTAGACAGGAGGAGAAGGAGCGGATCACTCACAGAGGGTGTAGACAGGAGGAGGAGAGGATCAGTCACAGAGGGTGTAGACAGGAGGAGAAGGAGCGGATCACTCACAGAAGCTGTAGACAAGAGGGGAAGGAGAAGATCACTCACAGAGGGTGTTGTGAGGAGGGGCTGAAAGATGAAATTCCAGGATCACTAGCTCCATTTGAATCTCAGATAAACAATGAACAATCTTCCATATCAACAGACCCCATGAAATGTTCTGGTATAAAAAAGCACTCATGTGATCGCATCTGTAACTGGGCATTTTCTATTTCTATTTGTTAGTCTCGTAATCCTGCAAGGATAGTGACCAAATGTTCCAATGTCTAAGTGGAAACAAAAAGTCAAGACAGGGCTGGAGAGATGGCTTAGTGGTTAAGGCCTGTGAAGCCAAAGGACCCATGTTCAAGTCTCCAGATCCCACATAAGCCAGACACACAAAGACAAGGCAAGCACAAGGTGGCACAAGTGTCTGGAGTTCAGTTTCAGTGATCGAGGCCCTGGTGCACCAATTCTGTCTCTCAAAATAAAATAAAAAAAAAATTAAAAGTCAAGACAGGGACTGAGAGGGTTAACAGGACCATGAGAGGGGCAAAAGTCATCTAGAGCTGTCAGGATAGAGGAGGCATGTCCACCCAAGAGCCAGTAGAAAACACATGTCCTTCTGGGACTGGAGTCTATGGCCTATGGAGACCATGACATACCTGGGTGTACCTGTAGATGCCTACTTTCTACCAGTGCTTCAGCCGTTAGTATATGTGCTGCTCCCTGACAGTCCGTCAGCTTCACACTGACCTCTGGAGGAGAGAATGGGCGTGGAGAAGTGTTCTAACATGCCATCCAAGGGCCTGCAGGGAAATCACCTTCATGAGTGAGTCGACAAACAACAGTGTGTTTTCTTTTTCTGAGTTTCAAAGTACATCTGGTCATCAGAAAAAAAAAAAAAAAAATATATATATATATATATAATAGTTTTACATATTATGTATGTAACATATATGACGTTTTTAAATATGCTTACCTACTGCCTATGTGAGGTTCTGGTCAGTTTAAGCACCAGTTAGGGGGATGTCTGACACCTTTAGAAAGATTTCACTCTCTCCAGCCCCATCCTCTGATTCTTACTTTCCACAGATATTTGCTGAACTTCACTTTGTTTGGTTTCACTTCCACACATTATAAGAGCAATAGTGTTGTCCTTTTAAAAAATGGTTTCCCAAGTATCCATCTACACCGCGTTACTGAATCAGTTTTCCGACTTCACGTTCACCTGCCACTCCTTCAATGTGGCAGGACCTTTCCTTGGAGTCACTGGCTTCTCCTTTGTCGTCTTCCCATGCATCAGGTTGAGGACAGCAAGGACACCAGAATGGTCTGTGACGGAGGGAGTGCTGATTCCGGTTCTCCAGGGGGCATTTCAAGCGAACATCCCCCATCTGGGGCTTTGTGAGCCACATAGTCTCACCTCCTCCTGCAAATGAGAGAAACAAGGCTGGGAAGCTCAAAGGGCAATGCAGGCATTAGGTGGTCGAATGTGAGTTCAACCCAGACTTTTCTCATTCTGAAGGCTATTTCCCATGAGTGCTTAGAGGTGAGGGGGTCAAGGTCTCAGAGACAACCCTCCACCCCCTCAACAAGCTCCTTGAAGAATGAACTCTAGTCTTTGTAAATATTCAGCATGAGGTGGACACTGGCGTGGCCCAGCTGCACACCCTGTAATCTGACTTCCTTGTCAAGGGACTAGTCCGTTTTCATTTCCAGTGTTTGCAAAAGCTAAGGAACTTTGGGGGAGAAAGCCAACTTTCTGCTCTGTGCCTCCCTTCCTGGGCTCTCAGCTGAGCAGCTTGGGTTGACCTATAGGAGACAGCAGCCAGCAGGTGGCGCTGTCTGAGTTGAGGAAGGATAGAGCAGCCAGCAGGTGGCGCTGTCTCAGTCGAGGAAGGATAGAGCAGCCCACAGGTGGCGCTGTCTCAGTTAAAGAAACAGCCAGGCTGCCCTGGCCCCTAAAGACATAGTAGACTATTTCTCAATGCCAGGTGGAACCCCTTGATTTTGACAAATTATCATAGCCTCTACCATTTACAGACAGTTTCATAGAACCAGTAGAGCCCTCTCAGGACTGTCATTTATTCACACCTCATCATCGGCTCTTCTCCAGCCAGCCTTTCAGGAACTTGAGGTAGCCTCGGGCAGGAGGGGAGGAGGAGACAGAAGCTGAAAGAGAAACTCTTAAGAGCCCACCCCTCTCTTCAGTTCTTCAGATGCCCTAATTAAGGTACTGCCATTGTCACCAGTGAGGTGGCATGTCACTCAAAAACAAACAAACTAACTAACTAACCTTCTTAGCTGAATTAAAACTCAGTTTCTAGAACTGTAGACTGGGGGTCACCATGGCAGCCCCCCTGTGAGCATCGCTTTGGGAAGTAAATGTCACTGAGTATGTATAAGGCACAAGCACAAGAAATATAATCAGAGTTCAAGAAATGCTGTCACAGTAACGTAATCCCGCGGTCGTGGGAAGAGAACTGCTCTGTAAAGAGCACCCCTCTGATCATCCCTCGCTGTTAGCAGCGGTGGAATCCAGCCTGACCCTGTTTACCTGGGGAGGGTGCAGAGTGACGGCTCAGCCCGGAGATTGCCCCGAGCCCGGAGCCCAGCTGTGGCAAATCCTGTCTCTTACAATCCCCTCTTCAGGTTCCCTACACCAGAGCAGCTCACAGACCGGGCAGTGCTTGAGTATTTACTGACCTAACATAAAGCAATTCACAACGATGCACATGAAGGAATGCACAGAGCAGGGCACGGGGCTCTCATACCAACTCCGTGGCGCCCACCCCAGGAACCTGCATGCCTTCTGCTACCCGGAAGCTTCCTGGATCCTGCTCTTTGGTGTACAGGCATGACTGGTTAAGTCTTTGGCTGCCAGTCATCAGCTAACCTTCAGAGTCCCTCTGCCTGTCCACTCTCCACCCTGTAATCCTGCCTCAGTCTTTCTGACGTCCAGTCCCATCCAGAAGCTTCCTAGGGGCTACAACTTTCAGACGACTCACTGGCATCCAGAAAGATTCATCCTTTGAAAGATCCCAAGGGGGCTGGAGAGATGGCTTAGCGGTTAAGCGCTTGCCTATGAAGCCTAAGGACCCTGGTTTGAGGCTCGATTCCCCAGGACCCATGTTAGCCAGATGCACAAGGTGGGCGCACGCGTCTGGAGTTCGTTTGCAGTGGCTGGAAGCCCTGGTGTGCCCACTCTCTCTCTCTCTCTCTCTCTCACTCTTAAATAAATAAAAATGAACAAAAAAAATTTTTTTAAATAAGAAAGATCCCAAGGACCTTAGGGGTTGCATTCCGAGAAATGGGGAAGACAGCCAAAAATCATACTTGTGCAGATTAGTTCAAATGCATCTCGCATCCCACAGGGACTTATCATGCTCTGTGAGCTCAGTGCTGTGTTTCCCGTCGTACAGGCTGAGTACAAACGTTGGGACAGACTGCTTCACTTACCCACATCAGATAACTGAAGATCAGAAGTACGCATGAGGCTCTAGTCTTAGTTGTCTATCTAGAGAGTGTTAGCAACCATCTCTCCTCCCCTGAGCCTTCAGCCCCAAACACACACACACACACACACACACACACACACACACACACACCTGTTCTAAGACAGCAGCCCACACCATTGGTAACTGGTGGTTTCCAATAGTCTAGAAGAATAGTTTTGAGCATTGGAGAAGCCAGGCAGCTCATGGAGCCAGACATGGGGACAGTTGCCAGCCATTTCTTTGTTGGGTGAGACCAGGCATAACTCCTTGGAAGCGTCCAGGGAGTGGTGGCCAAGCACCTGCTGAAGGAGTGAATGTCCTCATGGTGATAATCAATACTGGATTCCTGCTAGCAGCATCAGCTCACTAAAAATAAGTAAGCTATTTCCTCAGATTAATAAAAAGAAAGAGGGTATGTGTGTGTGGGGGGGGATGGGGATTCAACTCTGGGCTGGAAAGGTGGTGGTGGGGGTGTAGAGGATGGCAGACATTAAAATAGCAGCAAATGAATACTGTGTAATTTCAGACGGTTGATAATGTCATGCTGCAAGGTTGGTACTTCTGCTGAGATAATTGCCCATCGCCAGACTACTGTCTTTCCCAGAGAAAGAAATGATTGCTGTGTGTGAGAAATCGTGCTGCCTCTTGTTTCATAGGAAGTGGCAGTGATTAATGAGAGACCAGGCTCTTAGCATACAAATACTGCACACACACACACACACACACACACACACACACACACAATGGCTTTTTAATGGCAGGCAGGCAGCTTTGAGAGAGGATGATGATGACACGGGATAAGTCAGTTTAGGTATTGACTTTCATCTTCCAGGAGGTCCAGGTGAGACCACTGGGCTGAATTTGTTTCCTTTGAGCAAACCTCCCTGTGTTTAGAGGCTGTGTTTAGAATTGATTTGACCTGCTCACCTCTTACATCTCTTGAATCTTTCCAGGTTTACCTAGGGAGTCACCTTTAATGGTCCTCTGGGTCCAAACAACATGGCCAAAACAACATTGATTCCTCCTCCCTCCTCCCCCAGAATGGCTGTGTCCTCCCCCTGGAAACTTCAGCCATGCTACTTTCCGTGGAAGAAGTGACTTTACAGAGAGAGGTGAGTGCATAGGAAAGATCTCATTGTAGTAGGCATACCACGGGTTCTATGGATACGTCACATTCTTGGAAAACAAGAGAGGGGGGTGTTGTAGTCAACGCCACACTGCTGGGACAAACTTCCAAACCAGACACAGAGCATGGGAGAGTTTATTTGAAGCTTACAAATCCAGAGGAAATTCCGTGATGGCAAAAGAGTCTGACTTCCTTTCACAGATCCACACCGAGAGACACAACCAGGCAGCCAGCATGCATAAACAGCAGGTGGATCCCCAGAGCTTACTCTGCATACCTTACGCTGGAAATCAGATCCGTCCCCATTTAACACCTTAGGCTGGATCTGCCTCACACACCCCCCCCCGCCCCGCCCTAACCAGTGACATTTTTTCCAGCTAGGCGGCTGGAAATCCAAGTTACAAGTTTAAACAAAACATCTGAGTCTATTGGAGGTGGGGACATACATTCAAATCACAAAAGGAGGAGATTAGAAAGAGAGATGTGACAAAGACTAGATGGAGTTCTGGGATTGTTGGCCTGGATGAAGGAAGAAAGGGTCATGAGACAAGAAATGCAGGTGGTCTCAAGACACTGGAAAAGGAAATGAATGAGTTTTTCTCTTGGAGCCCTCAAAAGGAACCAACTCTGTTGCTATTTTGATTCTGGCCCAAAGACAGCCATTTCGTACTTCTAGCCTCCAGAATTGCAAGAGACTAGGTTTCTGCTTGGAAGCTTTTGTTATAGCAGCGATAGGAAGCTAATAGTAAGTACCAGGAAGGTCTAGTGATAGGTAACAGGAGTCTCTGATCCCACACGAACCATATCCATTATCTTCTCATTACCTTGACCAGAAGAAACTTAAGGGAAGAAAGAGATTACTTCAGCTTATAGTGCCAGAGGTTAGGATTTGTGACGGAGGGAAAAAATGTGACAGGAGCAGGAAGCTAATGTCATACGGTCACATCACATTAGCCGGGGACGAGGTAGAGAGAAAGACCAGGATGTTGGTCCCAGCTACAAACACCTCAAGATGTACCCTACAGTGACACACGTCCTCCAGCAATGTCCTCCCTCTTAAAGGTTAAACAACCTTCGCAAAACACCATCACCTACTTGGGATTAAGTATCTGAACACATGAGTCTATGGGGGGACATGTACAACCAATGCCCCACACAGCTCATCGTGGCCGAAGGAACAGAAAGCACCTGGTCGCATTCAGAGCCCAGTGAGGAATAGAGAGCCCCAGTGCCACAAATGGATTTGTTTGCACAGGATTCTAAACCCCACCAAATGGGCGGCCACAGATTAGCCATCATTTCCACCTCTGCTCACACCCAGTAGCTCAGTTTCCCTTGCTCTCATGACTACATTGTGGGGCCGGCATATAGAAAGGCCACGAGCGCCCCCCTTGGTCACCTGGACAACTAATGGACATCAGTTAAGAATTAACCTATAGGCTGGAGAGATGGCTCAGTGGTTAAGGCGTTTGCCTGCAAAACCAAAGGACCCAGGTTCGACTCCCCAGGACCCCCGTAAGCCAGGTGCACAAAGGGGTGCATGCATCTGGATTTCATTTGCAGTGGCTGGAGGCCCTGGTGAGCCCATTCTCGCACACACTCTCTGTCTATTCCTCTCTGTCTCTAATGAATGAATAAAAGTAAAATAAAATTTTAATTAAAAAAAAAGAGTTAACCTATGCTCTTGTCATTGTTGAATGACAAGATTAACTAGTGTCTGTTACCCAGCTCCTATTTTGTGAGTGCTTATGGTTTGCCAGACAAGCAAATGCTTTGAGCCACTGAAGGAAGTGCGTCCTACTTCTGTCTTTTTTTTTTTTTTTTCTGTTTTACAGATGAAGAAACTGAGTCATAATGATTAAGAGGTGTCACTGAGAATGCCCAGGACTCATCCAAGAGAATTCATGCTCCAGCCCCTGGCCTTCCCCACCACAGAGCATCCAGTCCAAGGAGCAGTAGACTTTTGGCTAAACAGGCCCTCTTGGGATAGTGGCCTCTAAGTTGGGTGGGCATTGGATTGGAATCATGGAAGGGTTTCTAAAACATTTATTCGCAGTCCTCTCTCCTGATAGGTTCAGGCTGCATGTCTGGGAGGGGTTGGAAGATTGCCTCCTTAGTAAATCTCTGGGTGGCGTGGACATAGCTAGTCTGCGGACCATGCTTTGAGTATCAAGCCTCCGAAAGCCATTCCGTCCGTCTCAGACTTCATTTCCAAAGCAAACCACACGGACACCATGCCTGATCCTTAATCCTCTTCCACGACCCAACCAGCATTGTTGCCAAACCAGAGTAAAGAGGATTTGCTGTGACTGGCACATTGAGGAAAAATAAAATAAAATAAAATAGATGTGAAGCCCGATTTCTCTGGCTCTCTGCCCATGCGTGTCCTGATCTCATGTTTGTTTTTTGCTGCACTTAGAGGGAAGGCTGCTTATGTGATAACAAACCCTCTTGAATGTGTTTATCCGTGAGTGTCTACCTAGCCTCAGTTCACAATAAACATACCCTATACAATGTGGGCTGTAATTGAACTGGAAATGCCAATGAATCTAAAACAGAAAACATATCTTCATCGGTCTGAGCATGCAGCCGAGTGTGATAAAATAAGAATTGTAACCGTTACAGAGAAAGCAAGAAACAATTCAAGCAGTTCTTACCCTAGACAACCAGACAACCAGGGAAGCCATTGGCTGATAATTTCATACTTAGAAGGTTTCCATGCTATGTGAATGGATGTGATAGTAAGATGGTTTGAGGGAGGGAAAAAGAAACATGAGGAGAAAAGGAGGGAAATAGAGACATTTTAATCTGGCGATTTGTGAATGAGCCAGGGGTAGGATCACAGGGAGTCTAAGAAGCGCCCCTGATCCTAGCTGCTGTCTATTTAGGTCACCTAGCTCTGTGCTTGGCGTCTAAAACTCACTGGACCCATTAATGAATTTATTCTTGGATTATAGTTGGGGAGAGAGGGAAGAGGGGAGGGAGAGAAAAAAAAAAAGCCAGGCTCCAGATGTGAGCCTTGATTTGTGAATGGCCTTTCACGTTAATCCTTCTGAACAGGAAATCCTAACAGTCCTGAGAGCCCTCTTAGGATCTGGGTCACTGTCGGCATAATCTCTTCTCCCCCCACTTCTGCTGCTACCCTCCTCTGCCCCCATACCTGCTTCCTCTCTTTCCATCAGAGGACGGGCCCCTGTCAGCACGCACACTTTCTTCTTGCACATATTTGCTTCCCTCCACCTTTGAGCTTCCCTGAAGTAGGGAAGAAAACCAGTTTCCAGGGCTTTCTTCCAAAGTGTTGAACTAAGGCTAAGGGATGAGGGAGGGGAAGGGGTGGCGGCCAGGTGGGGAGGGAGGAACATCTGCTCCCCTCGTTAATTTTTCTTCTTTTTTTTTTTTTGCATACAGAGCTAGGAGAGCAACGAATCTCAGCTAGAGGAATAAGCAGGCAACAGAGTGGCATCATTTTTTAATATTATTACCAGTGAATGCATGATCACACATATTGGCGATGTGCCGTTTCACTGTAACGTGCCCCAGAAGCCCGTGTTTTGTAATAGTCAGCATAAGACATGGCCCGTCAAGGTCCATCGGTCAACTGTTCCCTTTGTTTATTTATTTGAAAAGAAAGGCACGTTAGTTGATTTAGACCAAGCTGACTTCTACTTGGCCCTCCCTGGCCATCCAAAGAAGTCCTGAGCCGACTTCTCCTGCTCTCAACACCCCAGAGATTATTTCTTCTTTTTTATATTTTATTTATTTAGTTGAGAGAAAGAGAGAGGGAGAGAGAGAGAGAGAAAGAGGGAGAAAGGGCGCACCAAGGCCTCTAGCAACTGCAAACGAACTCCAGATGCATGCGCCCCCTTGTGCAACTGGATTACGTGGGTTCTGGAGAGTCGAACTCATATCCTTTGGCTTTGCAGGCAAGTGCCTTAACCACTAAGCCATCTCCCCAGCCCTCCACAGAGTATTTCTTACAAAGATGCTGGCCAGAGGATTGTGGAGTGGATGGAGAGAGAAGATCTTCCTCGGGCTGAGGGTGACAGTGTCCCTACCAGTTCTGTCTAGTTGCTGCTTTTGGGGTGGGGGAGCAGTCTGGATGCAGGGTGTAAGCGTGACCAGGGTGATGGGGTGATAGCAAAAGAGCGGGAAGCAGCCCGGAGCGCGTTCTCCGGCTGCTGAAATCCAGCCTCTCCCGGTGTGCTGGCGGGTCACGCTCTGATCTCACTGCAGCCTTCCCTTGTGCGTTCCTTAAGTGGAACCGTCAGAAGTGACCTGAGCCCCGAGACTCACCCTGCCTGCTCAAGACCATTAGCTGCCTTGAGGGCTGAGTCCATGAAGGCTCACCAGATCCCTCATGGGGCGTTTCTGATGAAGGTCTCCTCTGTGTGTGTGTGTGGTGTTTCCACTGTGGCCAGGCAAAGTTGATGTTGATAAACTAACGGCATAGACAGAACTCAATTTTGCCTGCTTTTGCTGGTCTTGTTTTGTTCCGTGTTGGAAGCTTTTTGCTGGCATGGATGAACACAGAAGCAGTATCAATTCTTACAGATCCACACTTACTTTAGGTCTCAAACAATAGAAGTTAAAGTGCATGAGCTAACATATCAAATTGTTGTTTTACCCATAATGCTGTTTTTTTAAAACAAATTGTTTATTTTTATTTATTTATTTGAGAGCAACAAAGAGAGAAAGAGAGAGAGAGAGAGAGAGAGAGAATGGGTGCGCCAGGGCCTCCAGCAAACGAACTCCAGATGTGTGTGCCACCTTGCGCATCTATCTGGCATATGTGGGTGTTGGGGAATCGAGCCACAGGCAAGCGCTTAAAGCTAAGCCATCTCTCCAGCCCCATAATGCTGTTTTTATCTACCAAATTGATGTTTGTTTAATAGTAGATAATTCAATGACATATAATCTGAATGAACGGCCAGTGCAGACTTAAAGTACCCACCTGTCTGACTTGGTTATCGATGCAGTCACCTTCTTGTTGCTGAGACAATGCACCCGAGGAAAAGCAGCTGATAGGAAGAGTTTTTTTTTTTTTTTTTTTTTTTTTTTTTTTTTTTTTTTTTGGTTTAGAGTCTTAAGAGGAAGCTTCATGATGGCATGGATGATGGAAGATGGTGGAGCAGAGGCTGGGCATCAGCTCCTGACCAATGCCAGGTGGTAAACAGCAGCAGGAGGGTGAGTCTAGCTAATGCTGGAAAACCCGGGGGCCAACGAACCCTCCTCTAGCAAGGCTTTGCCTCCCAAACTACCACCGACTGAAGAGAAGCATATTCAAAACAAACAAGCTTATGAGGTGTCTCATTCAAGCCCCCACATTCTTCCCCTGCACCCCAGCGACCCACAACCACCCATGACATCAAATGTGCCCAGTACAACCTGAAAAAAAAACCTCATAGTTTTTGTCAATCCCACACTGTTCAAAATTCCAAAGTCCAAGTTCTCACCTGAGACTCAAGACAGCCTCTCAACTGTACACCTGTAAAATTAAACCACAAGTTAACTAGACATAATGACACAGACTAAAACCTTCACACTGCACAAGATGCCACTGGGCATAGCAAGGGAAGATGGAACCAGTGTGAGATTTAAGATGAACAGGGCAAATATCAAACCCTGTAGCCCAAGTCCAACATCTATACTTGGTGATGAGGGCTGGAGAGATGGCTTAGCGGTTAAGTGCTTGCCTGCGAAGCCAAAGGACCCCAGTTCGAGGCTCGTTTCTCCAGGACCCACAATAGCCAGATGCACAAGGGGGTGCATGCGTCTGGAGTTCATTTGCTGTGGCTGGAGGCCCTGGTGTGCACATTCTCTCTCTCTCTCTCTCTCTCTCTCTCTCCCTCTTTCTCTGTCTGTCACTCTCAAATAAATAAATAAAAATAAACAACATATATTATAATTGGCGATGAGGTCTCTGGGGTTCCAGTTCTGCCCCTCCAGCTAGGCTGCTTAAAGCTTGGAGGAAAATCCACCCCAAGCTGACAATTCTCTTTGGCAGCTGTCCTATAGTCCTGGCATCTCCAAAGTCCTAGAGTCTCCACAACAACCAGTGGTTCCATACTGTCGCAGTTAGGTTTGCATTGCTGGTAGAAATCACCCGACCAAGAGAAGCTTGTGGGGAAAAGGAGGTTTATTTTGGCTTACAGGATCGAGGGGGAAGCTCCATAATGGCAGAGGAAAATGATGGCATGAGCAGAGGGTGGACATCACCCCCTGGCCAACATAAGGTGGACCATAGCAACAGGAGAGTGTCCCAAACACTGGAAACTGGCTGTAACACCCATAAACCCCTCCCCCAACAATACACTGCCTCCGGGGAGTGTTAATTTCCAATTGTCATCAGCTGGGGAACCTAGCATCCAGAACACTTAAGTTTATGGGGGACACCTGAATCAAACCACCACCCATACTATGGCCCCCATGGCCTCTATTCAGGGACTGTGACCTGCTCCACATTGCCTGTGTTGTAAATCCCACGACTATGTCTTTTCTGTATCTGTTATATTCTCATATGACTAAGTGGGCTGCCAAATTTGTTATTTCATGGGGGAATAAAGCCAACTTTGAAGGCAGGAAAAGTTTTCGGCATTCTTTAGGGCAGGGCAGCTGGTCTAATCTCAATGGTACTCATCTCTCAAACAGTTTAAACAGGCTACTACCTCCTGCCCAAGACTTTCATTTCTTTCTGTGCTCTATCCTTCTACACACCAGTTAATTTCATTTAAATTCAACGCCACTCATGTTCTCAGGACACAGGCAGAATGCAGCCAGCTTCTCATACAAACTGCCTCTAGCCCAGCAATTACTTCTTTCAACTCTCAGCAAAATGCTTTATCAAGCTCTTTTTACGGCACTACGACGTGTGTCCTAATCCCAGGTCTCAGGTCCTTCCGGATTCTTCCTGCAAATCAGTTCCAAAAGATCAAAAGCTACGTGGTCAGGTTTTTACGCAGTAATGACCCCATTCCTCTGATACTGATTTCCTTTTGAAGTCACCTTCTCATGGCTGGGACAACGTACCCAACCAAAAGCAGCCGGTGGGAGGGAAGGATTTATTTTGGCTGGCAGCCTTGAGGGGAAGTTTCATGATGACGGGAAAGCATGGCATGAACAGAGGCTGGAGGTCACCTCTGCCATATCAGATGGACAGCAGCAGCAGGAAATGGGCCAGCTAACACTGGCAAGCTAAGGGTTAAGGGACCTCAAGGTCCACCCCCAGCCACACACCTCTAGCAAGGATCCACCTCCCAGCAAAACAAGCGAGTTTATGGGGGGCATCTGGTTCAAACCACCACAGTCAACTAACTGGGTCTTACAAAACACCCCAACCACAGCAGATGTTCAGCTGATGGTTGGAATCATCTCCGCACTTGTTTCTTGGTCTCCCTTCCTCCTCTGTTCCAACAACTGTCTTCCCTTCTCAGTTCAATTGTCTCCGGAATTCCCTCACTGAAAATGCTCACTATGGACCTGGAATAATGTGTAATGGAGAAAGGAAAACCAGAGGTGGGTGGTCTCTGGTTCTATCCGGTCTCTCCACCTCTCTCTCTTTGTAAGATATATTTTTAGGGCTGTAGGGATGGCTTAGCAATTAACATGTTTGCCTGCAAAGCCAAGGGACCCAGGTTCGATTCCCCAGGACCCACGTTAGCCAGATGCACAAGGGCGGCACAGGTGTCTGGAGTTCCTTTGCAGTGGCTGGAGGCTCTGGCGCGCCCATTCTCTCTCTGTACCTCTCTTTCTCCCTCTTTCTCTGTCAAATAAATAATAAAGTATTTTTTTTTAATATTTTTATTTTATTTATTTATTTGAGAGAGAGAGAGAATGGGCACACCAGGGCCATCAGCCACTGTGAACGAACTCCAGATGTGTGCACCCCCTTGTGCATCTGGCTTACGTGGTTCCTGGAGAGTCAAACCAGGATCCTTTGGCTTTGTAGGCAAACGCCTTAACCTCTAAGCCATCTTTCCAGTCCCCCCCCCATATATATATATCCATTGTCTAACCACGTAGGGCTCTATATGTTACTAACAAATAGACAGGTAGATCCTTAATAAATAGATGAAGAAGTAGATAGATGGAGAGGTGGTAGATAACTGGGGTAGCAGATGCTATTTTGAGATAAGCAAACTTGGAGGAGAGGGCAGAGGTCTAAGATAAGGACTAGAAAATCAAATTAGAAGCACACTGGTGCCTGTGGTCCAGTAGAGACACAAGCAAAGAGTTGAAGTGTGGAGGAAAGCATAAGACACATGAGGAGAAAGTCCTTCATTAGATAACTTCCACCCCCTGACTCCCACGCTCACAGAACCCTGCATCAGCCTCCCGTGTCAATTCCATTAACTGTCTTTCTGATCCTAAAACCAGTCCTGTGGCTTCCTTTCCTGGAGCCTGAGGCTAATACTCTTCCTTCCGCCTAAATCATTTGTCTGCCCCTTGTTGGCGGCTCAGGCAAGTTTCCTTGGGCCCTAGGCAGGGATCCGCTCCCAGTATCCTCATGGCACCCTATCGTCCAGACGATGCTCTTCTGGGTTATCTTAAAGTAATCAATGTAAAATCAGAGCTCAGGGCTGGGGAGAAGCCTCGGTGCCTAAGGAACTCGCCGCACCAGTGTGGGTACCTGAGTTTGGATCCCCCAGAACCCACCTAAAGGCAGATGCAGCAGCGCACCTGTCCTTGACACCTTTCCCATGGTGAGAGAGAGGCAGAGACGGGGCCACTCCCCCGAAGCTTGCAGGCCGGCAGCCTGGACTCTCAGCGGGGAACAACAGGAGACTTCACCCCCAGCCAAGCAGAAGATGAGGACAAAAGCTTGGGGTTGTTCTCTGACCTTGACATGTGCACGTTGGTGCACGCATGTCTGCACACACACACACACACACACACACACACACACCATGCTCATACCAAGACAATTAAAAAAAAATCAGACACTTAGTGTCTTTTACTTTTCTTAGGCTCTACCACCAAGGAAATAGGAAATATGCCAGTCTTAGACATTGATTCATTAATGGCACCCTGGAGTAATAATTTGCATGTAGTAAGTAATATACATGCTTATGTTCTTTGGTTTGGGGGATTGATTTATTTATTTATGAGAGGGAGGGAGAGAGAGAGGGGTAAGAGAAAATGGGCACACCAGGGCCTCCAGCCACTGCAAACAAACTGCAGATGCATGTGCCCCCTTGTGCACCTGGCATACGTGGGTCCTGAAGATCCGAACCGGGATCCTTTGGCTTCGCAGGCAAATTCCTTAATCGCTAAGCCATCTCTCCAGCTACCTCTCCCCCAACCTTTTAAGATAGGGTCTCATGTAGTACAGAATGACCTTCAACTCCCTATATAGATAAGGATGACCTTGAACTCCTAATCCTCTTGCCTCTACCTCCAAAGTACTTTCATTGTGGGTGGGTATCATCATGCCGGAATCTTAATAAATAGTTAGAGAGAGAGAATAGGTGTACCATAGCCTCAACCCACCAACTCCAAATGCATATGCCATTTTGCCATCTGGCTTTATATGGGTACTGGGGAATTGAACCTGGGTCATTAGGCCTCACAGGCAAGTGCCCTAACCACTGAGCAATCTCTTCAGCCCCTTAATATTTTTGAGACAGAGCCTCACTTTATAGCCTAGGCTGCCCTCCAATATTCAGTCATCCCATTTCCACCTTTGCTGCACTAGGATTAAAGGGGTACGCCATCACACGTGGCAGAATGGATCAACAAAGTCGATTTCCACCTTTCATACACTAGGATTAAAGGGGCACGCCATCATGTTTGGCGGAATGGATGAACAAAGTTAACATTAAGGGTATTTTCTCCTCATCCTCTCTTACATTTCCATTCTCTTCCAGCCCAACGCTCCTTCTTTTCGATGTCTTACTTGTAGCGCCTCCATTTCTCTTTGGTTCTGTACACTTTCCAAGTCTTCTGTGGTTCAATGGGCCGATCTTGTGAACTGACTCCCGATTGTTCTCTGTACATTTTGTTCTGAGACAATACCTAGGGGTCACAAACCATTCTTTTATTAAATGTATTTATTTATTTGAGAGAGAGAGAGAGAGAGAAACAGGGAGAGAGAGAGAGAGAGAGAGAGAAAGAGAGAGAGAGAGAGAATGAATGGGCTCACCAGGACCTCCAACCACTGCAAATGAACTCCAGAAGCATGTGTTGTCCCCTTGTGCATCTGGCTTATGTGGGTCCTGGGAGTTCAAACCTGGGCCCTTTGGCTTTGCAGGCAAGCGCCTTAACCACCACGCCATCTCTCCAGCCCACGAATCGTTCTTGGAAATTATCATTTGGGCTTTGACTTAGATGAGGTTGCTTACTCAGAGTGTGGTCTGTAGACAGGTCCACCAGCATCACCTGGGAGCTTTACCTGAAGCACACCCTTAAGACCTAGGCCGGTTCCACTTCCATGTTTTCACAGGGTCCCCTAAGATGCTGCGGTACGCTGGAGCGCTGCTGCGAAAGACCCCGTCTCCTACAGGAAGATGTGAAGAGCGGAAGAGGCATTTCGTCCATGTGACACGTCCCCAGGGAGACATAGAGACGGAGTTAAGAGGTTTGCTGGAAGACGAACGAAAGTGACAGGAGGCAAAATTCTCCAGGGACAGCATCAGACTACATTGCTGGTTCTGCTTCTTGTGAGGAGGAGAGAAGAGGGGCTGGGCCACAGGAGGCTGACGGAAAGGCAGATAACGCCAAGTTCTGGACAACCCCAGTGGCTGCTCCAGAGTACAGATGGCTTGTTAGGGGAAGTCTTTTATTTTAAATTGACGACTTCCATGATTGTAAACAATATCCCACGGTAATGCCCTCCCTCCTCCCAGTTTCCCTTTTGAAACTCCACTCTCCGTCACATCCCCTCCCCCTGTCAATCAGTCTCTCTTTTATTTTGATGTCATCATCTTTTCCTCCTCTTATGATGGTCTTGTGCAGGTAGTGTCAGGCACTGTGAGGTCATGGATATCGAGGACATTTTGTGTCTGGAGGAGCACGTTGTAAGGAGTCCTACCCTTCCTTTGGCTCTTACATTCTTTCCACCACCTCTTCCACAATGGACCCTGAGCCTTGGAAGGTGGGACAGAGATATTGCAATGCTGAGCACTCCTCTGTCACTTCTTCTCAGCACCATAATGCATTCTGAGTCATCCCAAGGTCACCCCCATCTGAAAAAAGAAGGTTCTCTAACCAAAAATGAGAGTAGCATTAATACATGGGTATGAACATTAAGAGAAGTGCTCACTGAGCAGTTTGATGAGCACAGTATATACATTTAGCCAGACAGCAGCAACCTCTAGGGCTCTGTTATAGGTTTTCTGTATCAGGGATGTGTTCCCTCCCATGGAGCGGGCCTCCAGTTAAATTAGAGGGCAGTTGGTTTTCCCCATAACAGACGTGCCACTATTGTGCCTGTTGGCTCATTTGGGCTGGCTGGCCAAATACAAGGTTTGCAGTGTCCACTGTTCAGTATCTTCACTGGTGATTTCTCTCTCTCCCATTGAACTGCATGCAGAATGGTGTTTTTCCAGCTTTCTGTCAGCTGGTCTACAGGGAGGAGGTTTTCAGGTCAGTTCCAACAGGATTTCTCAGTGACCTTGCAGCCCAGGTATGTGGAGTCTTCAGCAACAGGGTCTTACCATCTATTCCTGGTGGGAAACCAAGGGCCTCGGCAATGGCCTGTAATGTTTGGGGTGCATCAGGGACCTCCCTGGCCAACAACTCACTGGAAGGCATCTCATCGTTGGCACTGAAAATTTTCTAGTAACAATCTATGGCTCCTGAGTGTTTCGTTGTCCAAAAAAGTAGGTTTCCCTATGACTTATTTATAACATCTTAGATTTTGACCAGCCCTCCCTCCACCTTTCCTTTACTCAGTCTCTTCCCCTGACCCCACTTGGGCCTTTTCACCCATTTTTAGGGGAATTCCTCATGGCTCTGTGGTGGCCGGGACCTTGTAACCTACCGTGTTCAATCTTCGGATGAGGGTTGTCCAGGAGGTCTGTGGTTTCTGCATGAAAGCAAAGGCAGATGCGGAAGGTGGCGACAGCTGGGGGCTGTGAGCTTATTAAACAGGGGGATCTGAGCAGTCTGTCTCCATGCATCTAGAGGTAACTAAGCAGAACAGAGAGAGAGATAGAAAGAAAGAGAAAGAAGAAAGGGAAAGAAAAGAAAGGAAAGGAAAAGAAAAGAAAAGAAAACAATGTTGGGAGAGCTGGTGGTAGGCACACAGGAAGCAGATTTAAGGTGATACCACATGAAGGAGGGCTGACTAGCTTGTTTTTATCCTGCCCTCTTATTCTTCAAGGAGCAACCTTCCCACTTGTCTCAGAACGAGAAGCTCTAGGGAATTCTTTGCCCTTGGGAGCCCAGGCAGCCCATAAAGACAATATGCATCCAGCAATTACAAGTGCAGTGTCAGGATCTCTGACCACACCCTTCTCAAGCTCAGCAGGGACAGACCTATCCTTACAACAGCCACAGGGTCACCCCAAAATAAAAGGGGCTCAGCCTATAACTCCAGTGATAGGACACTTGCCCAGCGTGTGCAGTGTCCTGGGTTTAATACCTTCAGTCAATCAATCAACCGCAGGCTGGAAGATAATTCAACCCCCGCCCACCCGTGGCCAGCCATGGATGCCTCATGCCTCAATGTACTTTCTTCCACATTCATGGGCCGTTGTCATTCTTGCGCATGTGTAAACACAGCCAACTGCACGTGCAAAGTCCTATGCACCCATTTCACATTAACCCTCTCACACATTCCCTTCAAAATCAGCGTGCACATTTGCCAAGCGCTGATATAGGCTGTCGTGTGTACCCCTGCTATCCCGGCAAACAACTGAACAACCACAACCAAGTTCCCAAAACACTCCCACGCGTGGACGCATTCACTGGTGGGAGAGGCTGTAACATCAGAAAGCTGTCTCAACCAGCAGCAACAGAAATAAGACAATGCAATCATCGGATGTTCAGAAATACAGGGACTTCGTGGTGAATTAAAACCAAGAAACATCTGGAGGAGATTTGTGTCTGGGACTTCCAGACCACGACTCAAAAGAGAGTTTCAGGCCAGGAGAGATGGTTTAGTGGCTGAGGCACTTGCCTGAGAAGCCTAAGGACCCAGGCTCGATTCCCCAGTTCCCACAGAAACCAGCTGCACAAGCTGGTGCATCATCCGGAGTCCATCTGCCCTTTCTCTCCCTCCCTCTAAATAAGTAAATAAATAAAATACTTTTTTAAAGAACAAGAAGGAGGGCTGGAGAGATGGCTTAGTGGTTAAGCGCTTGCCTGTGAAGCCTAAGGACCCCGGTTCAAGGCTCGGTTCCCCAGGTCCCACGTTAGCCAGATGCACAAGGGGGCGCAGGAGTCTGGAGTTCGTTTGCAGAGGCTGGAAGCCCTGGTGTGCCCATTCTCTCTCTCTCCCTCTATCTGTCTTTCTCTCTGTGTCTGTCGCTCTCAAATAAATAAATAAAAAATTAAAAAAAAAAAAAAAGAACAAGAAGGATAATTTCCTTGGCTTTTGATGCCCGTGACAGACTCCTACACCGTGGATTCTAGAACGATGATGCTGGCCGTGGCCCCGTCTCCCATAGTGGGGACAAAATGCTCTCAGGTTGCATGCGGGGGGGGGGGGGGGGGGGGGGAGGGGGGAAGAAACACTTGCATATGGAAAGAGAACTATGCATTTCCGTAGAGCCCTGAGGTATAGAGAGGAAGAGGACCCAAACCCTGGCATCAGGGTGGGCATTAAACTCCAGCTTTGCCATTTTTTACCTGTTGAACATCAAGGGCACCTACGAAGTAAGCTGCCCGGCATGCAAACAGCGAGTGAGGCTTTCCTCCTCCTCAACCGCCCCGACAGGCTACACGGCCCTCCCCGCAGCGCAGTTGCTTAGACCAGGATCTGCCCTGCAGGCTCAGACTTCAGCGGGGTTTTCTAAATTCCTCCTCTTTTTCCCTTTTGCGGGGTTTCATTTCTTTTTTTAATTTGTTTATTTTCCTTTGCAAATGGGATTTGGTGGCATGAAGTTCTCGCGGGCCTGGGTGAAGGAAACAGGGCTTTCCTCAGCTACCCATAGCTTCCCCAGGCCCCCTCCTGTCTGTAATTCTTCTTATTCCTCAAAAGGATGGTGTGTGTGTGTTGGGGGTGGGGGTAAGTGTGAAGAAGGACTGTCGTTTTCAGTGTCTCTCGTAGTGCGACCCAGCTAAAAAGCCTTGTCCTCTCAACCGAGGGCAGTTGTTTTTCTCTGGAAGTCCACTTGACTTTCAATGGGTTCCCAGGTGATATGAGACGCAGAGCTATTCTCATCCCGTTGCCCTGGGAGTTGGTTCAGCGCTCCTGGCACAACCCGTTCCTCCCTCTCCCCCTCCTCTCCTCCCTGGCACTCTTGGCTGCCTCCCTTCTTCCCTAGCCCTGGGACCCAGCTGCGCCCTCCAGGGAGACGCGGCTGCCAGGATACCCGCGGGAGGAGCAGCCGGAGGGCGGAGCGGGGCGCGGGAGGGGAGGCGCGCAGGGTGGAGGCCCGTGGCACAGCCCGAGGGGCACCGCTGGGGGCTGCATCTGCTGCCAGGAGGCTTTTCGGCGGCGGCTGCCTGGTAACGGGGCTGCCAGAACCCGCGAGCGCGCGAGAGGCAGGGCGCAGGGCAGTGGCTTTTTGACGTCAGGACCAACCGAAGGGGTGGTGTGGGAGGGCATCGTGCCAGCCAACTCAGCCCGCTCCACAGCCAGCCCGGGCCGTCGGCGCGAGAGGACCCCCCACCCAGCGAGGTGCCCAGCGAGCGTGAGTGGAAGAGTGGGGGAGCGTGGGTGGGTGGGTGCAGAGCGCGGGGACCTGCGGGCCGGGAGAGGGGCGCGCAGCATGCCCCCTGTGCCCGGGCCATGGAGGAGAGCAACCTGGTGCCCCTGGAGAACGGCGATGCCATGACCCTCAGGGGAGGGGAAACGCTGGCGGGGTGTGCGCAGACCCCCGGGGAAGAGCATAGGTGTTCGCCCCCGACGGCCGGGCTCACCGATGGGCACCGAGAGCCGGCGCCAAGCGGGCCAGGCTTGGAGAGGGGCTCGGAGCCCGGAGGAGGAGGAGGAGAAGGAGGAGGAGAACAGCCTTGGCCAGCATCGCCCGGGGAGGTGCGGCAGCCTGGAAGGCGGACTCCTGAGGATGAGGAGGGTGAAGGCAGCCTGGGCTTGGACACTCCAGAGGAGGAGGAGGAGGAAGAGAAGGACCAGGTCCCCGCGCGCGGCGGAGCTCTGCATCACCAGCGCGTCCTCATCAACATCTCGGGGCTGCGCTTCGAGACCCAGCTGGGTACCCTGGCGCAGTTCCCCGATACCCTCCTGGGGGACCCGGCCAAGCGTCTGCGCTACTTCGACCCGCTCCGGAACGAGTACTTCTTCGACCGCCACCGGCCCAGCTTCGATGCCATCCTGTACTACTACCAGTCCGGGGGTCGTCTGCGCAGACCCGTCAACGTCTCCCTGGATGTCTTCGTGGATGAAATGCGCTTCTACCAGCTGGGCGAAGAGGCCATGGAGCGCTTCCGGGAAGACGAGGGTTTCCTGAAGGAAGAGGAGAAGCCGCTGCCCAGGCGCGAGTTCCAGCGCCAGGTGTGGCTCATCTTCGAGTACCCGGAGAGCTCGGGCTCGGCGCGGGTCATCGCCATCGTGTCCGTCGTGGTCATCCTCATCTCCATCGTCACCTTCTGCCTGGAGACGCTGCCGGAGCTCAGGGACGAGCGCGAGCTGCTGCGGCACCCACCGGGGCCTCGCCGTCCTCCCGAGCCAACCCCGGGGGCCAATGGCAGCGTGGGCAGCAGCTCCCTTCCTTCTGCCCCCACGGTGGCGCCTCTCCTGCGCAGGACCCTGGTGGACCCTTTCTTCATTGTGGAGACCACGTGCGTCATCTGGTTCACGTTCGAGCTGCTGGTGCGCTTCTCCGCCTGCCCCAGCAAGCCGGCCTTCTTCCGGAACATCATGAACATCATTGACCTGGTGGCCATCTTCCCTTACTTCATCACCTTGGGCACCGAGCTGGCGCAGCGACACGAGCCCGTGAGCGCAGGCGCCGGCCAGAACGGGCAGCAGCAGGCCATGTCCCTGGCCATCCTCAGGGTCATCCGCCTGGTCCGGGTGTTCCGCATCTTCAAGCTCTCTCGTCACTCCAAGGGGCTGCAGATCCTGGGCAAGACCTTGCAGGCGTCCATGAGGGAGCTGGGGCTGCTCATCTTCTTCCTCTTCATCGGAGTCATCCTCTTCTCCAGCGCCGTCTACTTCGCCGAGGCCGACAGCCAGGGCTCCCACTTCTCCAGCATCCCCGATGCCTTCTGGTGGGCGGTGGTCACCATGACCACCGTGGGCTACGGAGACATGAGGCCCATCACGGTGGGGGGCAAGATCGTGGGCTCGCTGTGCGCCATCGCCGGGGTCCTCACCATCGCCCTGCCCGTTCCTGTCATCGTGTCCAACTTCAATTATTTCTATCACCGAGAGACCGACCACGAGGAGCAGGCCGCCCTGAAGGGGGAGCCAGCGAGCCAGAGGAGGGGGTCTGGACTGGACACGATAGGCCAGCGGAAGGCCAGCTGGAACAAGGCTTCCTTCTGCAAGGCGGGGGCATCTCTGGACAATTCAGACAGCACCAGAAGGGGTAGCTGTCCCTTAGAGAAGTGTAACCTCAAAGCCAAGAGCAACGTTGACTTGCGGACGTCCTTGTATGCCCTGTGTCTGGACACCAGCAAGGAAACTGACTTGTAAACAGAGACCTGGGCTAATTGGTGGCAATGGGGGTGCAGTGGTGGGCACCCCGTACCTCCCGAGCCTGGGTATCTACCTTATACCACAGAGTATTTCAAGCCCACCTGGTCACCAATGTTTGTCTCTCTCCTTTCCAACCTTCTGCTCTTTAATCTCCCATTTTCCCTCTCCCTCACACCCCCACCCATGGCTCCAGGGTTGCCTATTTTTAAAAAGTACTACATTCCATGACGCAGCAGGAGCTGCTGAAATAGTGAGCGCTGTGAGATGGATGGGTTTGTAGCCCGTTTTCTAGACCCAGCAGCAGAGGGATAACCCAAACAAAAAATGACCTTAAATAGCTCAGATTCCAAGAGATTTTGTAGCCTTCCCCAATTGTGTGCTCCAAATTTACTTTACATGTGACTGTATTTGTATAGGGGCAAATATTATTTTTATGACCGGTGATTTTTTTTATGACTGGATTTGTGTGTGCAGGCGGTGGGGGGAGAAGTCCACGGGACACTGCTTGGATACAGCCTCAAGACACGCACTCACTGAGATTATACCGGCGAGAGAGCGGTTGCCATCGTTTCCTGGGATACTTAGGGCCCAGGCCCTGGCTCGGCTGTTCAGGTTGCTGAGTCTCCAAGTTTCTCTCTTTCCTGGGATGTGGTATTGGTGCTCCCTGTCTAGCATAGGGAATATTCTAAGAGAATAGGCAAATCTGACTTTTCCCATTAGCCTTAAACATTTCTTTGGTAGCTTTCATCAAAGAGCATTATTGTTTTTTTGGGGGGGGGTGAGGTAAAGTCTCACTCTCTAGCCCAGGCTGACCTGGAATTCACTATGGAGTCTCAGGGTGGCCTCGAACTCACAGCGATCCACCTACCCCTGCCTCCAGAGTGCTGGGGTTAAAGGTACACACCACCACACCAGGTTCAAAGAGCTATTTTAATTATATTGGATAAAGACTTCTGATAATTCATTCTCTTCATTTTGATCCCAGAGAATAAAATATGACTGGGTTGAGGCAAGTGTTAATTCAGAGGTAGGAATTTTTTCTTTCTTTCCTTTTTTTTTTGTTTTTGGGTTTTTCAAGGTAGGATCTCACTCTAGCTCAGGCTGACCTAGAATTCACTCTGTAGTCTCAGGGTGGCCTGGAACTCTCAGTGATCCTCCTACCTCTTCTGGGATTAAAGGCGTGTGCCACCACACCCAGCTTTTTTTTTTTTTTTTTTTTTTTTGATGAATGCACCAGGTCGAGGAGAACTTGGGGGGATTTGCTCAGCAGCGTTTTTGTTGATGGCTATTTCCCAGCAGTGGAGCCCATGGTGGGCAGATTCTGCTTATCTGTGGCTGCGTGTGCCACAGACAGCCTGAAATATGCTATCCGGCATGTGCCATTTGACCCATGGTCGAACTGTAGAGATGGGGTTAAAGGAACAGAGTGAGGAGACATCTTCTCCCCCCAACTATCCCCTCTTGTTTCCAGAATCCTGGCTTCTTGTCTCCTTTTCTGCTGGGTTTAAGCCCTCCTTGGCATGGCTTTCTCAGCAGCTCTGAGAAGCATGCCTGATGCACACAGATAAGAAAGCCATTCAGGAAGGCACAGCAGGGCAGTGCCTGGCTTCTCATGGGCCCCTGCGTGGTTTGACAGGGGCAAGAGGTTCTGGTGGGTGGTATGGAAGGGGTTATTTGTCCCCATTAAAGGACAAGTTGTGGGCTCGCCCCGTCCCCGCCCCCAGGAATCTCTAAACTTAGAATGAATCCCTTTGTTCCCTTTCCTGTTGGATGGTGGTGGCCAAACATCAAGGTAGGTTTAACTCTGGCTAGGATTCCTCTCTGGAATTCCTCTCTGGAATGAGCGCCCTGGATTCCCGCTGCTGCTGAAAAGACTCCCAGCAGGCTGTTTTCCTAGCCATCACAGAGAAGCCTGCTGGCCCTCAGTCCCCACGCTGGACACTTTAATGGCTGCTTCTGAGGGTGTGTCTGAGTCTCCTCATAGGTGGTGGTGGGGTGGAGGTCAGGATTCATAAGAGTCAGTGTCTGATTACTCAGTCATTTCCAGTCTCTGGAGGAGACGTGGGGGCTGAGCAGACAGGGTTCTGTTGTTTTCCGCTGCCTGCTGAGCAAAAGGAGAGAGCCCGGGCACTCTGTTTACAGTTTGTGGTCCACCACAGAGCCCGGCGCCTGCCAGAGCTCAATTACACAGCGCCACCTCCAAGCCCTCTGTGTATTTGGGGCTCAGTGCTAACCTGCTAGCCTGGTGACTTGGTGGTAACACCCCAAGGGCTCTGCTGTCCCTACAAAACAAGCCAGGTAGAGCACAGATCTTACAGGCTACACTAGGAAGAAAGCTCCCAACTCAGGCTTAACTGAGTCTGGGTTGGGGGGGGAGGAGACTGATGAGATGTTGATCAATTTATAAGCTTTTTTTGTTCATTTTTATTTATTTATTTGAGAGTGACACAGAGAGAGAGAGAATGGGCGCGCCAGGGCCTCCAACCACTGCAAACAAATTCCAGACGCGTGCACCCCCTTGTGCATCTGGCTAACGTGGGTCCTGGGGAGTCAAGCCTCGAACTGGGGTCCTTAGGCTTCACAGGCAAGCACTTAACCGCTAAGCCATCTCTTCAGCCCTGTTGGTCAATTTAACAGGTACTGCGGCTTTAAGATGTCCAGGTGAGGGGCTGCAATCTTACACACAGGCTTGGGGAGAGAGTGGAGGAAACTAGAAAAGCAAGACTTTAAGTTTTGCATACAGGAGGTGATAGCTCAGCTCAGCAGAGGTCTACAAAAGGGAAGGGGGTGGGTTCCAATTCCAAGTGTTTTCAGGGGAACCCTGGAATCCTGTGCCCCATGCCCTGTTGCAGCCTCCTATCCTGGAGACCAGTGAAGGGAACTGGTTCTGGGGAACCGGGAGAGGCACCCACTGAGCAATTGCCAGTGCGCAGCTCTCCACATTCTCCCTGTTGCCCAGGAGTCTAGAAATCGCTGCTGCGGCATCTCAACCAGCCACCAGGGTGCCATGCGCAGGAATGCGCTGTGAGGCCTGGGCCCTGCCCCGGGCTGGAGAAACCCTCTCCCACCATCCCCTCCTCTGCTTCCTTGATTTTTCCTTCCTAGGCTTCCTGAAGCTTCAGCCTAGCGCCTAGGCCTTCTGGGTCGATAATATAGTGGCTTGAACAATACTTCGTTTAAGATGGTAAAGCATTTTGTCTCTTCTTTGTTCACTATTCCTTTTGTTTTTCCTTTTTCTGCCTGTATGCATAGTGAAGCCCAAGCAATTGCAAGAGTGGGGGGGGGGGTCTTTTTAATTTCTTTTTTTTTTTTTTTTGAGGTAGGGTCTCACTCTGGTCCAGGCTGACCTGGAATTAACTCTGTAGTCTCAGGGTGGCCTTGAACTCACGGCAATCCTCCTACCTCTGCCTCCCAAGTGCTGGGATTAAAGGCGTGCGCCACCACGCCCAGCTCTTAATTTTTTTAATAATTATCATTTATTATCAGAGAGAGAACACAAGAACATGGGTATGCCAGGGCTTACTGCCACCACACACAGGCTCCAGACACATGCCCCACCTCGTGCTTCTGGCCTTACATGGGTACTGGGCAATCAAACCTAGGCCGTCAGGCTTTATAAGGAAGTGCCTTTAACTACTGAGCCATTCCTCTAGCCTTCTTTTGACTCCTTTAAGCTCGTCAGGCATGGTGGCGCAAGTCTTTAATCTCAGCACTGGGGAGGCAGAGGTAGGAGGATCACTGTGAGTTCAAGGCCACCCTGAGACTACAGAGTGAATTCCAGGTCAGCCTGGGCTAGAGTGAGACCCTACCTCCAAAAACAACAACAAAACCAGAAAAGCGCCAGTGCCTTGGTTAACTCGGTACTCCCTGGAGTGGGGATGAAACAGCTCTGGCCTCATGGGAATTTCTCCATAGAGTGTAGATTTACAGGGCTCTAAGTGAGTGATGTAAGGTTCCCTGGCTTGTAGCAGAAGTTCTCTTGGCGCAGGGACTGCAGGTTTTCTGTAGAAAATATGCAGAAAACACAATGGCATCTGGCCCTGGGTGAAGGTCACCACGTCAGTCTCCTTGGACTGCAGCAGGATGTGTCTCACGGGCTCAGCTGTCCCCGACGTGAGCTGGGGGGACACTGGAAGCCAGTGTCAGGATGTCCTCTAGTACTTTCCTTCAGGTGACTGTAACCTGCTTACAGAGGAAGGGGTCGGAGTAAAACAAAAGTAAACCCTATGGGAAATGGGTACCTCCTACGGGGTTTCCACACGAAAAGCCAAGGGTCAGGTGGGGTTCGGGAAGTTTCGGGGAGGACTTTCCGGAAAGCTTTGCAGGGTGGCCTGGAGGATCAGGGAAAGGGCACGTGGGTGAGGAAAACGGCAGCAGTGTCTGTCCTGTGTCGTCGCTGTCGCTGTCCTTTGGGATGGAGTTCAGGTTAAAAGCTGAGGGCCACAGAGGGGGAGCTCGGACCGTGCCACGAACAGGGCGGTCCGCGATCGTTCACGGCAACAGTGAAGTTTGAAGAGGCCCAGCCTGGAAATAGTTTACGTTTCATAGGCCAAGCAACAAACCTGAACTGATGGCGCGGGTATTTGTAAAACCTTCCAAAGTGTAATCCTTTTTTAAAAAAAAATTGTTTGTTTATTTGCAACAGAGAGATAGGATACACAGAGAGAGAGAGAGAGAGAGAGAAAGGGGAGAGAGAGAGAATGGGGGGGGGGGGAAGCAACAGGTACTCCAGAGCCTCCAGCGACTGCAAATTAACTCCAAACCTATGCACCACTGTGCATCTGGCTTTGTGTGGGTACTGGGGACTCAAAATGGGATTGTTAAACCTTACTGGCCAGCACCATAACTGCCATCTCTCCAGCCCCCACTACAGTGTAACCCTTTAAAAATGTAACAACAAAAACAGCCTTGCCTCTGCTGGGGAGCCACGCAGTACCCCCCCCATATCATCTTACCTGTCACCCGAAGAGCCGCCTCCGGGGGGGATCTAGTCACTCCCGCGAAGCCCAGAGCCATCTCCCCTGTTCCTTTTCACTCAGTGCAACTGGCATTTACTGTCTGTATCAGTTCCCCAGGGGCTGAGCTGGCAGCGCCCGACCCAGGAAAGGGCTTAATTTACCTTTCACCTGCCCCTTCATGAAAGTCACCTTCTGCTACCCTGCTGCTGGACAAGGTATTCTCGGGCCCAGGGTGGGGGAAAGGGAGGAGATGCCATGCTCACATGCTCCCGGGCATTCTGGGTAGAGGCTTATCTCTGAGTCCTTAATGGAAGGCTGTCAGCATGTGGACCTCTCCTTCCGAAGATCCTGAAGTGTGACGTCATGCACAGCCCAGCCCAAAAGATGGTCTTTTTTTTTTTTCTTTGAGAGGAGAGGGGAATGGTTCATTTTGACTTACAGACTCGAGGGGACGCTCCATGATGGCAGGGGGAAACGACGGCATGAGCAGAGAGTGGACATCACCCCTGGCCAACTTCAGGTGGACCACAGCCTCAGGAGAGTGTGGCCCAGAAGATGCTCTTTTCTAGTGGGAACATGTGTAGCAGGATGCGTGGTGTGGGCCAGCTCCACAGGCCTCCAGACAGAGCAAGACATGAGTTACCCGCCTCATTACTCAGTTGTTGTTTCCTTCCTTCCTTCTTTTCTTTTCTTTCTTTGTGGTTTTTCAAGGGAGGGTCTTGTTCTAGCCCAGGCTGACCTGGAATTTGCTATGTAGTACTTTCAGGGTGACCCTAAACTCACCGTGATCCTCCTGCCTCTGCCTCCCAAGTGCTGGGATTAAAGACGTGGGCCACCACGCCTGGCTTTTAGTCTTTGTTTTCTAATGTGACAATTTGCATCATGGGATTTTTTTTTTTTTTTTTTTTTTTTGCAGGGTAGTGTCTCATTCTAGCCCAGGCACCACCATGTCTGTCTTTTTTTTTGGTTTTCTAAGGTTGTGTCTCACTGTAGGCCAGGCTGACCTGAAACTCACTCTGTACCCCCAGGCTGGCCTCGAACTCACAGCAATCCTCCTGCCTCTGCCTCCCTAGCGCTGGCATTAGAGGCGTGCGCCACCACTCCAGAGCTTCTGGGATGTTTCATTTGTTGCTGTGCTGTGACATCAAGGAAGGTTTATTTCATCTGTCCTTTGAGGTCACAGCACATCACAGCAGGGAAGGGAATGGTGGCCGGAGCTGGAGGTCACCGCTCACACTCAGATCTTCAGGCTTACGTTAATTGGTCTCTCGGAACAGGACCCTTTCAGGACGCGTCAGCTGCATGGTTGGGCAAGCATATGAATTGTACACGGGCACAAGACCTGCCCTTTCGGAAGTCCTACGTCCTGGTAACGTGACATTACGGCAGTACAAGGCTTCTTAGAAATCTCCACACTAGTGTCACCAAGAAACTGAAAACCTGAACGGGCGGCTTTTGGTAGTGGATCACACCTGGGGCCACTTCCTTTTGGATGGCACCCCTCAGGAAGCCGTGCAACTGACAGGAAATGACCCCGAGATTCCCAAGCATGTGCGCTCACCTCTCCCGCACACATTAAACTTTATACCACTGTAGTAACTTGCATCTTTTTAAAAAAAGTATCTTTATTTATTTCTTAGAGACAGAGAAAAAGAGAGTGAGTGAGAGAAACAGAGAGAGAGAATGGGTGCACCAGGGCCTCTGGCCACTGCAAACGAACTCCATACACATGCACCACCATGTGCGTCTGGCTTACGTGGGACCTGGAGAATCGAACCTGGGTCCTTAGGCTTTGCAGGCAAGTGCCTTAACTGCTAAGCCATCTCTCCAGCTGTGCATCTTTTATTTTTTTTAACGGGACACACCCAGACAGCTAAGGCGAGTGGTCATACGTGCGCTCAGGTTGCCATGATAGCCAGCTGGAATCCCACACTTGCCCATCACGAGCAGCTGCCGGAGGCGCCCGCATCTCTTTCTCCACTGCTCTCTGTTTGCAGCAGGTCTGGGAGGGTGTGGCTGCTGGCCCTTGCTCCCCTCTGGTGGTAGAGAGGTCTCCTGGGGTAGTGACCACAGCCTTAGTCAGCTTCTCATAGACCTCAGCATCCTTTCGCCCTCTCACTCTCTATCTCCTGCTTATCCTCCCAGCGATTTCCACATTCTTACCTCCAGAGGACAGCTGCCAGCATCAAGTCGTTCCTGGCTCCCACGACAGGATTGTGCTGGCTGCCTCAGCCTGAGCCTGGAAGTCCTGCCCTCTGTGATGCCACACGCATCTTCCCCAAGAATTGCAACTCCGTCCCCCCGCCAGCCATGCCCTTTCTTTGGTCATGTTCTGCCCACCTGTGGCTTGTTGCTTATCTACCCCTTTCCCACCCAAGCTGAACCCTTCTTAAGAGTAGCAAATGTGTGTGTGGGGGGGGGGGGCTGGAGAGATGGCTTAGTGGTTAAGTGCTTGCCTGCAAAGCTGAAGGACCCCGGTTTGAGGCTCAATTCCCCAGGACCCACGTTAGCCAGATGCACAAGGTGGCGCACGCGTCTGGAGATCGTTTGCAGTGGCTGGAGGTCCTGGTGCACCTATTCTCTCTCTCTCTCTCTCTCTGCCTCTTTCTCTCTCTCTGTGTCACTTTCAAATAAATAAAAATGAACAAAAAATGTAAAAAAAAAAAAAAAAGAGTAACACATGGCTTCTGATCCCTGTGGGAGCTCTTTTTATTTTTATTTTTTGACAGTCTTGATTCCTCTTGAATTAAAATGCTGTCACTTCTGGGCTCCACACTGAGCACTGGCCTTGGACAAGTGACGCGCGGCTCTGGCTTCCGGGCTGCTGTGGGAGAATGGCATTCTTCATCTCCCTGTGCTCTAGGCTTGGACACCTGGGAATTCTGAAATCATGAAGACAATCTTTCGGGCAAGGACCGGGAGCCAATGTTACAGGGTGGGCTGAGAGAGGTGGAAAGTTAGAGAAAGCAAATTATGATGACAGAGAGAGTGGACATGCCTGGTCTGTCTAACCCATGACCTTCGATTTTCCAACCCCCTCTTCCTCCCCAAAATTGCCCAGTTCAGGGGTCACTAGCAGGAGACGGCTCTCTGCTGTTATTCTCAGGTAAGTTCAACAACAGTCGCACCAGTGGGTGACGTGTGGGGGGCCACGGTCAACTCGGCTGCCGAGGAGGGAGGTTCCGAGCCCCATATGCCAGCTGCTGGGCTAGGTGCTAGGACTGAGGAGTAAATAAGACACTAGGTTCTTTGGCAGCATTGAATCTATCCTTCAACTCCAATCTAGTAATAATACCCTTCTCCAGTGCCTAGCCTAAGGCTGGCTAGAATCTTTTTTTTTTTTAATTAATTAATTAATTTATTTATTTGATACAGAGAAAGAGGCAGAGGTAGAGAGAGAGAGAGAGAAATTGAGAAGAGAGAGTGGGCTCACCATGGCTTCCAACCACCTTAAACAAACTCCAGATGCATGTGCCACCTTGTGCATCTGGCTTATGTGGGTCCTGGGGAATTGAACCAGGGTCCTTTGGCTTTGCAGGCAAACCTGGCTAGAATCTTAAACACTGAAAAAATACGCAACTCAAAATTGGACTGTACTAACCAAACATAATTAAGAATGTCCCACAAGATTCTAATGAGTCATTTAGAGCATTTTATTGGAAGTTTTTTAACAATCTATCTCTCTATATATTTGTTGTTTTTTACATATTTTATTTATTTATTTATTTGACAGAGAAAGAGGGAGAGGAGAGAGAGGGAGAGAATGGGTGTGTCATGGCTTCCAGCCACTGCAAACGAACTCCAGACACATGTGCTCCACCTTGTGCATCTGGTTTACATGGGTCCTGGGGAATTGAACCTGGGTCCTTTGGCTTTGCAGGCAAATGCCTTCACCCTTAAGCCATCCCTCCAACCCTTTTAATTGAAATTTCAAACGTCAGGTTATTTCAGAAATATCTTGGTTCCCTGTTTGGCTGGAGCCTACAGCTTGGGTGACACTGACCTCACCCAAGTCTCCTCCCGCAATAAACCAGCTGCCCACCCTTTTCCTGGCCATACCCTGGAGCCCAATCAGGGGCATGTCAGCTGGGTCTGGGCACGTGGTGGCTTTCCAGGTGGGAGATGGAATCCCAATAGGAACGCTGGAGGCTACCCGTTCGGACCCCGGCCTGAGAGGGGTTGGGCCCCTGTGCTCTACAGTGGTGAAGGGGGACCCTGCGGTGGGTGCCCTTTCCCCACAGTGGGGTCTGCACTCTAGGAAGTGTCCAGGCTGAAGATTTTCTCCTTTGTTTCTGCTGCGGGCAGCAGAGGGGGCTTACTTGACACTGCATCACAAAGGAGAGGAAGGCTGGCTTGAAATAAAGGAACAATATTATCATCCTAGAGAAAAACGTTCATCAGTGAGAAACGTGTCAAGACATATATCCTCCAAACCCCCCCTGCCGCCGTGTATGCTGTAAAACGTGGATGATACAAAACTCTAACTAGATATTTTTGCTTTCCTTTACTTGCATAGGATTTAATTTATAAATTAGACATAGTGAGATATTGACTGTGGAAACTAACGATGAAACAGATTAAAACAATATACTTCAAGAGATTTAAAAAAAATGAACTGTAAATGTAGTTTGACTTATGAACCTGCCAGAAAGTTGAAAACCAAATATATGTGCTCACACACACACACACACACACACACACACACACACACCACATGCACCCACAAGCACACGCCACATGCACGCGCACACACACATACACACACTCACACAACACACACACACACACACACACACACACACGGAATCTGCAGGTTTCACAAACAAGAGGCGCTGAGTGCACGCTTCCTCAGAGCATGCTCAGATTGAGAGCAGCTCCTGACATCCAGCGAGGCCTGACCTCAAGGACCCGCAAGGTGACGCAGAAGGAAGGTGAGCATCCAGGGTACTTCCCCTCTCCGCCCACCGCCATCACTAGCTCCTCATTTTGCACGTAGTCAGCCCCACCGTGGCCAAGAGGAACTCTCCACGACAGAGCCTCCTGACATCAGAATGCAGAAGCAGAGACAAGCCAGCTAAACAGGGAGGCTATAGGAGCACGGAGCAGAGTGGGGGGGGGGCACAGCCAAACCTGGGAAGATTACACCTCCCCAAGAGCCCCAGCCAATGAGGAAGAGGAAGGAAGGACTTCCCCAAGTCGGGACAATAAAAGTTTCATCTTTTTTTTCCCCTAGGCTGCTCCTGGCTCTGCGGGGTGGCCGGTGAGCTGGCTGACTTTCCCTGCTCAGCCTCTGGTGTCTTTATTAAGAGAGGTGGAGATTTCTAATGCAGTCGCAGGAGACCCTGTCAAGAAAGTCTCTGGGGCCTGACCTGGTGCCACAGGCCTGGAACCATAGCAACCAGGAAGGCTAAGGGCAGAAGGATCTAGAGTTTGAGGCCAATGTGGGCTACAGAGCGAGTGAGCTCAAGGCAAGGACATCTCTCTATTCCTCCTACCTCTGCCTCCCAAGTGCTGGGATTAAAGGCACGCACCAACACACTGGGCTTCAAGGTTTTTATTTATTTATTATTTATTTATTTATTAGCCAGAGACAGAGGGAGAGAGAGAATGGACACGCCAGGGCCTCCAGCCACTGCAAATGAACTCCAGACACGTGTGCCCCCTTGTGCATCTGGCAGACGTGGGTCCTGGGGAACCGAACCTGGATCCTTTGGCTTTGCAGGCAAATGCCTTAATCTCCAAGCCATCTAAGATTTTAAAAAAAAATGTTTTTATTTATTTATTTGCAAGAAGACAGCTAGTGAGTGAGTGAGTGAATGGGTGCACCAGGGCTTCTTGCTACTACAAATGAGCTCCAGATGCATGTACTATCTTGTGCATATGGCTTAAGTTGGGTAACTGGGGAATTGAACCTCGGGGCCATCAGGCCTAACAAGTAAGCACTTTTAACTGCTAGGCCATCTCCCTAGCTCTGTTTTTTTTTTTTTTCCTTATATGTGTAATTCAGAAAAAAAAAAAAAAGGATATGAGGGCTGGAGAGATGGTTTAGCAGTTAAGCGCTTGCCTGTGAAGCCTAAGGACCCCGGTTCAGGGCTGGATTCCCCAGGACCCATGTTAGCCAGATGCACAAGGGGGCGCACGCATCTGGAGTTTGTTTGCAGTGGCTGGAAGCTCTGGCTTGCCCATTCTCTCTCTCTCACACTCTTTCTCTCTCTCTGTCACTCTCAAATAAATAAAAATGAACCAAAAAATTTAAAAACATAAATCAAGGATATGAAAATAGAAGAGAGAGTATTGGAGAAATAGAAGGGCAGAAGAATGTGGAGAAGAGAGAGAAAGGCCGGGGTAACAGAGAAGGAGAGTGCGATCAGGTTATGGAGAAGCTTCTCTGGCTAGCACTAAGAGCAAAACTCGCACACACACACACACACACACACACACACACACACACACAGATACACACTCACAAACACATACACATACACAGATACAAACACACACGCACACGCACACACAGATACACTCACACATACACATACACAGATACAAACACACACACATATACAGTTACACACACACACATTCACATACACAGATACAAACACACACACACATGCGCACACTCACACACACACACACACACACACACACAGATACACACATGCACAATACCTTTTTGGTTTTTCAAGGTAGGATCTCGCTCTAACCCAGGCTGACCTGGAATTCACCATGTAGTCACAGGCTGGCCTTGAACTCACAGCGATCTTCTTATCTCTGCCTCTTGAGTGCTGGGATTAAAGGTGTGCACCACCACACCCAGCCAGCACTTACATTCTTTCTGCCATCTGCTATGCAATCTTCCCTGAGCCCTGAGGGGTGTGAATGAGATGTCTCATCCAGTGCTGAGAACTGGAATTTTTCTTGTCACCCTGATGAGCTCTGGGTCTCCCCACTATTCACCTCCACCCGTAAAATGAAGCTGGGCGTTATCCATCAGCAGACACTTGGGTTGTTTCCTTAGCTCAGCTGTTGTGAACAATGAAGACATGACCTGAGCAATCCATCAACTAGCCTTGAGTGTTGAGAAACCTAGGAATTGCTCAGTCTATATAAGGCTGTGGGCCCAGCTGTCCCAATCTGGCACTTAAGGCCCAGCAGACTCCTGGAGAACCTCTGGTCTTCAGTCCACATTGGGAGGTAGATGCAACTCGGTTCCAGAGGAAGTTTAGCTGTAACAGGGCAGACCCGTGCTTGAGTGAGTAGCGAGGGCAGTCAGATGAAAAGCATATGAACCAGCGAGTAGCCCAGGCAGCCTGGTGAATAAAGGGCTCTGGAAGGGCGTCTTCCATCTCTGCCTTCCTGTCTTGCTGGTTTTGGTAGGCTGTCCTCTCCTGTGCTCTCCCTCTGCGTCTGCTTCCTTTCTAGCACTTGCCGTTTCTTTAGCCTTAAAATTTTTTTTTTTGTTTCTTTTATTTATTTACCTGAGAGCAACAGACAGAGAGAGAAAGAGGCAGAGACTGAGAGAGAATGGGCGCGCCAGGGCCACCAGCCACTGCAAATGAATTCCAGATGTAGGCGCCCTCTTGTGCATCTGGCTAACGTGGGTCCCCGGGAATAGAGCCTAGAATCAGGGTCCTTAGGTTTCACAGGCAAGCACTTAACTGCTAAGCCATCTCTCCAGCCCTAAAAAAAAAAAAAAAAAAATTATTGACAACTTTTCTATTTACAGACAATAAACCATGACAATTCCTTCCCCTCCTCCACTGCCCCCTTCACACTCCTCTTTCCATCATATCCCCCTCCCTCTCTATAAGTCTCTCTTTTATTTTGATGTCATCATCTTTTTCTCCTATTATGAGGGTCTTGTGTGGGAGGCACTGTGAGGTCATGGATATGGAAGCTAACTTCTGTCCGCACAGTTGTACATAAGGAGTGGTGCCCTTCCTTTGGCTCTTACATTCTTTCCGTCACCTCCTCCGCAATGGACCCTGAGCCTTGGAAGGTGTGATAGAGATGCTTCAGTGCTGGACATTCCTCCTCCATTCCTTCTCAGCACTATGTTGCCTTTTGGGTCATCCCAATGGTCACCACCATCTGAAAAGAGAAGCTTCTCTAACCAGAAGTAAAAGTATCATTAATATATGAATATGAACATTAAGTGTAGAGCTTACAGGGCAGTTTGGTGAGCATAGTATATGCATTTAGCCAGACAAGAGCAGGCTTTATACCCATAAGGCTCATGACCTCCCCTGCCACAGGCTTTTGATTAGGTTTTCAGTACCAGGCACGTATTCCTCCCATAGAGCGGGCCTCCAGGCCAGTTGCCATTTCTGAACCTATGTTTCTTTTCTTGCTCTCTGCCTCTCTCTCTGACTGAATCTAGACCTTATCTGCTCCTGTATTAAATGCAGCAGTGTTTAATAAATGTTTGTAGGTTGATTACTGAGTGAAGACCAGCGGGAACTGGCTTTCGGGGTGGTACCCCTCTGTCAAACCAACTTGAATCCTGGAGGACAGAGGCCAAGTGTCCTTCTGGTATCTTCCTTGGCTGCTCACTAAGTGCTAGACATTGAACATGATAAAACTTGATAGTTACTGGTGGGATTTGTTGCGACAGGGAGCAGGTTCACGTGGATGAAGAAAAGGAAGATGATGAGATGAGGGTCTTGGGGGACAGAAGAAAACACACAAGAAATTGCTCCCAGTGTAGGAGAGTTTTTCGTATGGTGAGATGGTGGGGCATAGGGATTGATCGTCACTTTTCTGTGTGTGATTCTACAATGTGGATCTTGAGCTGATAGAGAGGAGAGCCAGAGTCCTCATGATTCCCCGTTGCTCTGAAATAGAGGTAACGTCCTTTCGAATGTGACGTTTACAAGTCACTTATCAGCGCTGGGCTCCCAAAAGCCTGCTCTGCTGTTCTACCAGATGTTGGTTGACGTCCCCTGACGGGAAAAGCCCGGATATGTTCTGACAGCTGACTGGTTTCCTTAGCAAGCTGCCCCGTGTGTACTAAGGCAGCTTTGCGAAGCCTCAGCTTGTGAATCGAGGCTGCCTCTCTCAAAAGCCTCCCCTGCGGAGCGCGCGTTGGCTTCATCCGAAGATTGGTCTGGACGTGGTCCTGGGGCTCCGTGAAGCCCATTAGGCACGAGCATAGCCTGGCCCAGCGCCTGCGATTTCTCCCTCCGGAAAAAAAACCTGGGGACTTGAAACAGAACCATCCACAGACCCCGGAAAAAGATCTCCAAACTCCTGCTAGGAAACCAAGCAGTGAGAGTTAAGTGCTGTTGTGGGGGGGTCACCAAACCAAACTGGGGCACTGGGTCACTCACACAGACGGACAGGTGTCACAGTTTAAGAAGCGTCACTGCGCCTTCACTCTGTAGACGTCCTTCTACTTGCACAGGTGAAGCGGGAGAGAGTCGGAGCTCAGCTCAGGGGCTGGAAGGGGGTTCACAGTGTCCGAGGTGAGCACCCAGGAGACCTGGTGAGGAAAGACTGAGGATCATGCATTCTGGCCTTGAAGGCTTTCAGGTACTGGGGAGAAGCCGTAGGAACTGTCGCATTTAGAGGGAGGATTTTAGAATGGCTGTCGCTTTTGGGTGAAGGAGTTTATTGGCAAGAGGGGATTGACCTGTTGAAGGTGGCATTTTAAGAAAAGTGGAAGAGGGAGGCAGAGATAGGAGGATCGCCTGAGTTTGAGGCCACCCTGAGAATGCAGAGTAAATTCCAGGTCAGCCTGAGCTAGAGTGAGACCCTACCTCAAAAGAAAAAAAAGAAAAAGAAAAAGAAAAGTGGAAGAGCTGGGCGCTGTGGTGCACACCTTCAATCCCAGCTCTCGGGAGGCAGAGGTCAGAGGATTGCTGTGAGTTCGAGGCCACCCTGAGACCACATAATGAATTCCAGGTCAGCCCGGGCTACAGTGAGACCATATCTCAATAAACAAGAAAAAAATGTTTTTTTTTTTTTAATATATAAAAAGCAAAAAACAAAACTAAAGAAAGTTGGAGATAAAGGCTGTGGATATCTGAGGCAGAATTCAGGGATGAGGTTTTCTATCAAAGCTGTTTCTTGGGCTGGAGAGATGGCTTAGTGGCTAAGCGCTTGCCTGTGAAACCTAAGGACCCCGGTTCGAGGCTTGATTCTGCAGGACCCAAGTTAGCCAGATGCACAACAGGGCGCACGCGTCTGGAGTTCGTTTGCAGTGGCTGGAGGTCCTGGCGCGCCCATTCTTCTCTCTTTCTCTCCCCCTCTTTCTCTCTCTGTCTGCCTCTCTCAAGTAAATGAATAAACAAAAATTTTTTTAAAAATGCTGTTTCTTCCTGACGTGTGACTCCACCTGGCTACCCTTTCATTCCTCTATGCCCATCTTGTCACAGCTGCTGGTATCCTCAAAAATAACCTTTTGCTGGATACCCTCCCACTGGGCCTATGTCTGCACTCCTTGAGGCCCAGGGACCATCAGCTAGAACCAAGCATGTCCAGCCATGCTAATTCTCAGAAGACTGAGGCAAGCACTTTCCTGAGCTGGAGGATGGGTGGTCAGCCAAATGTTGCTCCTATGAGGAGCACCAGCTCTGCTATCCTACAAAAGCAAAACAAAACAAATAATAATAATAAAAAAAACATGCTTTGGGTCACCATTGAAACCACTTGAAGAAAGATGGGACAATGTCTCTTATTTTAAATGTCAGCTTTCCATCACTGTGACAAAACACCACATAAAATCAACTTAAAGGAGGAAAGGTTTAGCTTAGCTCATGATTTTGGAGGTTTCAGTCCGCGGCTGCTTGACCCCTTGGTCTTTAGCCCATTGCCAGGCAGTTCAGCACGGAGGAAACACTTGGTGGAGGAGAGCACCTTAGCTCGTGGAGGCTGGGTAGCAAAGAGAGAGAAAAGGGCTACAGGCACAATGTCTCTTTGAGGGCATACCGTGAATGACCTGATCCTCCAACCAGGCCTGACATAAAGGTTCCATTGCTGCTTGAAAACCCATCAAGTGGGCTGGAGAGATGGCTTAGCAGTTAAACGCTTGCCTGTGAAGCCTAAGGACCCCTGTTCGAGGCTCAGTTCCCCAGGACCCACTTTACCTAGATGCACAAGGGGGCGCATGTGTCTGGAGTTCGTATGCAGTGGCTGGAGGCCCTGGCGCACACATTCTCTCTCTCTCTCTCTCTCTCTGTCACTCTCAAATAAATAAATAAGAATGAACAACAAAAAAAAAAAAGAAAGAAAAACCATCAAGTTATGAATCCACTGGTGAGGTCAGATCTCTCATGATCCAGTCACCACCCAAAGCCCCCACCACTGAACCCTGCTGCATGGAGGACCAAGCCTTCAGTACAGCTTTGGGGGGACAATAAAAATGAAAATCCATAACAAAATGGGAACTAAAGACCCCTAATTCTGAAGCATCATGTCATTGTTTGCTGGAAAATTATGCTTGTTCAAGTACAGTTAGGATGTCACACCCTGTTGATTCTATGGTTGGGAAAAATGTCTCTAAAAACCATGTCCTAAAGGCTTGGTTCCAAGGTGGCAAAGTTGAGAGGTGGTGGAATTTTCAGGAGCTGGTGACTCGAGGGAGGTTCTTGAGTCACTAGGGCTGTGCCCTTAGGGGACTGTGGGCTTCAGTCTCTTCATGTCTCTCTTAACTTCTAGGCTTATAATGTAGGCAGCTTGTTTTGCCATAGGTTCCTATAGTGAAATACCACCGTTAGCAGAGGCTCAAGGCTATCAGGCTACTAAATCTTGGAATGAGAGCTCTAGAACCATGAATCAAAATAAACTTTCTCTTTACGTCAAGTCCCTCAAGTATTTTGTTTTAACAGCAAAGAGCCTACTAATGCACTTTACAAAGGACTTTCTGGAAGAGACTGGGTTACTCTGAGCAAGAGAAATGTTCTAAGGCCTTCACCATGGGTTGTCATGAGTATCCCAGACCCAGACAGATGTTACACCTGTAACTGCTGTGGGTGTGGCAAATGGGCATGTGGACCAGGGGAGAAGAGGGTAACACCAGGGACTCTTTCCACACCCAAGATAATGTTTAACTTACGGAAACTATACCCAGTGGATCTATCAGATTGCCATGGAATCAGAAACCCTCAGAGCTGGGAGGTGCCTCAGACACAATGTTCTCCAATTTCAGTATGCATATGAATTGCCTGGGGTGCTCCCAACAGTCTGAATTTCTGGGCCCTCTCCCCAGAGCTTCTATCTTTGTAGCTGGGGGGTCTTTGTTATTACCTAGAACTCTTTTGCAGGCAGTAGAGACTGATTCTCATGTAACTAAGCTGGATAGGAAGAATTGTCCCTGGCACTAAGGTTCTCTGGCAGATTCCCAGAAGAGCAAAGGAAGTAGAGTGACCGCTGAGAGATAGTCATCTGGTCAACCTCATGGCTCAGCATCAGCTCCACATGGAACCTTATGATGACAATATTGAAGGATCACTCCAAACCTCAACCTCTCCCTGGCCATTTCCTTGTCACCAGCCTTCTGACATTGACCCTTGTGTGACCTTAACTATGGATCCAAGTCACAGACTACTTCCTATGATTTCATGCAAGCCCTATTTCAGGAGCCATGGCTCCATCAGCTAGACATATATTTCATGGCATAAACTCATGTACTTTTAATCAGATGTAACACCTACATTGACAACCATGCAGCCCCTGACTTTGCAAAGCACTCCCGTGAACCTGTGCAGTGACATTCACATCAATTTTCAAAGGCAAGGAGACATCTGGATAGCCCAGGCTTGCTCCTCACTGTAATGTGTAGCATTAGCATGTATTGCTTTACATGCAGCCTTGGCAATGTCTCTAGAAAATGGAAGACCCATTTTTAATTCCCATCTTACTGTTGGAGAAGCCTAGTGAAGTTAAGCAACCTGCCTAAGTCAGTAGCAAGCAGGGACTTCTCTGGGATTTGAACCCAAGTGTTCTCACTCCAAAGTCCATGCCCTTCTAACTCCTAGGCTTGGAGTCTCCTTCTTTGACAGGATGCTGAGTCGTTGAGCAGAACCAAGTGGGATTTGTATCAGAACCTTATCATCTGGAGGTATTTTTCTCCCTAACTGAAATAGGGTCCTCACTTAACTTTTCTGATCCTCAGCACCCTGTGATCTATCACCAGACATTCCCTTGAGTTTTCACTCAGATTCTTTTAATAGACTCATTGTCTCTTATGGTGAGCATGCTGCCTTGTCTTTAGTTCTATCTGTGGATACAGCCAGTACTTTTGACAGCTGATTACTCAGGTAATCTTTTCTGTCTCTTGCTAAAAACTGCCTCCCTGGAGACGTGCTCACACCTGAGAACTTTTCTTCCTGTGACAAGCAAAAGACAGAAATCGCAGCTGCTTCTCGGTGGCCCCCTACAACCTTCCACTGACGGTCAGTTTTGCTTGTCAACCTGACGGGATTAAGAAACAGCTATGGTGTTCCTGAAGCACACCTCTGGGTATGTCTGTGAGAATGTTTGCAAAGAAGATTAGCCAAGAGTGGAAGACCTCACCATGACGGAGAGGGGCATGATGCCAGGAATTGGGGTCATGGATTGAATAAAAAGGGAAATAGGAGGAAGTGAGTTGAGCATGTGAATTCTTTCCATGCCTCTTGATCTGCTCAGATATGAACACGCAACCTCATACCCCTGTCCTCTGAGCCAAGAGCCATTCCCTCCACCACATCTTGCCCACCACGATGGACAGGAACCCTCAATGCCGTGAGTCAACGTAAGCCCTTCCTCCCTCTAAGTTTCTTCCTGTCAGGCATTTGGTCAGAAAGCAATGAGTGAACTGATATTTATTAAGCCTTTATATCTGATCATTTCAACAGGGTTGCATGTGTGTTACTCCCTGAAGCACCGTGCAAAGTAGGCAGTGCTGTTTCTGTCATCTGGAACCAGAAAACCAGGCAGGAGAGAGGTATTTGGCTCAGGTCTCCTGAGAAGGAAATTGCAGAGCTGAGGTTTAATGACAATAAAACTTCCCTCCAGAGCCAGTGGCTCAGCTAACCCCACCTGCCACGGCTTGAGCTCAGACTCCTTTGCTACATCAGCCATGGAAATGAGCTCATTCTTTCAGCAAATATTTACTGAGTGGTTACTCTGCCAGGTGATGAGATGGCTTCTGGCTTCACGTGGCTTAGTCTAATGTGGGAGGAAAGACGTGGTTCAGACAGTTCTGCCAACGCTTGCGGAACTGCATGGTAGGAAGCATGGAAGGATGTCTACAGGGCCATGAAAGGGTGTGTCGGGACTTTACCTGGTCAGGTAGATCAGAGAGACAGGCCTCAGATACCAGGACCTGCATGCTCATTTCTGCTCACATCATCTGAGAGCTCTGTGCCCCAAGCCTAGCTTCAGCAGCCTTGGGTGGAAGGAGAATGCGTTGTGTGGCTATTTCACTGGCTGCTCTCCTTCCCTCTTTTTAAAAATAATTATTTATTTATTTTTAAAATATTTTATTTTATTTATTTACTCGAGGGAGAGACACAGAGAGAGAGAGGGAGAGAGAGAGAATGGGCTCACAAAGGAACTCCAGATACACGTGCCACCACGTGCGTCTTGCTGACATGTGTCCTGGAGAATTGAACATGGATCTTCCCTCCTTCCCTTTCTCCCTCCCTCCCTTCTTCTCTCCCTCCCTCTCTGCCTTTTTTTCTCCCTCCCTCCCCTTTCTTTTCTTATTTCCTTCCTCCCTCCCTCCCTCCCTCTCTCCCTCCCTCCCTCCCTTTCTTTCTCCTTCCCTCCCCCTTTCTTTCTTATTTCCTTCCCTCCTTCCTCTCTCTCTCTTTATTTCTCTTTCTCTCTTTCTTTCCCCCCTTCATCATCAAAAACAAAATGGTGGTAGGCACAGTATATGTTGGTCATGCTCAGGAAATGACAGTCCCTATGAGGTTATAAACGCAGCAGCCACTCTCATGTCCAGAAGACAGCAGTTCTAAGGGCTCCTTCCTACGTTCTTTCCACCCCGTCGCTGCACGTTGGACGGTGTGATAGAGACGTTTCCTTTAGCACCGCACACTCAACAGTCACTTCTTGTCGGCACTTGGATGAATTTTGAGTCTCCCCAGTCACTCCATCTGCCAAATGAGGGGTATCTGACAAACAGGGGAATGGTAATAAACCGGACCAACAACTCACTGGGAGCTATCCCACCCATGGCCCTGAGATTTTCCTGTAACAACCTAGGAAACAGCTTTGTGAAAAACTATAAAATGCTTGCAAATACAAAAGATTGTTTATACTAATCAGAATATCAATTAAATTTTTTTTTAAAAAAAGGGAGATTGAGTATATTTCCTCTCCTGCTGGAAAGTCAGAGCTGCTGTGTTACAGGTCAAACTGTGATCCACAATAGTGGCACTTACAATGTGAATGGTGTCCCTTGCCCAGGAATGAGCCAGGCTCAAATAACATCTATCAAACCAAAAGGCATTTTAGTCTACATATTTTAGTCTCTATTTTTGTTGTTGTCGTTGTTGCTATTTTTTTTTTTGATGTAGGTAGGGTCTCACTCTAGCCCAGGCTGACCTGCAATTCACTATGGAGTCTTAGGGTGGCCTTGAACTCATGGCAATCCTCCTACCTCTGCCTCCCGCGTGCTGGGATTAAAGGCGTGTGCCATCGCGCCAGGTTATTCAGTCTCTATTTATACAGTCCATAAAGCTATTAGATCTGAAAAATATGAGCAGGAAAATAGCATGTCAGCAGTGATTGGTTAGATTAGGCTGCACTAACAAAAGAATCCAATGTCTTATTTTAAATGTCTGTCACAATACTACCTGCACAAACCATCATAATAGGAGGAAAAGATGATGACATCAAAATAAAAGAGAGACTGATTGAGAGGTGGAGGGGATATGATGGAAAATGGAGTTTCAAAGGGGAAAGTGGGGGAAGGAAGGGAATTACCATGGGATATTTTTTATAAAATGGAAGTTGTTAATAAAAACAAAATTTGAAGGGAAAAAAATAAATGTCTGTCACAGGACAGCAGAGAGCTTTGTTCCTTCCAGTCACTTGGGGGCCAGCAGTGACGAGACAGCCATCATCTAGTACACACTGTGTCATCACAAGGAAGGGACAGAGAGCCTTGCACTGCTGATTAAACATGCTTGCTTAGAAACGACCCCCATCATTTTCACCTCCAACATGCTGGCCAGAACTTGTCATGGGACTGTAACATTCCACAAGTGATCCAGAAAGAAGGATTCTTGCCCAGAAGGTAGAAAGCCAAAAATACTCAGAAACATGACTCACTACCCCAATCCGTAATTGGAAACCAACCTCAGAACACCAATTAGCAGATGGTAAAGTACAACTCCCTGAGTGGTGGCCACGTTTAATGGTTCGTCTTGAAAGGATGCTAAGGTACAAGTATTGCTACTATATGCACAATGCCTTTTTTAAAAAATATTTTTTATTGACAACTTCCATAATTATAAACAATATTCCATGGCAATTACCTCCCTCCCCTCACTTTGAAACTCCACTCTCCATCATATCCCCTCCCCCTCTCAGTCAGTCTCTCTCTTTTATTTTGATGTCATCATCTTTTCCTCCTATTATGATGGTCTTGTGTAGGTAGTGTCAGGTGCTGTGAGGTCATGGATATCCAGGCCATTTTGTCTCTGGAGGAACATGTTGTAAGGAGTCTTACCCTTCCTTTGGCTCTTATATTCTTTCCACCACCTGTTCAGCAATGGACCCTAAGCCTTGGAAGGTGTGATAGAGATGTTTCCGTGATAAGCAATCCTCTGTCACTTCTTCTCAGCACCATGGTGCCTTCTGAGTCATCCCAAGGTCACTCCTATCTGAAAAGAGAAGGTTCTCTACCAAAAGTGAGAGTCGCATTAATATATGGATATAAACATTAAGAGAAGTACTTACTGGGCAGTTGGGTGAGCACAGTGTGTACATTTAGGCAGACAGCAGCAGATGTTAGAACCCTAGGGTTCATGTTATAAGTTTTCATTAACAGGGATATATTCCCTCCCAGGGAGTAGGCCTCCAGTTTCCCCCATAACAGATGTGCCACTATTGCACCTGTTGGCTCATTTGGCCTGGCTGGCCAATTATAAGGCTTGTAGTGTTCACTGTTGAGTATCTTCACTGGTGATTTCTCTCTCTCCCATTGAACTGCATGCAGCATGGCTTTTTCCAGCTTTCTGTCAGCTGGTCTACATGGAGGAGGTTATCAGCTCAGTTCCAGCAGGATTTCTCAGTGGCCTTGCAGCCCAAGTATGTGGAGTCTTTAGCAATAGGGTCTTACCATCTATTCCTCTTGGGCCTCAGCAATTGCCTGTAATGTTTGAGGGACATCAGGAACCTCTGTGGCCAACAACTCACTGGAAGGTATCCCATCCTGGACACTGAAAATTTCCTAGTAACAATCTATGGCTCCTGTGTGCTCCATTGTCCAAAAACGTAGGTTTCCTGTGGTGGATGGTTATTACCCATTATATACTGAAATATCTTCTGAATGGCTTTGGGTTGGGGGATATTCATTTAAATTCTAGGGTCAAGCTGGCAGAAGGGGTCTATTGTGGGTGACATAAGTGAGCTGTATGTGGGTCTTTCCGGGAGGGGACTCTGAACTGGAGGACAGAAAGGGTGCCTTCTTCAAGCCCTGAACCTAGCCCAGGAAGTTGTTGGCAGTGTTAGCTGTTGAACAGCCTCAGAGTGTCTCTTACTTTCTCATGGCTGCGAACAGGCACCTGACCAGAGACAACGTGAGAAAGGCAAAGAATTTATCTGGGCTGGTATTTCAAGAGGAGGGAGTCTGTCATGGCGGGGAAGACAGGAGGAGCACCAGAAAGGGGACGGGGCGGGTTATATCGCACCAGGGTCAGGAAGCAGAGACAAACAGGATGTGGGGTGCGGCTGCAACACCTCAATGGGGCCCACCCCCAGTGACCCGCTTCCCCTAGCAGGGAGCCACCTCCAAAATGCTCCACAGCCTTTCCCAAGTAGCATCACCAGCCTAGGACCAAGTGTTCAAATACACGAGTCTACAGGGGGCATTTTGTCCTCAAACCACAATACTGGCAAAGGGTTTCCTTTTATTTTATTTTATTTTATTTTATTTTATTTTATTTTATTTTATTTTATTTTATTTTATTTTATTTTATTTTATTTTATTTTATTTTATTTTATTTCTTGGTTTTACTCAGTGTTTAAAATTTTCCTTTCATGTGCAGGTTGTGTGTTAAACATAGTATTCCCACCCTATTAGGGTTGCCCTCCCTTATTGAATGCCTACTACGTGAGTTCATATGTCTATATAAAATCTAGGAACTTGGCTGGAGAGATGGCTTAGCGGTTAAGTGCTTGCCTGTGAGGCCTAAGGACCCCAGTTTGAGGCTCGATTCCCCAGGATCCACAATAGCCAGATGCACAAGGGGGCGCACGCGTCTGGAGTTCTTTTGCAGTGGCTGGAGGCCCTGGCACTCTCTCTCTCTCTCTCTCTGCCTCTTTCTCTCTGTTGTTCTCAAATAAATACATACAAATAAAAAATATCTAGGAACCACACATGAGAGAAGACGTAATGGCATTTGCTTTTCCCTGCCTGGCATGGTTTGGTTAGTATGACTGTCTTCCTTTGCATGATCTTTCTATACCTCAGAGAGCAGACCACTCATTACAAGGGGGCACCATGTGAGAGTTGGGGTGAATAAGGCTTAACTGTTAGTTCTCTTGGGACAAAGATCAAAGTACCCGCCCTTCTGCTCTGGGCCAGCGGTATCATCCATCTTTGTGAAGGAGACCAGCCGCTTTGGGATTCCCAGACGTGGAGATATTCTTAAACTTCTTTGCAGCTGTGCACTTAATGTTTCTCAGTGGAGGGATCTCTCTCCACTGGCATTGGTCTGTGCTTCTTTGCACCAAGCTCAACTTCCCTAACCAGAAGGTATGCATCTCCTTCACCTATTTTGCATGATATTCTGCTGTATTTTTATTATGTTGTAAAAAAAAAAAAGATATTTTTTAGATTTAACTTAGGTGTTTATTTATTACTGAGAAAGAGGGAGGCAGATAGAGACAGACATACAGAGAAGGGGAGCCAGGGCCTCTAGCGCTGCAAATGAACTCCAAACTTAGGGATCTGGCTTATGTGGGCCCTGGGGAGTCAAATTTGGGTCCTTTGGCTTTGCAGGCAAACGCCTCAACCACTAAGCCATCTCTCCAGCCCAATTATTTTTGTTGTTGTTGTTATTATTATTGAAGTAAGGTCTCCCTCTAGCATGGGCTGCCTTGGAATTTCCTCTGTAGCACCAAGCTGGTCTCAAACTCATAGCAATCCTTCTACCTCTGCCTCCTAAGTGCTGAGATTAAAGGAGTGTTCTCCCACATCAGGCTTTTACATGGTGTTATTATATTTTTACTTCTAGATTTTTATTAACAACTCCATGATTATAAAAAATACCCCATGGTAATACCCTCCCGCCCCCACTTTCCCCTTTGAAACTCCATTCTCCATCATACTCCCTCCCCTTCTTAATCAGTCTTTCTTTTAATTTTGATGTCATGATCTTTTCCTCCTCTTATGATGGTCTTGTGCAGGTAGTGTCAGGCACTGTGAGGCCATGGCTATCCAGGCCATTTTGTGTCTGGAGGGAGCATGTTGTAAGGAGTCCTACCCTTCCTTTGGCTCTTACATTCTTTCTGCCACCTCTTCCGCATTAGACCCTGAGCCTTGGAAGGTGTGATAGTGATATTGCAGTACTGAGCACAGCAGACATTTCTTTCCATCACATGGTGTTGTTTTTGTGGGTGTGTATGTGTGTGTGCATGAATTTATGCTTGTGAGTGATGAAAATGTGAAGGTCAGAGGTCAATCTTGTGAGGAGGGTAGAGTGAGGGTGACTGGATCCCTGAAGGATAAAAAGGCAGGAAAGGGGCTGGAGAGATGGCTTAGTGGTTAAGTGCTTGCCTGTAAAGCCTAAGGACCCTGGTTCGAGGCTTGACTCCCCAGGACCCACATTAGCCAGATGCACAAGGAGACACAAGTGTCTGGAGTTCTTTTGCAGTGGCTGGAAGCCCTGGAGCACCCATTCTCTTTCTCATTCTCTCTCTCTCTCTCTCTGTCTGTCTGTCACTCTCAAATAAATAAATAAAAATAAACAAAAAATAAAAATTAAAAAGATTAAAATATATTTATATAACAAAAAGGGCTTGGGGAGATGGCTTAGCGGTTAAGGCGCTGGCCGGCGAGACCTAAGGACCCACGTTTGACTCTCCAGATCCCACGTAAGCCAGATGCATAAAGGTGAAGCCAGTGTGAGGTCACCCACGCCCAGCAGGCGGCGCAAGCGTCTGGCATTTGATTGCAGTGGCTGAGGCCCTGTGAGGTCTTCTGAAGGAGGGGGACCAGAAAGTCCTCCCTGGCAACGCAGAAGTCCCATCAGGTTCGCTTTTCCAGGGAGCAGCCTGGCCTTCCCTGAGCAGGTCTGAGTCTCATGGAATCTGAATTCACTTCACCAAGGCCCCGCTGCAGGAACCTTCTTCCTATTTTCATGATTCACAGATTATTGAGTTTCATGCTAATCATGTGTCAAATAAACCCTCTGGTCCTGTTTCATATCTTTTTTTTTTTTTTTTTTTTTTTTGAGGTAGGGTCTCACTCTAGCCCAGGCAGTTCAATGGGAGACAGAGAAATCACCAGTGAAGATACCCAATAGTGGACACTACAAGCCTTATATTTGGCCAGGCAGGCTAAATGAGCCAACGGGTGCAATAGTGGCATGTCTGTTATGGGGGAAATCAACAGCCCTCTAATTTGACTGGAGGCCCGCTCCAAGGGGAATACATCCCTGATACCTACAACAGGGGTAGTCATGAGCCCTAGGGATGTAATGTCTGCTGCTGTCTGGCTAAAAGTACATACTATGCTCATCAAACTGCCCAGTAAACACTTCTCTTAATGTTTATATCCATATATTAATGGTACTCTCACTTTTGGTAAAGAACCTTCTCTTATCAGGTGGCAGCGACGTTGGTGGCACCATGGTGCTGGAAAGAAGTGACCAGAGTGCTCAGCCCTGAAATATCTCAATCACACCTTCCAAGGCTCAGGGTCCATTGCAGAAGAGGTATCAGAAAGAATGTAAGAGTCAAAGGAAGGGTAGGACTCCTTACAACATGCTTCTCCAGACATAAAATGTCCTGGATATCCGTGACCTCACAGTGCCTGACACTACCTACACAAGACCATCATCGTAGGAGGAAAAGATGATAAAAGAGAGACTGATTGAGAGGGGGAGGGGATATGATGGAGAGTGGAGTTTCAAAGGGGAAGGTGGGGGGAGGGAGGGCATTACCATGGGATATTGTTTATAATCATGGACATTGTCAATAAGACAATTAAGTTACAAGTCTTCCTCTTCACTGTCCCCTTTCCTTTCTACTTCAGCCACGCAGTGCAGGCTCCATACTGATTGTGTTTGGATCCCCTGTGAAACGAGCCCCATAGGATCATGGGCTTGAACTCCCGGATCCCAGCGTTGACGTTGGGAGGCTGTAGAACGCTGAGGAAGTGGGCCCTGCCACACAGGTAGAAGTGGGTCACCGCGGCGATGCCGCCTCTGACTCATGCCCAGAGCTCTGCTTGGCAGTCCAGCTGCAATGGAAGAAACCGTCACTGCACACGCTCCCTCAGCCAGCCGCACCTTCTCCACCATGAGCAACTGCACCCTCTTGGAACCATGAACCAAAATTAATACTTCCCCTTAAGTTGTGGGGTCACTGTGTCACAGTGACCCCCAAGCAACCAATACCAGAGCCCACACTGTGTAGATTCCGGGAGAACAGAAGCGTAACACTAGCTAAGCAGTTCCATTTAGACAAAAGGGCGGATGAGCGAGAGAGCCATGAACACGTGTTGGGTAGTCTTACGTATCACATCCCATGTTCTTCATGTGCGTTCACATACATGTATTAATTTAAGCCTGTAAACCATCTCCACTTCAGCCAGGCGTGGTGGCGCACACCTTTAATCCCAGCACTCGGGAGGCAGGGGTAAGAGGATCGCCGTGAGTTCGAGGCTACCCTGAGAACACATAGTGAATTCCAGCTCAGCCTGGGCTAGAGCGAGACCCTGCCTCAAAAAAACCACACACACACACACACACACACACACACACACACACACACACAAAATCTCCACTCGAATGGAAATAATAACAATCCATATACCAGGTTCACGTAACCTTCAGCGTAGCCCTCTGGGGTTCCCACTCCGGTTGTCTCCCTGTTGTTTGCAGGAGACTGAAGGTGAGAGAGCTCAGGAACTGGGCAGAGCGCCCAGCAGGCTGCCAGGCCCGGATCCACAGACACGGAGCCGCCGCTGAGTCCCTAGTGGGGGGGAGCCTTGAGAACGAAATGAGTGCAAACTGGTTAAATAATTATATTAGCCATTTTAGAGCTAGACCACCATGTCTACACGGGGGCAATGCTCTTTCTAGAGGCTGCCTCTGGGCCCTGCTACCCTGGTATCAGTGTGGGCTTTGGGGGTTTCCAGAACTTACACTTAGAAGTAACCTCTGCTCTCTTCAACCCAGAGACTCAGAACCTTTGCTTGCCCTGTGGGAATGACAGGTTTGCTTGCATCGAGGGGGGAAACCTCCCTGAGCACTTCCTGCAGCACCTGACCCCGCAGGCTTTTGAGGGATGGTCCCTGATGGCTCTCCAGTGTTGGGCCAGGCAACCCCACTGTCTCCCACAGAGTCAAGACTGTCACGACCAAGACCACCAGCCTACCTGAGCTGTAGAGCCGGACAAGGCCTTGAAATCCTTCAACCTCAGCCAATGGGCTCATTTTACATGGGAGGAAGTTAAAGACCCATATGGACTGAAGTTCCTTCCAAAGAGCTAAACCCACGCTGACGATTCTCCAAGGTGGGTGGACCGTTAGAACTTGGTGACTGGGGGATTTGGAAGATTGTAGATCCAGAGCCAAAATTATCTTGGGCTGTCTGGGGTTCCTTAGTAGCCATTCATTGTCCACCTCTGACCTAACATCCTTTTGACTATCAGGTGAGATCTTCCGAATGGATTATCTGCTCACTAAGCTAAGGACATCATCGGACAGCATCCAAAGCCTATTGCTTTTATTAATTACCAGATGCCCCCATCAATATTAGGTGAATACCTTGATTTGTGACTTTGATTTGCTGTTTACTTATGCATTTATATAACAACTTTCACATTTGCATGTGTTATCTGGGGCTACCCAGCCACAGTCACACATAGTTGGTTCAGAATAATTGAAGAATTAATAATTAATTAATAATAAATAACTAAACAATGAAAGAAGAATCAAGGTGAGAATGATGTTTTCTATATCTTTCATTGACCCCGGAGAGAAAGCTCAGGGTGAGGTTAGAAGCCAGCCAGAGGGGACCCCATCTCTTTCCTCTGGACCCAGTAACTGGGTGTTTGGTTTTTTTTTAAGATTTATTTTTATTTACTTATTTATTAGAGATGGTAGGGGAGAGAGAGAGAGAAAGTGAGAATGGGCACACCAGGGCCTCCAACCACTGCAAACAAACTCCAGGCGCGTGCACCACCATGTGCATCTGGCTTACGTGGGACCTGGAGAATCGAACCTGGGTCCTTAGGCTTCACAGGCATGTGCCTTCATCGCTAAGCCATCTCTCGAGCCCTGGGTTTGTTTTTTGTTTTTTTTTTTCCCTGTCACCTCTGTCCAGCCACAACCTTGCTGACTGGCTCTCGGTGGCTCTGGGCTGCTCACTGGAGCAGAGAGGAAAGGACCGCAGAGATCCACACTGTTGCTGCCCCAAGGAGACGTCAGTGATGGGGCCTTGACAGGTACTGGCAGCAGTGACCCACTTACCAGGGGAGCCGCCATTATGCATTTTATGACTGAACAGGCTGGTTAATTGGGGGCTGTGCTGTCAGAAGTGCGCATGCTCAGCAGGTATGTGCATCCAAATTGTGGTGGAGACCAGGAGGAAGAGAGGGAGGGGGCAAGAGAAAGGGAGGGAGAGAATGCCACATCCTTGCTGTGTAGGATAGGAAATAGGGAGAGGCGGGTGAGCAAAACTAACTGCTGTGCTCCTGCATATGATGACATCTAGAATATGCACAGAACCTCGCGTTTTACGGACTTCTCTCATTCTCTCTTTATTTTTCTTTTTTTTGTTTTTTCTAGGTAGGGTCTCACTCTAGCTCAGGCTGACCTGGAATTCACTATGTAGTTTCAGGGTGGCCTTGAACTCGCGGTGATCCTCCTACCTCTGCCTCCTGAGTGCTGGGATTAAAGGCGTACGCCACCACAGTGGCTCTTCATTATCTCTTTTTAAAATTATTTTATTTTTTATTTATTTGACAGAGAAAGAGGGAGAGAAAGAGACAGAATGGGTGTGCCAGGGCTTATAGCCACTGCAGACAAACTCCAGGCACATGTGCCGCCTTGTGCATCTGGCTGACGTGGGTCCTGGGGAATAGAACCTGGGTCCTTTGGCTTTGCAGGCAAACACCTTAGGTGGTTTGATTCGGGTGTCCTGCATAAACTCTTGTGTTTCGAATGTTAGGTCCCCAGCTGGTGGCAATTTGGGAACCAGAGCCTTGCTAGAGAAGGTGTGTCGTTGGAGGTGGGCTTATGGGAGTTATAGCCAGCTTCCCCTCGCCTGGTACCTACTGCTGACGGTCACCTGATGTTGGCCAGGAGGCGATGTCCAGCCTCTGCTCATGCCACCTTTTCCCCTGCCATCATGGAATTTACCCTCGAGTCCGTAAGCCAAAATAAACCCTTTCCTCCCCAAAGCTGCTTTTGGTCTGGTGCTTTGTGCCAGCAATGAGGCGACGGTGACTATACCGGAGGGTGTGGATATATTTGGAAACAGGTCATTCTCCAGTGGTGCGGCAGGCCAGGGCACTCCGCACCGTGAAACGATTTAAATTCTTTTTGCTTGTAATAACTGACCCTGAGACCAGCTTTTTCCCCCCCAAACCCACTGCTGCTCACTGTCACCCAGCTCCTTGAGAGTGCGGTTATAGCATTTGCGGAAATATTGTGAAATGCTGTGGTATTTCTCCAAGTGTGGAGGCATCCTCTCTCTAATGTGCCATCGTCTCATCTTCTTTCCTAGTTGTTGGAAAGTCTATTGTGTAAGCTCAAGAGAAATCGTGTCAGAACCTCTTCTTTCACAACATGCTGTCACCTTGTGTGCTGTATTGTCCCAGGGGGAGGGCTGGACTTATAGTCAGAAGACGAGCGTGGCCCTTGCTTAGCAGAGAGCTGACTATGGGCTCTGCAGCATTCCCATGCCTTCATGTCTGCTTTTTTCCCTCCCTTCCTTCCTTCCTTCCTTCCTTCCTCCCTCCCTCCCTCCCTCCCTCCCTCCCTTCCTTCCTTCCTTCCTTCCTTCCATTCTTTTCTTTTCCTTTTCCTTTATTTATTTATTTTTTTTGATGTGGTCTTGTTCTAGCCCAAGTTCACCTGGAATTCACTATGTAGTCTCAGGGTAACCTCAGACTCACAGAGATCTTCCTGCCTCTGCCTCTCCAGTGCTGGGATTAAAGGTGTGCTCCACCATGCCTCCATTTCTATAGGAAAAAAAAAAAAAAGTGTTGGCAACTTTTGGTTTCAACCTCAGGAATTTTTGTTGGTCGAAACGCAAGAGAAGCACGAACTGGAGTCATTTTTAACTCAGATCCCAAATGTCACCCGCATGGGTCAGCCTCCTCGGGGCCCCCCCCCCCCCTCAGGAGAAGCAAGCGACGGCTTCCCCCAGCACCGGGACACATCTCACCCATGAGCTCGCCATCTAGAGGAGCTGCACGTGGTTCCCTGTGGCAGTTTGAGTCAGATGTCATGTGTTCCGAATGCTTGGCCCCCAGCTGGTGGCAATGTGGGATGCAGAGCCTTGCTGTAGGAGGTACGTTGTTGGGGGTGGGCTTAGGGATATTATAGCCAGCTCCCCCTCGCCAGACATTAGTTCATTCTTTTGCTGCTTGCTGCCAGCTGCTGTTGCAAGGAAGCCTGGGGGAAGAGAGGCCCCATTACCTTCTACTATGGATGATATTCCCCTTGGGGTTTTGCTTCAAGCTAGCATTCTAGTTTTGGCAGGGGCCCAGGCTGTCTGGGGGCCCCCCTCAGGAGAAGCAAGCGACGGCTTCCCCCAGCGCCGGGACACATCTCACCTATGAGCTCGCCATCTAGAGAGTGCCCAGCCTCTGCCCTCCCATCCCTGCCCACACGTGTGGTAAACTTCTCCTTGGAACTGTAAGACAAGGCAAACCCTTTCCTCCACTCAGCTGCCCTTGGTCAGGCATTTTGTCTCGGTCATGTGAATATCGGTGCTATGAATTCCGTCACTGCTGCTAGAAATCTGACCAGGTGGCTTTTGATCTTTTGGAACTGCTTGGCAAGGAGGAAGATCTGAGCTAAGATACACCAGCAGTCTCAGGTAGGAGTGCCATGGCTCCGTGGCATCAGAGGCACCGAGGAACCAGAAACTCATGTTCAGAGTGTGGGTTCATTGGTGTATGCACATAATTTTAGTACTTGGGAGACAGAGGATCTCTGGTTTAAGGCCAGCCTGGAAGGAGAAGAAATATAGAAGGAAACAAAGAGAAGTAAAGAAAAAAGGAAGGAAGGAAGAAAGAAAGGCTGTAACATCCCGCCCAGACCTGAGAAACTCCAGGGATGGATCCAATGGTTGGTTCCAGGAAGGCTTCCAGTCATCTCTGGGCCGTACTAGACAGAAGCACTGGCTTAGAGGACGTCTCACTTTAAACGCCATGCGAAGGGGAAGGGGCTCAGAGGCAATGGGAGGCCAAGCGCTCCCCTTTGGAGTGGTGCAGTGGACATTTTGGAACTGGAATGTCTGCCAAAGGCCCGGGTGTTGAAGGCTGGCTCCCCAGTCCTCCTACTGAGAGGTGGGAACCTTTGGGTGGTAAGGACCTAGTTAGAGAAAGCTCTGTCACTGGGGTGTGCCCTGAAGTGGATATTGGGGCCCCAGCTTCTTCCCCCTTCTTCCTTTGCTTCTTGGCTACCATCTATTAAACCTCTTTGACCATGTGATTAGTCTTTGATATGTTATGGAGCCCCTGACCCATAGTAACAGGGCCGGGTGCTCATGGTCTGATGTCTTTGAAGTCGAAGCTAAAAGAGACCATTGGTCATTACAAGTCGTTTGACTCAAGTGTTTTGTTTGATATGGGGTGTTAGCCAGCATCCATGTCAGAGTGTCTCTTTCCTTCTTTAATCAGGACATCAGAACTTGTAACATGGGACACATTCATCTACACGTTTCAGGAGCTGCGTAGATCGAGAGAGGAGGTCAGGCAAATCAATGATGCGTTGACTGGTTAGACGAGAAGGGTGACAGCTGACCCCAACCCTTTCACTGCCAGGGCTCTTTAACATCGAGGGCGGGAACCTATGGAAATGGGAACTGTGGTTCCTGGTTATCTTAGAGCTCGGAACTTCCATCCTACCCACAGCCTCACCTCCAATTTCACAACCCAACAGCCGCCTATGGCTTGAGAAAGCTGAGATCCCACACACTGGGGCCAAAGGGGGTGGGGTAGAGTGTTGAGAGGCAAGGTCGCACATGCCCACTAGGTGACACAAGCATCTGGAGTTAGATTGCATTGGCTGAGGCCCGGGCGCACCGACTCTCTCCCTCTTTCTCTCTCTCTTGCTCGCTCTCTCTAAATAATAATAATAATAAAAAAAATCAGGGTCAGCCAGTCTAGGATTTCTGCCAGCATCCAAAGAGGAGAAAGGTGAGAAAATGGAAGAGTTACACTCTTTGAGTTCGATCTCAGAAAAGCAAAAAGCAGGCAGGTTCAGCAGGGACAGTCTGAGCAACTGCCCCTAGATTTACTGTCCTCCTGTCTCTCACCAGGTCACTCCTGGTCTCTCCCCATATGGCTTATGTAAAAGAAGAGATCTTGGCAGCTCGTGTCCCCCCCCCCCACCCTGCAGAATAAAGCTTCCGTCTTTGCATCAGGGTACTCTCGTGGTCCTTGGTCACTCCTGAACCTCACAGAGCGTAGTTTTGGACACCAAACTTATTCAACACAGCCTTGAAGGTTTTATGTTTCCCACGGAAGCACTTCCCCACCTAACACTCCAAGCAGAGCCGATTTCCCCGCGCCCTTGCCGAGCTGGAGGGTAGAGATATTATTGTTCTGCTTTTCTTCTCGCTAAGAGTGTAGCCCTTTGCGAATGAGGTAGTGTTACCTGAGTGGATAGGGTGCGTCTGGGCCCTGGAAGCTCTAACAAGTTAGGCTTAGCTTCTTCAATGAGCCAATAATAAATGAGGCAAGTAAGATGGGCTGGAGAGATGGCACAGTGGTTAAAGGCATTCGCTTGCAAAGCCCGACGTTCCGACTTGGATTCCTTCCAGTACCTACATAAAGCCGGATGCACAAAGTGACACATGCATCTGGAGTTTGTTTGAGGCAGCAAGAGGCCCTGGTGTTTCCACTCTTGCTTTCTACCTCTTTTCTTCTGTGTGAATTAACTAAGCATAACTAAGCATTCTTGGTGAAGTCTGCCCATCACTCTCCATCCATGTCTCAGCTCCAGGTTTTCCCTCAAGGTGGTCCAACAAGGCTTCAGAACATTGTGAAATCTCTTGTTAGAAGACACGTTGCTCCTGTGGTTGGCCCTGGGCTTTAGGCCTTTCCTCCTTCCGGCATGAGACGCCTGGGGAATTCTAGTTCTGCGGGAGCATTGTTTCAACAGTCTCATAGCAGAAGGGAAGGGCACACATCTCTCTCTCTCTCTCGCTCTCTCTAGAATGTTTTTCACTCTTGGTAGCATGGGTGCAGCAGGGATTTTCTTTGTGCCTGAGGACCCTGGTTCAGTGCAGGATGCTCACCGGAGCCTGCTTCTTGAAACCTCACCTTCTTCTCTTCATCTTGCACTAGTGATGTCACTAGCCTGAGCACTCATTTGAGGTCCGTCCCTCACATCCCCTGCTGAGGCTGGCTTTCAATTCTATCATTGCTTCCAACCTCTCTAGATTTCTTTCTTCCTTCTGTGAGCACAAGTGCATATTTAAGTTTTAAATTTATTTTTATTTATTTATTTGAAAGAGAGAGAGAGAGAAGAAAGAAAGGAAGGAAGGAATGAAGGAAGGAAGAAAGAAAGAAAGAGAAAGAGAGAGAGAATGGGTACACCAGGGCCTTCAGCCACTGCAAACAAACTACAGATGCATGCACCACCTTGTGCATCTGGCTTACATGAGTCCTGGGGACTTGAACCTGGGTCCTTTGGCTTTGAAGGCAAACACCTTAACCACCAAGCCATCTCTCCAGCCCCATATTTAAACTTTTAAAAATTGTGCTATTTAGCACTTGTATATACTAAAGTGTAGATGAAGGACTCAGGAAGCCATAATAAGCCTCAGAATCATCAATAGGCCTAAGTTTCTGCTTCCCAGCAAGGTCAGTTTCCTGATAAGGGGGGGATAGACTGTCTGTACCATGTGTTCCTGTGGTCATAGATAAAGTTTGCTTAAAACAAGGTTGTTTAAAGTTCCTCAAATACACATAGCCAATCACAATAAAGGTTACCTAATCTGCTTGGAATCCCCCTAGCCCCCTGCCCACCAGCTTTGCCCCCCAGTATCCTAAGCCTATCAGAAAAATACAAGTGCAGTTACTACTTAAATCTACCAATCATGTAACCATTCCCCTACTTCTTTGTTCAAATCCCTATAAAAACCCTGCCGCCCTGCTGCTCAGGGCTCCTGTATGGATCCACTGCCTTGGTGAAGTCAAGAGTCTGAGCGAAAGCCCGAAATAAAACTCTTTGCTGTTGCATAGCGGTCAGACTCTTGGTGGTCTTTGGGGACTAAGTGATCTGGGCATAACAGAGATTGCTTTAACTTAGCAACATTATCCCCATCACTGTGTCCCAGGTGACAAAATGCCTCATGACAACTCCTTTCTAGATGATGAGGTCATCTATTGGGTGCCTCGCTCTGGACTTCCCCATGGGGTTCTATTGACGCTGAATCAAAACCAGAGACACTCCCCAGTGCCCGTTTTTCTCTCTATTTCCCACTGACAGGCAAGAGGACTTTTCTAAGTTGTTTCAGCATGTTATGAGCATGTAAGGACCAGCATATGGTCCAGGGCCAGTTTAGATAAATAAGTTTTTTTTTTTTTGTGAGAGTAAAAATGCAAAGTCAAACCTTGTAAGCAAAAATTAAGACTAAGCTGTGTGCGGTGACATAGTAGAGATTAGCAGGTGTGTGTGTGGAACTCTAGATAAGTAGTGGAAAATATAAAAACCCCAGCTGCTCAGCAACCGTTGTCTCAGTTTTCCCGACACTATGACTGACTGAAAGGTTGCTCAGCAGTCCGGACCGAGACCTCCGCGAGACGCATCACCGATCCGAATTCATCTGCCCGACACGCTGTCCGAACCGATCAAGACTCGGCTTGAAACACCGCGAACCGAGAGAAAAGTCGCAGCCGGACTCCGCGTTGCCAGGTCGTAAAACGTCCGAGACGTCGCAGCCCAAGTCTCGCGTTACTGCAGCCCGAGTCTTGTGTTACTGCAGCCCAAGTCTCGGGTTATCAGGTCATATACATGTTAGACTCGTTAGAAATATTCTTGTGTTAGTAGTGATGAATATAATTTGGTTATATATTATATTAGCTATAATATTAGTTGTGATAGTTTGGACTTGCTTGTGTGTGACTTTCATCCCAGTAAACTCCTTTGCGAGTACACCAGTGTCTCCGTATCATTGACCTTCGTGGGCGGAATCCTCTCAACCAATCATCTTTGAGAGTGCTCGCGACACAGCACTGGGTTTCGGTGTCCTGCCTCCCTTCCCCTCTTTGCGCTCTTCTCTTCTTGCTGGGTCTGGATCTGTCCCGAAGCTTTCTATAGTCTCCCCAGGGTAAGTGAGATAACGGATGTTGTCTCTTTGACTCTCAGTTTCCACCCAGCATTAGAAGATGCAGAAGTTGTTATTGCAAGGGCCACTGAAGAAAGACCCCAGACTCAAATAGCATGTAAAAACAAGGAGCGTTTATTCTGCAGAATCAGCCAGCATGCGGGGGTCAACCATTCATGCAAAATGGCAACCCCCGAGAGGAGCACGCAGGCCCCTTTTAAGCACAGCTAGGGGAATTCAAGGCGGGTTAGCTAATCTTCTGACGTGATTGGCTAGGCAAGCAGCAGTTACAGTTGCTCATCTCTGATAGGTTGGAACAAAAGCGCACAAAAGGGACATGTTTGGGCATGTTTGGACATGTCTCCAGGAACTGACTCAGCCCCCAGGGCACAAAATGGTAGCTGTCTTCCCTGGCCTCAGTTCAGGGCACAAAATGGTGGCTATCTCCCTTGACCTCAGCCCCCAGAGAACAAAATGGCTATCTTTCCTGGCCATCTGTCAGGGTCACAGTTGATTAACAGCCTGCCCTTTGTTCATGGTTTTCCCCAGAAGTCTTGCCTACCTCTCTGGGAAACTGAAACTTAGGCCTACCTGTAAACTGGAGCAAATTTGATCCAGTTTGAGAAGAAGAGGTGCTGAAGAAAACAAAGGAAGAGTTAGTTTCAGGGAGGAGGTTTTCCCTCCTTGGCCAGATTTTAATGCCTCCTGCTTCTTACATCGCCAAAGAAACCAGAGCTTGCCACTGCTAAATGCCAGTGGCTGTTTTGGCATTGAGAAAATAACACAGTAAGTCGGGATGTTTGAGAGCTGAAGGAAAGGGTCAGCACATCAAATTCCTCATGCCTCATGGAGAAAGTTTCCCAAGTTAAGACTAGATACACATCTTAAAGTTCTGAAGATATTTTAAAGTGTAATTTCCATTTTAAATAGTTCTAAGCATGCTATATGATGTCACAAGGACTTAGGGAAAATAAAAATAGTGTATGAGAAGATTAGAAGACAGGATGTAAGATTCCCGGGGGAGGGGGAACCTTCCGTGGTGGGAGACCCGCGCCCAAGAACCAAGACCGAGCCACTGGATGCAAAGGCAAGAGGCAGCTTTATTGTTCGCACAGGCGCCTGCGGGCACTCCAGTCCTTCGAGAGGCTGAGCGCAACGGGCAAGGGGAAGGGTCTCTTTTTATAGGGTTAGGGAGAGCAGAAGCAGGTTTACAGAAGCAGAAGCATGATTTCAGTCCCAGCACTGGTTACTTATTAATAGACTTGGGGTCGGTGGGGATCCTTTTTTTGTTTTCTTCTCGGAAACATCCTGACAGGGTTATCTATAGTACATTAGGCGGGGTCAATGGTCATGCTATGGTCACAAGGTTGTCTGCCTGTCGGCATCTGGGGGGCTGTTTTGGGCTCCTGGTATTTTTCCATGGGTTTTACAAGGAGAGTTGGGGTAATGAAGTAGGATCCAGCACATTCCCTGTCTTCAACATTCTGTGAAGATAAGATACATTAATACTGAAAGCATTTTGGTTTGAGGAATCATGAGAAAAACAAAAACAAAACCAAACAAAAACCGACCAGGATCTTTTCATCAGGGCCACTTGTGGAGTGCAGAGAAGTTTCCCATTGCATGACTTTCTGTAAAATAATAGATTGTAAAGATTATGGGTGTGCAATTGTTTCTACAATAATAAAAAGCATTTAACATGTCCAAGGGGTCAGAGAGAATTGTGTGCTGGTCAGTGAAATCTGGACAGAGCAATGTTTTCATTTCTAGTCCTGCCAAATCTAGCTTCAGAAGCAGGAGAGAGGCAGGGACCAGGAGCTAGATGGGCCCCCAGGGCAGCCGCTGGGTGGTGGGGGAGGAGCGGGTAAGACTGGCCGTGCCCTGCGGGAGGGCATCCTGGAATGAAAGAACCATGGAGGTCAGGAGTCTGCAGAAGTTCAGTGCTGGGCCACCGTCTTTTGTTCTAGAGCCAGTGTCTTTCACTTCCTGTCCAGGAAGCCAATCCGGGGAGGAATTTTCTACCTGGGGAACAGGAAAGGAGATAAAGTAAAGATAGAATGTGATTTCTATATGTGGTAGTTTGAATAAGTGACCCCCAATAGATTCCGGAGTTTTATTAAAGTTTCTTAGATTCCCGGTTACCTGGCTGGAGGAAGTGTCACTGGGTAGATCTTAGGGTCCAGCCCTAGGGTGTGGTGGTGGATTTGGAATTCCAGTCTAATGAGATACAAAGTGCCTAGTTCCACTGGGATTCCTTAAGTGTGCTTCTGTGTGTGGTGTGGCTTTTTGTTTGTATGTTAGTTTGTTTGTTTGTTTTTGTGTTTTTTTTTTTTTTGGCTTGGGGCTTTTTGTCTCTTTGCCTGGTTCTTTAAGAGGGGGCCAACTTCTTTTGCCATTATGGAACTTCCTCTGGATCTGTAAGCTTCAATAAATATCACTTCCGCTATACATGTGCCTGGTCTAGAAGTTCATCTCTGCGACCTGAAGCTGTCTGCTACACCGTACTTTCCTTCTGGTACCCCAACCCTCTACATTTCATAATTAATCTTCCCATTTATTTGAAGGCCCTATGTTGGAGTTCTCAATTTCTCTAAGAAAAGAATAGCCAAGGGCTGGAGAAATGGCTTAGCGGTTAAGCGCTTGCCTGTGAAGCCTAAGGACCCCGGTTCAAGGCTCGATTCCCCAGGACCCACGTTAGCCAGATGCACAAGGGGGGTACACATGTCTGGAGTTCATTTGCAGTGGCTGGAGGCCTTGGTGCACCCATTCTCTCTCTGTCTGCCTCTTTCTCTCTCTGTCGCACTCAAATAAATAAATAAAGAGTAACAAAAAATAAAATAAAAGAATAGTCAAGAGAAAATAAGAGAGTCACTTCAGCCCCATTCCCATGTGTGAGAGAGAGGGAAGAATTGTGTCGAGAGCTCAGAGGTGGAATTCAGCCTGAGAAGCCCTGCTGGGTCTGCAGGACAGGGATACTGGTGGAGAGGACTTGGCAGGAAAGAGGTGTCTGCGGTGAGTGTAAAACTCCGAGTCCCATAGCATTCTGCCTCCCTGGGTTTCTCCTAGCTCTTGCCAAGTGTTTGCTGTGCCTGACATTTGAAATGCAGGAGGCTCTAGGCACCTGGGCACTTGGTCCTTGGGGAACCCAGAAGTAGGCTGACTTTTGGAGATTCTCAGATTTTTTGATTCGTTCTTGATTCCTGTCAACGGAGGAAACCATCCTGCAATTTTCGCCAAAGTGAGGTGCTAAGTACGTTCTCACATCCACTCCAGGTGGGTGGGAAAGCACTCAGGAGCGTGTGGCCAGTGTGAGACACAGCACTGTCATTTAACAAAGCCCCGCCCTCTCCTCACGCCTCCCAAGCATATTGGCGCGAGCCTCCTCCTTATGTCCTGTAGCTTAAAGCCCAGCCCTGTATTGTGCTATATGTAGCTCTCCCGTGTCCGTGCAAACTGACATGTTCAAGCTCACCCCCATCTACTCCTTGTCACGCATGCTGTCTTCACCTCCTTTCTGCAAAATGTGGGATACAACGTCTTCATCTTTCTGCTCACTGTGAGATACGATGACTTAATCTCCTTTCTACTCACTGTGGGATACGACATCTTCACCTCCTTTGTTCACACTGTAGGATACGACGTCTTCAGCTCCTTTCTGCTCACTGTGGGATATGACGTCTTCACCTCCTTTCTGAACGCTGTGGGATACGACGTCTTCACCTCCTTTCTGCTCACTGTGGGATATGACGTCTTCACCTCCTTTCTGAACGCTGTGGGATACGACGTCTTCACCTCCTTTCTGCTCACTGTGGGATATGACGTCTTCACCTCCTTTCTGAACGCTGTGGGATACGATGTCTTCACCTCCTTTCTGTACACTATGGGCTACAACGTCTTCACCTCCTTTCTGCACGCTGTGGGATATGACGTCTTCACCTCCTTTCTGCACACTGTGTGCTTACCCCATCATTTCCTTGGAGTGTGATTGGGACAAAATAAAAGTTGTGACCCTCAATCTGCAATGAGCATATGGCTCCATGTCATTTGCCGGTAGGATTAATCAGATAATTCTATAAAATACATTGTGTAGCCCAAGCTCTTGTTAGTTTCAACTATAACTCTCGGGTGAAAGGGAAGGCACAAGTGTAGGTTTCTTTCTGGTCGTCCCATTTTCTGTCATCTTTTGTGAGGGATATGAGTGACAAACTCTTCCAGAGCTTGAAGACGGAGCCCTGGGATGAAGAGAAGTCAGCATTCCTGGGCTCAAAACCATGTGCCCTACCCATGTTTATTGTGGTACTATCCCAACAGCCAAATTATGGAATCAGCCTTCCAAGGATGAGGGCTGAATAGAATGTAGTGCGCACACACACACACACACAAACACACACACACACACACACACACACACACACACACACACACACACACACTGAAGTTTTACCCAGCCATAAAGAAGAATGGAACCGTGCCATTGGCAGGAGAATAAGTGGAATTGGAGATCACCGCGTTAAGCAAAAAGCCAGGCTCAGAAATACAATGACTGGGGCTGAAGAGATGGCTTAGTGCTTAAGCGCTTGCCTGTGAAGCCTAAGGACCCCGGTTCGAGGCTCGGCTCCCCAGGTCCCACGTTAGCCAGATGCACAAGGGGGCGCACGCGTCTGGAGTTCGTTTGCAGAGGCTGGAAGCCCTGGTGTGCCCATTCTCTCTCTCTCCCTCTATCTGTCTTTCTCTCTGTGTCTGTTGCTCTCAAATAAATAAAATAAAAAATTAAAAAAAAAAAAAAGAGAAAAGGAGGGCTGGAGAGATGGTTTAGCGGTTAAGCGCTTGCCTGTGAAGCCTAGGGACCCTGGTTCGAGGCTTGGTTCCCCAGGTCCCACGTTAGCCAGATGCACAAGGGGGCGCATGCGTCTGGAGTTCATTTGCAGAGGCTGGAAGCCCTGGCGCGCCCATTCTCTCTCTCTCTATCTGCCTCTTTGTCTCTCTGTCACTTTCAAATAAATGAAAATAAATTAAAAAAAAAGAAAAAAAAAAAGAAATACAATGAGTGTTGTTCCTCATGCTGGGGGTCAAAGAAAAAGGAGGGAAGGGGAAGGGTAGATAAAGAAAAAATTACAGAGGATGAATGTGATCCACGTACGTGGCAAGCATGCACGAAAATGCCACGGTGAAACTCCTGTGTACAATGAATATGTACCAGTAAAATACTAAAAATGAACTGTGCCCAGGATGGAGCTCCATTGCACAGTGCCTGTTTAGCACGGTCAAAGCCCGGGTTCCATCCCCAGCGCTGCATAAAATCAGACATGTCAGGAGTTCAAGGTCAGACTCCACTACATAGTGAGTTTGCGAACATCCTGGGCCACATGAGACTCTGTCCCCCACCAGAATGCTCTGGGCTGGCAGCAATAACGGATTTTTGGAGAGAATGGCTTCCCTATACCTGGCGTTTGGCTTCCAGACTGCTAAAGGGCCACCGTTTTCAAAGCCATGTAAAGTTGGAGGTTGGCAAGCTCATATCAGCATTGGAATTTTTTTTTTTTCTTCTGTCTCTTTTCTATCCATCCCAATGCTTGTGATTTTCGGGCCCTATGGCCTTGTTCTGTCACTGTGGACTTGTGTCTCATAGAGAGTTGGTGGAAGAGCTCATACGGTCTTATCTGGGACTCTTAGATTTGGTTTTGAGTGTGTAGAGAATTTCAATCAAAAGGCTGAAGAGCTGGACTGAATCTCAAAAGCTTGCCTTGGGTGCCCCCTGCTGGAAGACGCTAGATTGCAACCACTTCCACTTCTGCGGAGCAGTCTTCAATTATGCTGCACTTTATTATTATTATTATTGAGGCAGAGTCTCTTTTCTTTATGTGTCTCTGGCTGGCCTGTAACTCACCATACAGGCTAAGCTGTTTCTTTCCTTTCCTCTCTGTCTCTGCAGTGTTTACATTACAGGTACGCACCACCACACCAAAACCCGAAAACACAATTTACCATAAACGTTGGCTTGTTTCCATCATAGTAGGTAACTAGCTAGATAGTTGGGCCAGACTCAAAGCGGACAGATATTCTCATGTGGGGAGAACTCAGGAAGTCCAGGTGACGGGTGTGGGGGGGTTCCTGGGGAGTGGAGAAGAGATGTGTTCTGTGTGACTCCATCGCCTTTCCAGATGGACCCAGTGGATGGAACATTGCTCTGCTCTGGGTATGAGAAGCGTGAGCCAATTTATTTATTTATTTGAGAGAGAGAGAGAGAGAGAGAACGTGGGTCCAGCCAGGGCCTCTAGCCACTGCAAACGAACTCTAGACACATGTGCCACCTTGTGCATCTGGCTTATATGGATACTTGAGGAATCGAACCTGGGTCCTTAAGGCTTCGTAGGCACGTGCCTTAACTGCTAAGCAATCTCTCCAGTCTCCGCCCCAGATTCATTTTGCTTACAAGTTCATGGTGCTACACACCTGTCCTCACCAGCGGGACTCTTTTTTTTTTTTTTTTTTAAATTTATTTGCGAGCAACAGACAGAGAGAGAAAGAGACAGATAGAGAGAAAGAATGGGTGCGCTGAGGCCTCCAGCCATGCAAACGAACTGCAGACACGTGCACCCCCTTGTGCATCTGGCTAACGTGGGTCCTGGGGAATCGAGCCTTGAACCAGGGTCCTTAGGCTTCACAGGCAAGTGCTTAACCGCTAAGCCATCTCTCCAGCCCACCAGTGGGACTCTTAACCATGGCTGGGAGGCAGGGATTCTCCCCGACAAATCTGCCTTTTCTTTGTCTCAGTCTTTATTTTCCAGGCATGGGTGCTAGGGGACAGAACTCGCAAGGTGGGCACTGCCAGCTAGTTGATAGGTACTATAGCACTTGTCCCCCAAAGTGGCCATGCATTAAGGACTGGCTCTGAAGCTGCCACCATTAAGAGACGATGGAGCCCTTCCAGAGATGAAACCTTGTGGGGATGTGCCCTTGAAGGGGATCGTGGGACCCCAGCCCCCTCACTACCCTGCTTTACTTCGTGGCCTGGAGGTGAGTGGTTTCACTCTGGGTTCTTCCCGCAGGACAGGACATGCTGCCTTATCACGGGCTCCAAGGCAACGGACGGGCCAAATGGGCATGGGCCGGACCCTCCAAAACCGGGAGCACACATGAACTGATCCTCTTGGTAACTTGGTTGTCTCAGACATTTGGTGATCGTGAGGGAAAGCTGACTAACGCAGTAGGTACACAGAAATGTCTTGCGTAAAAGCCAGAGGACGACTGATGATGTTGTAGGGTCTAAAATGTTGCCCCTGTCCTGCCTGTTAGCTCAGCTCGCTGGTTTCTTCTTGTCCCCTGTCCCTTCACTTCCGTGACTCTGGGCTTTCCGTGTCCCGGCTCAGTGACCACAGTGGGAGGGATGTCGGCGTCCCATTTCCTGTGTGTGACGAAGGCCATTATGTGTTTAAGACAAAGAGCTGATCATGGTGCTAACCCTGATTTAAAAGTAACCCCAAACCGGAGTGTTCCCAGTGAAGCCTGGGCAATACTTAACACTCCCGCCCTGATGCAATGTCTTCGAGTCTATGACGTTGATGGCCTCCTCTCTGGCTCCTCAGCTGCTGCATCCTGCACCCTCCGCACCCCACTGAGACAGTGCCCCAGCCGTCAGAGACCACGGCTCCCCTCTCAGCAAACACCCTTCCTCTGCTGCCCCCTCTCAGCCCCTCTCAGCATTTGTAACCCCTCCTCTACCTGCTAGTGATTCTTCTTTATCCTCCAGATCCACTTTCTTCTTTTCTCTTTAAAAAATATTTAATTTAAATTTATGAAAGAGAGAGAGAGAGAATGGGTGCCCCAGGGCCTCTAGCCCTGCAAATGAACTCCAGACACATGTACCACCTTGTACATACATCTGGCTTACGTGGGTCCTGGGGAATCAAACTTGGGTCCTCCGGATCTGCAGGCGATCCTCCTACCTCTGCCTCCGGAGTGCTGGAACTAAAGGCATGCACCACCACGCCCGGACGCAGTTTGATTCCACGCAGTTTACGCGGCCCTTCTTCGACCATTCCATCTCATCTTCCTTCTGACCACTTGCCAGTGGCTATACCATGGAAACAAGAGAACTATTGTCTCTAAGCCAGCAGGCAGTAACTGTCACTAGCTCCTTGGGAGAGGGGGTGACTTCAGAGCAACTCCCCTTCCCGTAATAAAATGCCCAGTGTCTCACCATCACAGGTAGGTTTTGTGCAGGTAACTGCAGCTGCTCGGAGTTCATGAGTGCGGTGACCTTGGCATGTCTCGATGAGCGTCCTCCAGCCCTCACACTCCTGTGATGCTCCATGACCCATGGAGTGGGGGAATGTTTATGTCTCATGAAGGGATGGGCACTCATCCACTTATTTTCAGCTCTTTGACCAGTTCGGAATCTGGATGAGAGCTGCATCCCACTGGGGGAGGAAGAAAACACACACACACACACACACACACACACACACACCAGAAACCTAAGGGCAGAACTAATCTGGAGATATGAAGATAAATATTTAGAAGGAAATTTGATAACCCATTCATTTAGCAAAACAATAGTACATTCTTGGGCTGGAGGGATGGCTTAGCAGTTAAGGCGTTTGCCTGCAAAGCTAAAGGACCCTGGTTTGACCCCCCAGAACCCACGTTAGCCACATGCACAATGGGGTGCACATGTCTGGAGTTCGTTTGCAGTGGCTGGAGGCCTTGGCATGCCCATTCTCTCTCTCTCTCTCTTTCTCTGTCAAATAAATAAATAAAAATCAAATATTAAAAAAAACACAATAATACGTTCTTCACTATGGACTCCCTAGCCATGTGCTTTTAACTTGCCTCTCAGTACCAGCACGATTCCCTCTTGTGGAGCAGACCTCGGTTCTAATCATGGTTATCCCCGTGGCAACCAGAGGTGCATCTGGGCCTGGATTATCTGATTGGATGATGGGAGTCAAAGTTTCATTTTATAAGAAAAGGGGCCAGAGCTCAGACAAGCCCCCCCCCCCCCCAGCCCCAGATAAGACTCATATGCACGAAGTGATAGGCTGAACCCTGGTGTCCAACATATGCAGGTTGTCATTCAAAGTCACTGTCGTAGTTACCTTATCCTTGCTGGGACAAAACCACCTGCCCGAAACAGATGATCGGGAAGCGTTTATTCTGCCTTACAGTCTCGGGGGAGGCTTCATGATGGTGGGGGAAAGCTTGACGCACTCAGAGGCTGGACATCTTCTTCTTGCTATGGCAGTGGGAAGACAGCAGCAGGAGAGTGAACCTGACTTTAGCAAGGGGGAGTCAGCTAGTACACCCCTAAACCCACCACCATGGCATGCCTCCTTCCGCAGTTCTCCACTTCCCAACTTGCCATCAGCTTGTGACCAGACAAAGAGAGTAGCTGGGTCAGGACCTCCAGTCACTGCAAACAAACTCCAGACGCACGTACCACTTTGTGTATCCGGTTTAACGTGCATACTGGGGAATCGAACCTGGGTCATTAGATTTTGCAGGCAAGCGCCTTAACCGCTGACCTATCTCTCTCACTCTTTTCTTTTTGCCTGACTTTGGTGCTAGAGATTGAACCTGTGACTTTTGTGCATGCTGCAAGCCCCTTCACAGATGGTGCTGGGATCTTTGCCTCGCTTCTCTTTTTGCTGTGCAAACTCCCACCCTGACTTCTTGCTTCTTTTCCAGTATTCTTGGTTCCTGGCTCTTTTTATTTTAAAATTAATTAGTTTATTTATTTGAGAGCGACAGAGAGAAGGAGGGAGGAGGAGGACAGAGAGAGAGAGAGATAGAGAGAGAGAGAGAGGGAGCGAATGGGCGTGCTAAGGCTTCTAGCCACTGCAAACGAGCTCCAGATGCATGCACTCCCTTGTGCATCTGGATAATGTGGGTCCTTGGGAATCAAGCCTCGAACTGGGGTCCTTAGGCTTCACAGGCAAGTGATGAACCACTAAGCCATCTCTCCAGCCCGGTTCCTCGCTCTTAGTGTGGCTTGTAGTAGTGGATTTGGTCCCCTCTTGTTGCTATATTGGGAATTCTAGGCCCGTTGCTGTGAATAGAGTGACATTTGGCTTCATTATTCTGGAGAGAAGCTCCTTTTTTACCAGCTGTATTTTTAGTTGCCTTGTGGTCAGTGACAGGGGCTGATAGGAGGACTGGAAAGGCCACAGACTGGCCACACACACACACACACACACACACACACACACACACACACACACACAGCTGCATGTCTGCAGGCTCTGACCTCTGCATGGGGATGGCCTTGGAGGCTGACAGTTCAGTGACAAGGCCACCATTGTTTACTTCTGCCTCCCAGAGACGCATGGCATGCAGAAAGTTCAGTGTAAAACACCTGTGTATCCACTGGAGAGACGGTTCTCTGAGAATTGCCACCTTGGGGTACTCCAGCTATGGTAGGAGAAATTCCATGCCTCTTACCGCCTGGAGATCCAGGAAGGAATGGGGCCCTGTACCAGCTGAATCAAGGACAGATGGCATCAGCCTATGCTGGCACACTGGCAAGGCCGCTGATCCAGGGTGTTTTGTGGTTGGGCTCAGCCGCCTCCTGTCCTTAGCAGCAGGACCAGGCGTGGGAAGGAGTCAGGTATCCAGAGTACGTCAGCACTGCAGGCGTATTTGCCTAGATCTTCTTCTTCTTCTTTCTCTCTCTCTCTCTGTCTCGTGAGTGTGAAGCCTGGATCTTCCTTGCATAGCTCTGCTCTTTTCCGGTGGGTGTGAAGCCGGGACGGCTCCTATACCACAGGGCGTGCACGCGTCCTGAGGCCTCGCTGTCCTCCCGCTGGCTACCAGAGGTCCTTTTGCTCGGTGCCGTACCCACCGCCTGCGCTCTGCCCATGCGACACCGTGCTCAGAGGCCCACACCCCTGGGTCCCCTCCCGCTCTCCGGACAGTAAGCCACACGGGGAGACAGGTTGAGTATTGGGGGAGAGACATGCTGGCGTCCCTTGAATGCACAAGCCGCATACTCACATCACAAACATGCAGGCTGTCGCAGTCCAGTTCACATTGCTGGTAGAAATCACCCAACTAAGAGCAGCTTCTGGGGTGGCGGGGGGGAGGTTTATTTTGGCTTACAGGCTCGAGGGGAAGCTCCACGATGGCAGGGGAAAACGACGGCATGAGCAGAGGGTGGACATCACCCCCTGGCCAACATCAGGTGGACCATAGCAACAGGAGAGTGTGCTGAACACTGGCAAGGGGAAACTGGCTATAACACCCATAAGCCCGCCCCCAACAATACACTCCCTCTAGGAGGCGTTAATTCCCAAATCTCCCTCAGCTGGGAACCTAGCATTCAGAACACCTGAGTTTATTGGGGACACCTGAATCAAACCACCACACAGGCCCTCGGGCTGAAATGGCCTCAAGTTCTCTGCTTCCAGGATGCAGTGTGACATCTGGAGCGCGAATGAGAGAGAACAGATAACTTGTCCCGCACTGGCCCCTGGCAGACTGGCCTTCTGGCAAAGGAGGTGCCCACCGCCCATGACGTCGCGCCCCGGGAGCCTCTCCTGGCCGGTGCTCCCGTGTCTGACAGCATGCACGTAACACCCCTCCCCAGCTTGCTCTGTGGTTCAGCTAGAGCCGCAAAGCTCGGATCAGCTTCCTCATCAGGCGCAGAGAGGGCCTGGTGTTGTGTAGGACCACCCGAGGCAAGACGGGCAGGTGGAGCGGGTGCCCAGGTCTTGTGTGGTCCCCCAGGTGCTATTTATTTATTTGAGAGCAACAGACAGAGAAAGAGGCAGAGAGAGAGAGAGAGAGAGAGAGAGAGAGAGAGAGAGAGAGAGAGAGAATGGGCGCACCAGGGCCTCTAGCCAGTGCAAACGAACTCCAGAGGCATGCGCTCCTTGTGCGTCTGGCTTACGTGGGTTCTGAGGAATCGAGCCTTGAACTGGGGTCCTTAGGCTTCACAGGCAAGTGCTTCACCACTAAGCCATCTCTCCAGACCCCCTTTATTTTTACTTTTCATAATTAGCATTTTATTTAGAGGAATGTTTTAGCTTGTTTTCCCAAAATTTAAAAAAAAAAAAGAAATCCACAGCATTATAAATATCTTTTCTGCCCTCCGTGTTCACTCACCTCTTGGATAGCTAGGGTACCTTGTCGACTGATGCCTTTGAGCATGGATACATTACTGTTAACTGAATCACAGTCTGCAATCAGATTCCATTAGTTTTTCTAACATCCCCTCTCTGCCCCAGGATCCCAACAAGATCACGACACCCGGAGTCCCTTATTTCCTCCCTGCTCCCCACGACCGCGGTAATTTAAAGGTGCACTGGTCAAATACTGGCAGGGTGCCCCTGAGTTTGGTCAGCCTAATGCTTTCTCATAATTGGGCTGAAGTTATGGGCTAATGGGAGCACGGCCAAGGAGGGGACCGTGCCCTTTTCAGGGGGTATGCCAGCGGAGGCAGGGTGACAGCAGCTCAGCTCACCACAGGGGCACGGGGTGGCTGCCAGCCTCTCCCCTTTCCTCCTTCAAGATCCCGTTCTCTGGTCCATAAATTCAGTGCCATAAATGCAAGAGCAAGTTGTTCATGTGAGTCTGGTTGGGACCCACCTCGATGTCCGGCTCAAGTGGAAGATGTCCCTGGAAGTCTTTGTGAGGTAGGTCTTCTCCCCCCCTACCCCAAGGGACCCAACCCACTCAGCACGTCTCGGGACTGTTAACCAGGTAGGTCCCTAGATCTCTCAGGACTATGGGCTCCTCTTCAACACCTTGGCACATGTTGGAGGCTGTCTGCAACAATTCAGCTCCTCTGACGTGTTTATGCTCCAGCTGGAGGGCACCGCCAGTTCTTTGCCCCAATACTTGGAAGCACCTCACATGTGGATAGGGAAGAGGGGTGAAGTGCTAATGCGGTTTTTCACAGCTCCCTGGACTCGAAACTCTTTAGCGATCTGTGGGACTGAGTTCTCCATCCAGCTGCGTTACCCTGATCCTCAAAGATGTGGAACTAAACCCCAAAAATTAATCCTTTAATGGGATCGACCTTAAAATGCAACAGTTTTTTTTTTTTTTTCCTCAGAAATGATTGGGAAATCCTTTCTGAAAGGAGAGATGCCTGGATCAGGTTCTTCAAGCAAGCACGCCTCCATGGTTTAGTGGGGGGAGAGAGGGTGGAAGCATGCTGGGAAGAAAGTGGCGCTGGATGGCATTTCCTGGGTCCCCGACTCATAGTTTCCTCCTGATGTCACGGTGGGGCATCCCTTTTTCCTCTCGCGGCTTGGGTCTGGCACGGAGACATCCAAGATAAACGAGAGGCTGTGAGCAGAGCCTGAAAACAGCTGTCCATTGCTGGACACAACTCCAATGGCTGGTCAAATGGGGACATCTGGTTCACGTCCCCAGAGGTTTCATAATGGCAGAAAGGCCAATAAAGATAATCCAATGAGCCGCTGCCGGCTGAAGCTCTCAGGGACACAAAGCTGGGGTGTGGAGATAAAGTTTCTTTTCCATGGGAACAGAGGAAGGGAGAGGGGCAGGTGAGCCAGCTGTGGGCCTGCGCTGATCTTGCTGGCAATGTGGGTCCCTGTGACCGTGGGGGACAACAACCTCCCCAAGAAACTTGGGAGGGTGTCTGGAAGGGTGTGGGGGATGTTGCCCATTTCTAATTTTGGGGTGCTCTTCGGACCAGATTCTCTAGAAGTTCAGGGTTGTGAGAACTTGTATCTCATTGTACAACGCATGTTTATTCAACTGACGAGATGAAGGACTCTCAGCTGGGGTGTAGATTCGGACTAGGAATGACCTGCATGTACATTCCCAGCCGTCTTGGGCAAAAGACCCCTGCTTTCTTTTGACATTCAGTGTTTTCAACTCTAAAGCGGGGACCGTAGTTTCTATCCCGTTGAGGGTGTTAGTTAGGGCCATTATCTGATATCATGGATTTGGGGAAATTTGGTAGAAAAAGTAAGCCATTTTGGTGGCGAATGAGATTGTTAAGATGTCATTTGTGACACTTAAAATTAAGTGTCTTCAATGACAGATAACAGAATATTCTAGTGCCTCAGTTTTGATCTCCAGTCTCTCTCTCTCTCTCTCTTTCCTTTTTCTTCCTTCCTTCTTTCCTTCCTTCCTTTCTTTCCTTTTATTTATCTTTTTATATTTTTCGAGGTAGGGTCTCACTCTGGCTCAGGCTGACCAGGAATTTAGTATGTAGTCTCAGGGTGGCCTTGAACTTGTGGTGATCCTCCTACCTCTGCCTCCCAAGTGCTGGGATTAAAGGGGTGCACCACCACACCTGGCTTCCACTCTCGTTTTTCAACTATTTATTTTATTTTATTTATGGTGGGGAGAGAAAAAGAGAGAGGGAGAGAGAGAATGGGTGCACTGCGCACTTAGCCACTGCAAATGAACTCCAGAAGCATGTGCCACTTTGTGCATCTGGCTTATGTGGGTCCTGGAGAATTGAACCTGGGTCCTTTGGTTTGCAGGCAAGCGCCTTAACCACTAAGCCATCCCCTCAGCCCCTCCAGATCATTTTTGAAAAGACCTTTGTGTGTGTGCATGTGTGTGTATGTGTGCCTATGTGTGATGTGTGTGTGTGTGTGTGTGTGATGTGTGTACATCTGCTTGTGTATAAGTATGGATGCCAAGTGCCATGGCCTCTGAGTGGAGGTTCGAGGTAAACATTGGGCACCAGTCTTTGATTTCCCTGTTGATTTTCACAACAGATGCCAGGCTATCTGACATGTCAGCTTCCAGGGATTGTCCCATCTCCTCCTTCCATCTCCCCACAAGGGCACCGGGATTACAGATGCTCACACTGCCTTGCGCAGCTTTACACGGGTTCTGGAGATCCTGTTCAGATTGTCAGGCTTGCCTGGCGAGTGTTGTTATCCACTGAGCCATTGCCCGGCTGCAGTCTCCAAGTCTTAAAAAAAAATCATCTAAGCTTTTCCTTTCCGTAAAAAAAATATATGGGAAAATAGGCGTGCCAGATATCCATGTTAGTCAGCCAGCACTATAACAAAATGCATGTGAGAATTACCTTGGAAAGATGACAGTTCATTGTGACTCATTGTTTTAGAGGTTCACTTGCAAGACCGGGTCAGCCCGCGTAGCTTTGGTTTAGGGTGAGGGTGCCAGATGGCAATAGTGAGGAGCTTGTGACAGAGAAAACTGCTCCTTTCATGGGCAGGCAGCAAAAGAGGGTCCTATTATCCTTTTTGAGGACAATCCCCCAGTGCCTACGCACTTCGATACCACCTCCTAAAGACTGCACCACCTTCCAACAGTGGCATTCTGGGAACCAGTCCTTTCACACGCAGACATTTAGAGACACCGAAGATCTTGCTTCCTACTATTTATAGAGGGGTTGCTGAGCCATCAGCTGACAGAGATGAGGGGCTCTGATGTTTATGTTTGAAGCTACTAAGATCAAGGTTCAGTAAAAGGACGAGCCAACCTCAGAATTCAGAGCTGGACCTGCAATCCGGCTCTCAGAATCAAATGATCTTCAGTTCCAACACACGATGCAGTTTCCTAGGCTGAGACAATATTGGGAGCACAATTCGCCTTGGTTTCCCCAGGCCCCTTCCTATTTCTAGGAATCTCAGAGACACGGGGGTACACTGGCATCCAAGGAATGACCATGACACTCCCCCTACCCCGAGGATTTGCTAGGGAAATCATGCTTACATCTTAACAAAACAAAATGTCCCTAGTGCTTGCTCGCTCTCCACCCCCCCTCTCTCTGATATTATGATTATGTGGCCCTACTGTCCTGGTATAAACAGGAATCCACAGATCATGAATTTAGAAGTGGGTGCAAGATGGCCCAAAAGGCCAAGTCACAAGGGCCTCTTTGACTCAAGACAACGCGACAGAAGGAATGACCCTTTTATTTAGCTTGCTCCATTAAGGGCGTATTTGTCAGCAGGGCCATGAGTCAGAGGACAGGGTCTTTCCTAACCTAAAAATACAGCTGGAGCGACGGAGCAGGCAAGACAGCGGCTGTGGCTTGACCTTTTCCATTTCTGAATGCGCGTGGAGGGCACACGTGGGCAGAAGTGGGGGGCCCGGGGAGCGGGACCCCCGCTCTCACCAAAGATGCGCCGCTGGTAGAAAGAGCCCTTGGTGACAACACAGGTTAGTGCTCACGCCAAGAACTGCACGCCAGGACTGCGGACCCGGAACTCTCCGATTCGCCAATGACACGAAATCTTTGGTCCCAGTTCTCCTCCGTCCCTGTCGTGATGACCCGTAGAAATTCTGCTTCCATAGTCCAAGAGGTATGGCTCTCACCTCTGCGTCACAGCACACATGTATACACCTTGACCTCTTCTCGTGGCTGCTACCCATGGTTTTGTGTGTGGGGGGGACAGGGGGGAGGTGTAGGCAAATTCACATGCATGTGGGCATTTATGTGCGTGCATGGATGCAGAGGCCGGAGATAGTGTGGCATGTACTTTGCCCAGTAAGCTATTTCCCCAGCCCACGATGCAACTCCCGCTGTCAAAAACTGATTTTGATTTTGGTCGGGTGTGGTGTGGCGCATGCCTTTAATCCCCAGCACTTGGGAGGCAGAGGTAGGCGGATGGCTGTGAGTTCGAGGCCACCCTGAGACTACGGAGTGAATTCCAGGTCAGCCTGGGCTATAGTGAAACCCGACCTCAAAAAAACAAAACAAACAAACAAAAAAAAACACATAGATTTTGGAGCCCTAGAAGAAACTTCATGGTCTGGTGAAGTCGGGCACAGCTCAGGGTGGCAGGGAAGCGTCGTGTGAGGACAGGCAGGCGTCCAAACGTGCAAGGGCTCTGCGGCGTGTTGAAGAAAAGCCCCCATGTGATTCGCACAGTCATCGCATGTTCAACTTAATTCCTCCGGGCGCAGCTAAGGGTCACGTAGAGAATTCTGCCTCAAGCACAGGGCCCAGCAGCCTCGCAGGGAGACTTAAAGAGAACCATCAAAGCCCATTTCTACCTTCCGGATCTGTCACTGCCCACCCCAGAGCAGGCGTGTGTCTAAAGTTGCCACCGCGGACACTGCGGTGTTCTCATCACGCAGCTCCTGTCCCTCCCACATCCGTCTCGATCTCTTCTCTACTCTTGCCCTGTCTGTCCATTCACGGGGAAAGGCTACCCTGTCTGTCCCCACCCATCGCCGCGGGGGAGCCCTTCCCAGCGCACCATCCTGCAGGGCGCTCTCCTTCCTCTCAAGCCCCCCCCCCTCACCGCACCACGAGGTCGTACCACGGATTGGTGGCCTGCGCTGTTGGCTGCCCTTATTTGTGTGAGGTGACTTGTCATTTTAGCTGAGCTGGGGGGCAGAGTGAGGTCCCTGAGCTTTTTTTTTTTTTTTTTTTTGGATTCTAAGAGCCAGTGAGCAGCTCTCACCCCTCTAGAGCCCAGCTCTCTCGTCAGCACTGGGGGTGAGTCATGTCCTCCACGGGGTGACTGTGAGGGGTGACTGAGTAAAAAAGCACATGAAGTTCTTGCTGAAATGGCCAATACGCAGGGACACTGCCTGTTGGGACTGCCATGACCGGAGGCTGAAGATGATGCCATGTGCTTAAGGTTCAAAGATGTTCCACATATACTGGCCCCACCACACCCGTCGCATAACGAGCGCTCCGTAAACGTAGACATAATGAGAATAGTCTGTGACCCTCCCGAGCGGCTTGGTCCCGGCCGCTGGTGCGAAGTGACTTGGTTAAAATGGTGCATCTGTGGCCTCGCTCACCGTCCCCTGATCCCACCCTGTGGGGTGGGGACCCCAACGCTGACCCGCTTGGCAGAGAGTCTTGGGAAACGGTCCATGAGTCAGAGCACGGGCTCCCACGGGATGCGGAGGGGCATGTGTTCCGCGACCTCCCGAGGCCTCTTCGAGCCTCACACTCCATAAATCTGGATTTGATGAGGGCAGGCAACGATTGGAGATGCTCCCCTAGTGGGGCGGTGCCAGGGGCCCTGCCCGGGAGGTGGGGGTGCTGTTAGTGCCCGTGATGAAGTCATCGGAGGGGGACAGCTGCGTCTGTCTTAGTAAACAGATGAACTCAGTCAACACCCTCCCCAGCCCCCCAGCACGGAGGAGGGAGAACCCCGCAAGGCCACCATGCACTGGGGCCGTCACTTCTGGCAACAGGAAGAAACGAGCCCATCTCCTCATGTCACTGAGGGGAAAGCAAAGCCCAGAGCAGCATGCTGTCCTGCCCGAGTTAGGCCAGGATGCAGGAAGACTTGAATCTAAGCTGGGACTCTCGTTGTCCTTGCTTGACCCCTCCGGGCCCTGCAAGCACGCCTCTCTGTGGAATTAGCTGAGACGCCCATGAGGGCTGAGGATGATGGCAAGGCCATGGCCGTCTGCTCCCCTGTCCCTCAGCATGGGAGGCTGGTCCCAAGCGACAGGCTGGTTACAGGGTCTTAGACTTAGACGTTGTAACTGAGACAGCCGGGCTCACTGTGAGAGGATTGTTGCTTGGTTCAGTGTGGAGAATAATGCAATGCTGGATCCATTAGACCTGGGATGTTTTTAAAAAAGCATTTTATTTTAATTTATTTAGTTGAGAGAGAGAGAGAATGGGCATGTCAGAGCCTTCAGCCACTGCAAACGAACTCCAGATACATGCGCCACCTTGTGCATCTGGCTTACTTGAGTCCTGGGGAATCGAACCTGGTTCTTTTGGCTTTGCGGGCAAGCGGCTTGAGCCATGTCTCCAGCCCCGGACCTGGGATATGTATATGTATATATGAATATGTATATATATATTGGTTTATCGAGGTAGGGTCTCACTCTAGCCCAGGCTGACCTGGAATTCACTCTGTAGTCCCAGGGTGGCCTCGAACCCACAGCGATCCTCCTACCTCTGCCTCCCGAGTGCTGGGATTAAAGGCGTGCGCCACCACGCCCGGCCTTATGGGATATTTTTAAATGCACAGAATCCTTTGGTTTTCAGTGGACCATGAAATGTGCTGTTGACTGAATCTTGGCTGTGAGAATGTCCTGACTGAGTTTGCCTGCCTCTGAGAGAGCACAGGAGGTGTATTCCGCTCACAACGGTTCTGTCTCTGCAGACACTGGTATGAGGGTCAGGGGTTCAATGCCACCGCCGTACAGAGAAGTAAGAGAAGGGCAGGGAGAACGTTGGGCCTCTTTCCCTCGAGGCTCCGAAGGATGAGTTGTGAGTGCTGGCAGCTGGGCCCTCACCCTAAGAGGGCCACTGAGGTAAAACTACATCATCTTACCGAGCCTCAGTATCTTTGTTTATAAATTAGTGAGAACCATCTGTCACTGGAAGGTGGCAAGGAGATTGCAAGCCGTCAAGTGTGATGCCAATGTGAACCATGACTGCTTTAAGGGCGGCACACGCCTTTAATCCCAGCGCTTGGGAGGCCGCGGCGCGAGGATCGCTGTGAGTTCGAGGCCAGCCTGAGACTACGTAGTGGATTCCAGGTCAGTCAGAGCTAGAGTGAGACCTTATCTTGGCACAAAAAAAAGAAAAGAAAAAACAACAACAAATAAGGACTGTTAATTTATAGAGAGCCACTGGCGATGATGACACTGGATGCATCCATCAAATCCAAGGTCATTTGTACTATCAACAAATCCCTCATGCCATGCCAATCCAGGCAGTGAGCTGCGCCAGGTTCACTGTATCCGGGCTGCAGTACCTGGGAGTGTCCACAAGGGGGAGATGGTGGAACATTCCACTTGAGTAAGGGAGATGTAGTTGATTGCAGTCTGTCTTAAGTGTGTGTGTGGTTTTTTTCTCCTTTTCTTTTTTTCCTTCAGGGCGTGCACCAAATCACTTTGGAAGCTCTCCATGTGGACAATCTTTCCTTTTCTGCCTTGTCTTTATCCACCCTGTTCCTTGTCTTTCCCTCCTGTTTTCTCCCCACTGCCTTTCTTGCTAACTTGAACGTTTTGACCAATATTGGCGAATCTTTGGGTGGGTGGGTGGGGTCTCCACACTGTCACTACAATCTGCTGTGTGGTTCAGGGGGCGAATTTTTTTTCCCTTGTCCTTTCTAGTGGGAAGGAGCGCTGTTTACATGCTAGGAGCTGACTGGTCCAGAGAGACCCCTTTCAAAGAACACTGTGAAGAAAGGAGACAGATGGCTGGAAAGAGAGAAGGGATTTGGGGAATTGAAATGCCTTATGATATTGGCCTTCGACGTGGAAAATCCGCTGCTCTGCATTGCTGAAATGCCTCTGAATTAGAGCGGGTGTGTGTGTGGGGGGGGTGGTTATCGGTGATTTGTTAAGTCCTAGCCCAGAGCTCGGTCGGATTTGTTTCTGACTGGGATGACGTACCACCGTGGTCCCGGGCCTGGGTATATACTTAATTCTTCTGCGACAGTCCGGGCTGACTCCATGGATTCCATAGCTCGCTGTCTTTAGGAAGGAAGGCACTCGGATCATTCCAGAGAGGAAGCTGTTTCCGGCTATTTCCCCATCCTATTAGAAGCAAAGGGCAGATGATGTCTGCGCAAAGCGACGTGAGATTGGGAGGCTCAGAGGACCAAAGCCAGAATGCCTGGCTTTTCACCCACCTCGCTCACTAACCTGCTGCTGACCTGCTGGGCACAACGACTTCTCCCGCTCTGACTGCCTTACTCCTGAACTGTGAAGGGACAGATAAGATTGTGACAATGTCATTACGGTGGCCATGAAGCACCAAGCAGGCTTGTGAGGATCGGGTTTCCTCAAGAAGTCATTGACGCAGAGAATTATGGCAGGAAATTTGGCACGTGAATCTTCATCCTAAAAAAAAAAAAAAAAAAAAAGATCCAGGGCTGGAGACGTGGCTTGTACGTTAAGGCACTCGCCTGTGAAGCCTAAGGACTCATGTTCGACTCCCCAGATCCCACAAGGTGGCACATGTGTCTGGAGTTCCATTACAGTGGCTAGAGGCCCTGGCGTGCCAAGTCTCTCTCTCTCTATCTTGATCTCACCCTCTCTCATATAAAAGACCAGTCTGTTGTGCTTGCCTCAAAAATCAAAACAAAACAAATAAAAACCCACACCTCTATCCTATCACAATAATAGGTTAAATTTGGCAATTCAACTCATCTATTTTACTTCTCCTCAAATGTCTTTGTTTACGCACATTTTCTGTTCAGGAGTTTTGCCTCTCCCTCTAGAACCGTGAAGTTTCCGGATTTGGTCATCTCCAGGTTCCTCCCATCTAACCGTGCCCAGTCCATTCCCCCATAGCTCACATGGAAAATGTTTTGCGTCCCGGTCTCGAAGACCCTTCTGTGGCTTGTCCCGTGAGCTCCCTGTCATAAGAAAGCCGCAAGAACGAGCAGGTGTTAACCCCAGATCTTCTCTCCTGGGGACTTGAACCCATGTAAGAGCTCCCCTGATCTGATCTCACCACCTCCCTCTTTCCTTTGGCTCATTTTCAGACTCACCCTCTAGCAGAGTGGTCCCAGGAAATTTTGTTCTTCTTTTCTGAAGTTGTTTGGAGGTTTCTGTTTTTCCTCCCTGGTCACCTACCCTTTCTCCCCTGACGGTTCCGTTAGGCCACCCCGCGGTCTCTCACTCCTTACCAATCTCGTACTTACCTCCTGCAGAGATGCTCTTGCCCTGTCACACTTCCTTCCCGAAGGCCTCACCCACCACGGGTACTCCCTGCAGGGAAGCCGTGGAGTCTCATGGCTTGTCTCTCGTGTGCACTGTTCTGGGGGCCGGGTGGGGGGGGACGGGAATCTGTGCTCAGTGTTGAGCAACTTCCAGAAAGGACTGAACTCAGGATCATACCCGGGCAGGTAAGAAACGCACAAGAACGCGTACCCATCCGTGCGCTGTGCATCTGTGTTTGGTGACGCCTTGGTACACGCTTGAATTCCAAAACCACTTGCAGATACGTGTCAGCTATTTTGCTGGTTGCTGTGGCAAACTATCTGACGAGAGCAGCGGTAGGGAGGAGAGGTTTGTTTGGGCTTACAGCGTGAGAGCACACAGTGGGGCCACAGGAGCTCGAAGCAGCCAGCCTGGAAACAGAGAGGGATGCATACACTCAGCTGACCTCCTTTTCCTTCAGTCAGGGACCCCAACCCATGGGATGGTACCACTCACGTTCAGGGTTGGGGGGGGGGTCTCTTGTTCTCAGTTAAACATTTCTGGAAACACCCCTACAGACACTCCTAGACATAGGTTTACGTGGTGATTCTAAATCTCGTCAAGTTGACAATTAGAATGTACCATAACAAAACGGTTCTTATCAATTTACCATATCCTGAAAATCAAGACAGACAGCCGAGTTCTGGATACCACAATTACTTTGTACCGTAACTATTCTAGATACTTTACATAAATTCAGAATGTCAATGTCATATGTACAAAGTGATAAAAATGATTGCCATTATAATTTCCATTTTTAAACAAGTAAATCAAGGATTGGAGAAGTCAAATCAACAGCTCTCTCCACTTCTGACAGTTAGTGAGTGGGAGAATTGCAAGGCCACCTTTTCTGGGGACATCTTGGCTGTGCAGTCTTGTCTGCCATCATAGAAGGGAAATTAAATTTGGGCCACACCTGCAGTTTTTCCCAAGTATCTGCAGTAAGTGACTAAACTAATCACCCCCCTCTCCCTTCCACTTCCTATCTATTACAGTCAGGTTTGCATGTCTGCCGGAAATCACCCAATCAGGAGCAGCTTGTGGGGACACAAAAGGAGTTTATTTCGGCTTACAGGCTCGAGGAGAAGCTCCATGATGGCAGGAGAAAATGATGGCATGAGCAGAGGGTGGCCATCACCCCCTGGCCAACATCAGGTGGACAACAGCAACAGGAGAGTGTGCCAAACACTGGCAAGGGGAAACTGGCTGTAACACCCAGAAGCCCGCCCCCAACAATACACTGCCTCCAGGAGGCGTTAATCCCCAAATCTCCCTCAGCTGGGAACCCAGCACCTGAGTTTGTGGGGGACACCTGACTCAAACCACCACACGGACGCTGCCCCTTGTCTTTAGTTGGGAAAGCCTGAGCAGTCAGCAGAGCTTCGCCGCTCCGTTTCCCATACAGTTCCATCCTCAGAGAAAGCGCTTGTCCAACCCTAGGAAGTGCCTTGGGCAGAAGTGGTGCTTTGGCCACTGGGATTGGGGGCGCGGGGACTATGTCCTACCAGGTAGACAGCATCATGGCAGAAGCCAGGAGTCTGCAACCGCAGGTGGATGTCAGCTTCTAAGCGGGCGCGCTCTGGGCTCAGGGCAAGGGGCACCCCTCTCTCCCGCCCTCTCCTCCTGCAAGCGGAAGCCAGGAATCAGGTCATTTCTATCCGCTCGTCGGTGCCTGTCACTTTGTATCGTGGGTAAGATAAAGGAAGGATTCTAATGGAAGATCCCTGCTGGCAAGCGAATCCGGTTCGTTTTCGGTCTCTTTCCCCCTGGAATAGAGGGCCTATTTTAGACTTTTCAGGATAAAATCGCTCTGACGTGTTGGATCCCTGATGTTTGCCCTTCAAATATTTCTGAGTTAGGGGAAAGATTGAGAATATGCCGCAAAGAGGTGCATAGTAAACTTCTGATTTTCCTGCCGAAAAGGCTGGCTTGAAATAAACGATTGAAATGTACAGCCACAGTTGTGCCTCTCATCAAGTCCTCTGTGCCCCCAGATCTTGGGGAGTGATGGTTTGTGGAGCAGCCTTGCCTGATACACCGTCAGGAGACCCCGAGGAAGGGCAGAGTACACACAATGACTATAATGTGCCCAGATATTTCTACACAATTCCACCGAGGGACAGCCCTGGGTGGGGGGTTTGAAAGCTGAAGAGAAGGCCAGATGCTTTAGTCAGTAGACATTAGCACGAAAGCACAAAGTGAGGCGTTTGGCAATTATTCTCTCAGCTTGGGGAAATAGTTTCTCAAAAGGTGTCCCCCCCAAAAAACAGAAAAATTGAGCGGTCCCGAAAAGAGCTCCTGTCTCCATGCTAATCATCCAAGCCGAGATAAAATCCTCCTTTCAGATTAAGGGAAGAACTGTAACTGTGATAAGCAAAGATGTGAGAGTTTGGGACAATCCCTCAGGCTGGTCCTATTGAGGGGAGGGTGGTTTGTGTCATGGTGGCGATGCAGCCAGAAAATTTTCTGTCAACATCCACATACCTAACGATAGCTTATAGCTAAAGAAATTTAGTCTCAGCAAAAAGTAAATTTTACTAAGGTTTACACTCCCCTATATACATATTTATTTTCTTTTGTTTGTTTTAAAAATTTATTTGAGAGAGAGAGATCGGGCATGCCAGGGCCTTCAGCTAGTATAAACAAACTCCAGAAACATGATCCCCTTGTGAACATGTGCAACATTGCATGCTTGTGTCCCTGTGAGCCTGGCTTATGTGGGACCTGGAGATTCAAACATGAGTTCGTAGGCTTCACAGGAAAGCGCCTTCCGTTTTTAAAATGTCTTTATTGGGGCTGGAGAGATGGCTTAGCGGTTAAGGCGCTTGCCTGAAAAGTCAAAGGAGCCATGTTCGACTCCCCAGGATCCACATAAGCCAGATGCACAAGGGGGCGCATGCCTCTGGAGTTCATTTGCAGTGGCTGGAGGCCCTGGTGTGCCCATTCTTTCTTTCTTTTTTTTTTTCTCTCTCTCTCCACCTATTTCTGTACCTCTCTCTCAAATCAATAAATAAAAATAAAGTATTAAAAATATAAAAAATGTTTTTATTTATTTATTGATTTGAGGACATGAAAGAGGGAGAATGAGAGAAAGAGAGGGAGGGAGAGAGAGAATGGGTGTGCCAGGGCTTCTAGCCCCTGTAAACGAACCCCAGATGCGTGCATCCCCTTGTGCATCTGGCTCACGTGGGTCCTGGAGGGTCAAACCAAGGTCCTTTGGCTTTTCAGGCAAGTGCCTTAATGGCTAAGCCACCCCTCCAGCCCTGTTTTACTTTCTTTAAAAAGAAAAACACAGATTTTTCACTCTGTCTTGCAATCCTCCTGCCTCAGTCTCCCAAGCACTGGGGCCTAAGCATGCGCCGCCACACTCAGCGGCTCTGACCCTTCTCAGCGTTGTGCAGTGAGTACAAACCTTAAAGCTCCCCTCGCTGAGGAGAGTGAGGAGCCTGACCTCAGCCAGAGTCAGGCTTAATCCCCAAACCTTACAGCCCACAAGGGACATGTGGTCGTAACACCATATTCAAACAAACCCGTAAGTGTGTTACTGTCACTCAGTTCCCAGCTCATAAAAGTCACCACTGTCCCACTTCGCTTTGTGCCCCCAACACGAAGCCACCTCTAGCTCATTTTGTGCACAATGGCCATCCCTGACCACAGGAGCAGACTGGGTTTCACTTGTCAGCATCTTCACTCCTGTGAGCCCTCAGACGCCGCCTTGGCGCAGGGTCCCTTCTCTGGCCGCCGTGTTGCTCTCACGGAGCCTTGGCTCCAACTTCCCACTGGAAGGTCTCCATGTTCTCCTTGCTGCAAGAGGTCATTTCTTCCAGTTGCCCAGGACAGAAAATTACAGTCTTAGGCTCGGGGTCCTTGGAGATGCCTTTCTGGGCTGTTCTTTAGCAAGGGCCTCGTTCCCTCTTCAGGAAACCAGAGAGGCTCAGAGGGCATCTGCCTGCCTCAGTGCTCCTAAAACCTTGCCCAGAAATGCTGATGCCTGCCTCCTTGTTCTTCTGCTAGGATGTTCTAGAACATTCTAGAGCGAGAATGTTCTGGTCCATTTTTGGCATTTCCACGGGGAAGAATTTTAACGCCAAACTCTTCTAACAATGCTACTCCCTTTTCTTTCTTTTCTCCTTTCCTCTCGTTTTCATGCTTCCCCCCCCCTTTCTTTTTTCTTTAAAGACAAGCTTTCACTGTAGATGAAGCTGGCCTTGAACTTGATACGTAGCCCAGGATAGCCTCAAACTTGTAATCTTGCCTCAGCCTCTGAAGTGCTGCAGTTACAGACGTGTGCCACCGTGCCTGGCTGGTCCTGTGGACTTGAAGCGTGGGGATTCAGGCACTCCATCAGAGACAGGGCCAACACTCCTTCAGAGGAACAGCAGATGCCCTGTTGGCCCCATTGGGCAGGGCTGTCCTGGGCAGATCTAGTAACGGCTGTGATAAAATTCCCACCCTGTAAATAGCTACTGTCTGTTAATGAGCATTTTCCTTTCAAACAACTCTTTTTTTTTTGTTGTCGTTTATTTTTATTTATTTATTTGAGAGCAATAGACAGAGAGAGAAAGAAGGGGAGAGAGAGAGAGAGAGAGAGAGAGAGAGAGAGAGAGAATGGGTGCACCAGGGCCTCCAGCCACTGCAAACGAACTCCAGACACGTGCGCCCCCTTGTGCATCTGGCTAACGTGGGTCCTGGGGAATCGAGCCTCGAACCGGGGTCCTTAGGTTTCACAGGCAAGTGCTTAACCACTAAGCCATCTCTCCAGCCCTCAAACAACTCTTTTTAAAGGCCATTCAAGCAATTGAAAATGAAGTTTCTTCAACTATCTCCTCGACGTGTTGTGCAGACACCTGGGCATCTCCGTTCCATGTAGTCCTTCCTATTTCAGTCTCCCAGGCTCACATCATTCCTGTTGGCTTCCTGGAGGTGCCATTTACCTTTCATTTCTGAGCCAAGCCCTTGAAAACAAATGGTTAAACTGAATTATAGAATTAACACCAGGCTTTTAAATGTTGACTTGAAGCAACCTGGGCATTCATCCTCCTTACCCACTGTGGATGGTCCCTGGATCCTGCGTGGGTTTCAAAACCTGAGACTACCAAAGTCCGTGGACACCTGAGTCTTGCATATAACCTATAAATATCTTCCCGTGTGTCTTAAGTCACCTGTGGATCACTCAGGATGTCTAATGAGTGTGTCATGTAAGTGGTTGTTTAGGGAGTGTGGCAGTCAGGTCCACATTGCTGGCAGAAATCACCCAACCAAGAGCAGCTTGCGGGGGAAAAAAAGAGGTTTATTTTGGCATACAGGCTCGAGGGGAAGCTCCACGATGGCAGGGGGAAACGATGGCATGGGCAGAGGGTGGACATCACTCCCTGGCCAACACAAGGTGGACCACAGCAACAGGAGGGTGTGCCAAACACTGGCAATGGGGACAGTGGCTGTAACACCCATAAGCCCGCCCCCAACACTACACCGCCTCAGGAGGCGCTAATCCCCAAATCTCCATCAGCTGGGAACCTAGCACTCAGAACACCTGAGTTTGTGGGGGACCCCTGAACCAAACCACCACAGGAGGTGACGACACAAAGGCAAGGCTGAACCTGTTCAGTAGAGAGGCGATTTTTTTTTTTTCCCTGAAAATGTTTGAACTGTCATTGGTTGGATTCCCAGGCAGAGAACCCATGGACGTTCCTTTCATGGGAGAGGCCCAATCAACTCAGTCTCTTGAGCGGATGTGCAAACACGATGGCCCTCCCTTGAGGTGACAGAGTGGAGCAGTAGCCCTGACAGGGAGTTTAAGAGCTTGTCGACAGCAGCGTCCAAAGCTGCGAAAATCCAGGGCTCTGCGAGCGAAACAAAATTGGCCGTGGTGCCCCAGCTGGGCGCTGGGAGAGCCTGCGTTAGATCCATTCCTGAATCAAACGCTCTCTCTGTTGCCCGGTAAAATCAGCCCATAATCAAAGAAAACCTTTCAACCTGAGCCCGGGGGGGAAAATAACCTCCCAGCTATTAGGAAATTAAGCCTTCCAGAATATCCCATTACCTCAACTATTCAAGTTGATCAAGATTATGTCCTCTTATCATTTTTTTTTTATTGAATAGCGTTAACAATAGAGATTATTTTTAAAGTTCACTCCATTCACTGAACGCATGTATCTAAATACAGCCCGTGGCCAGCCATGTCTGCCACGCACAATGGCCAGTCAAGTCCAAGCCTGCTTAACCCCCATGGGCCTGATCTTTCTCCCATTGTAATAGGATTATAAAGCACTTAACTCTTGCCACCGCATTGGAAACAGATCTGCTCTCCCACCACAGAAGTCCTTTCGGGGGCCAGCCGAAGCCAGCGGGCCTTCTTGCTTCTCATTTATCTCTTGTTCCGAGAGCTTTGGCTTTGATCTGGGGATAGTTTGGTATGTTTGAAAAAGAAATAAGCCTTTTGTTTAAGCTGGGGAACAAAGTGCAGAATCCGGCAGCAGGAAGTCGTGGGTTTATTTTTCTAAGGCGAACCCATGAACTCATCATCAGTTGGGGAAGAAACAAAGGAGAAGTTTTAGGAAGCTGTTCCCAGCTGTTGAGTACTCATTTTTTAAAAATGAGAGAGAGAAAGAGGGCTGGAGGGATAGCTTAGCGGTTAAGGCGTTTGCCTACAAAGCCAAAAGACACAGGTTCGATTCTCCAGGGCCCACATAGGCCAGATGCACAAGAGGGCACATGTGTATGGAATTTGTTTGCAGTGGCTGGAAGCCCTGGTATGCCTCTCTCTATCTCTCTCTCTCTCTCTCTCTCTCTCCCTCCCTCTTTCTCTGTCAAATAAATAAATATTAAAGATGAGAGAGAGAGAGGGAGGGAGAGGGAAGATGGAGGAGGAGGGGAAGGGAAAGAGAATGAAGGGATAGAGAGGAGAGGGTATGACAGAATGACAGAAGAAGGGAGGATGAAGAAACAGAAAAGAGTGAAGAAGAGAGAAACAGACAAAGAGAAAGGGAGGAAGGAAGGAAGGAAGGCTGACAGGAAGGGAAGAGAAGGAAGAAAGACAGGAAAGAAGGAAGGAAGGAAGGCGGGGGAGAAAGAATGACTGACTTGTGGACTGCAGGAATCCTCGTGACCCAGGATGCAGCCAATGGTGAGGAACAGGCGCCAGGACCAGGGATGTGAGAACCTTCCCCTCCCAGGTCCCGGCCCCTCAGCCACAGCCAGGTCTGGATGCCGTGCAAGTTTGGACACCTTCAGACTCCCCGTGGTTACTTAAGTTCATAACTTGTCACGAAGAGGAGGATGTAGGCAGTCAGACCGGTACCAGGGAAGAGGACATCATGAGGATGTCTATAGCTATTCTTCAGGTGGTTGAGGAGCTTACACTGGAGGAAAGAAAACCACTTGCATATAAATTCCATGCTAGAGCCTCATGGACTTACCCAAAGGAACACGGTCTTTCCTTGAATTTTAACTGAAAGAGCAGACTGCCTCCATCTTTGAAGTTGAGCTCTGGCCAAGATGATATTTCATCATATTTATCAATCCCGTGATTTCTTTTGTAAGGGAAAGTCCCCTTTCAAACTGATTGATTACTTTATGCTCAAAACACGCAAAGCGCTATTTTCCTTGTAGCATCAAACATCACTATTTTCAGTATCTGTTCAGTGGATCAAAAGTTACATTTTGGGGCTGGAGAGATGGCTTAGCAGTTAAGCGCTTGCCTGTGAAGCCTAAGGACCCCGGTTCGAGGCTTGATTTGCCAGGACCCACGTTAGCCAGATGCACAAGGGGGCACACGCGTCTGGAGTTCTTTTGCAATGGCTGGAAGCCCTGGCGCGCCCATTCTCTCTTTATCTGCCCTTTCTCTCCCTCTCTCTCTGTCACTCTCAAATAAATAAATAAAAATGAAAAAAAATATTTTAAAAAGTTACATTTTGATCCTTGGGTGCTAGACAAAATTGCTTTTAGAGAATTCTATTCATCCATCAGCGGGACTTACTTCCTGTTATCTTCGAGGCTGAGCGCTGGACTGGATGTGCTGTGCATGAGTCGGGAGAACTGGGCTCAGTTTTCTAATTATTATTAGCATTACTTTTTTGGGGATTAGAATTATATTTTACGAAGTGTTTTTAAATGCAGCTTGTTTAAGAGGAGGAGGTACATGGGACTCTTGATTTTCTGGAAGATTACCACCAGGTACCCACATGGGTAAAGGTACAAATAAATACGAGGATCTGGTTTGGGTTAATGGTTAATCGTTTGTTATCATTGCTTAGCATGCTATATTATGTTAAGCAAGCAATTAGTCACCCTGAGAGTTCAACTGTTACCCAGGTGCCCATGTGAGCTGTAGCAGAATGGAGGGAATGAACCTCGATACCACCATTCAAACTCCCTGATCTTTACAACACTCTCAGTGGAAGAGAAATCATTGTCTGTAGATTTTTTTTTAAATTAATTATTTATTTGAGAGCGACAGACAGAGAGAAAGACAGATAGAGGGAGAGAGAGAGAACGGGCGCGCCAGGGCTTCCAGCCTGTGCAAACGAACTCCAGACGCGTGCGCCTCCTTGTGCATCTGGCTAACGTGGGACCTGGGGAACCGAGCCTCGAACCGGGGTCCTTAGGCTTCACAGGCAAGCACTTAACCGCTAAGCCATCTCTCCAGCCCTGTCTGTAGATTTTGAAGTGGGGCTTGTTTGATACTCTGGCTTCCCACTTGCCCCAAATCTCCCTCAGGGAGATAAATCGTTCTACGTACATACACCTGGCCCTACCCTGCTTCCACCTTCCCAAGTCTAAGCCCAGCCGCTCACACAGGCCCGGCAGGGACATCCAAGTAAGATCAACCTCCTGGCAGTTCAGCCTTAAGGCTCTCTAGATCTTCAGAAACACAGACTTCCTGGCTTGCTTCAGTGGAGTATTCTATTAGAAAGGACACTAGAGAGCTGGAGAGATGGCTTAGCAGTTAAGGCATTTGCCCACAAAGCCAAAGGATCCCGGTTCGACTCTCCAGGATCCACATAAGCCAGATGCACAAGAGGGCGCATGCATCTGGAGTTCGTTTGCAGTGGCTGGAGGCCCTGGTGCACCCATTTCCTCTCTCCCTGTTTCTTTCTCTACCTCTCTCAGATAAATAAATAAAAATAAAGTTTTTTTTTAAAAAAAAGAAAGGATGCTAGATGTGAAACCAACAGACCTGGTACTGGTGGTGGAGATTGACCCCCCTCTCAAAGCCAGGGTGTTGAAGACTTTGTCCCCAGCCTGTGGTACATTTGGGAGGCGGTAAAAGAAAAACAAACAAACAAACAACTTTAGCAGGTAAAGAGTATTAAGAGGAAGTTTGGTCTTTGGGCGTATACTCTTAAAGGCCCTTTCTTGTTTCTCACTGTGCTTCCTGGTGGCCACAAGGTAAACAGAATTCTGTCACTTTGTTCCTGTCATGATGTTCTTTGATGCCAGCAGTCCAAAGCAACAGAGCAATTGAGTCTACACTAACAGTCCTGAGACCATAACTTGAAGGAAGCCTTTCTTACGTTAAATTTGGTTATTTAAGATCTTTGGTCACACTAGTGGAAAGGTGACTAACACACCCCCACCCCCCTTTTTTATTTTTAAGTAATTCTCTATTTATTTGAGAGGGAGAGGAAGAAGCAGAAAGAAAGAGAGAATGGGCGCACCAGGGCCTCCAGCCACTGCAAATGAACTCCAGACGCGTGTTCCCCCTGTGCATGTGGCTTACGTGGGTCCTGGGGAATTAAACTGGGGTCCTTAGGCTTAACAGGCAAACGCCTTAACCGCTAAGCCATTTCTCCAGCCCCCACACCCTTCTTACTGAAGCCCCTTATTAACTCTGTGAGTGTGTTAATAATCTCCTCGTGAAAAAATTTCAAGACTTTTGGAAATCTGTCTAGATGTACATAATGTGTGTTTACCTTATGACCAAGGAGAACTTATTCCAGAGTACAAAGCTTGTTTAACATTAACAATCCAATTGATGTAACTTGCTACATTAATGTGCAATAATTTCCATAGATACAGGAACAGTAAGTAGTTCACAACATTTAACACCCATTCACAAAGAAGAAAAAAAAAAAGAAATACATCTTTCAACAGTCTAGGGATAGGAAGAGACTCAATCTCTTCAATAATATCAATGAGGGCTGGAGAGATGGCTTAGTGGTTAAGCGCTTGCCTGTGAAGCCTAAGGACCCCGGTTCGAGGCTCGGTTCCCCAGGTCCCATGTTAGCCAGATGCACAAGGGGGCGCACGCGTCTGGAGTTCGTTTGCAGAGGCTGGAAGCCCTGGCACGCCCATTCTCTCTCTCTTCCTCTATCTGTCTTTCTCTCTGTGTCTGTCGCTCTCAAATAAATAAATAAATAAAATAATAATATCAATGAAAAATCTAATAGAACTTTTGTTTACAGTAAAATATTAACTGCTCCCTCAATGTAAGCCCCAAGACACAGATGTTGGCTTTTACCAGTTTTTAAAAATTTTTTGTTTAATTTTATTTATTTATTTGAGAGCGACAGACAGAGAGAGAGAGAGAGAGAGAGAGAGAGAGAGAAAATGAGCATGCTAGGGCCTCCAGCCACTGCAAACAAAACTCCAGATGCATGCACCCCCTTGTGCATCTGGCTAACATGGGTCCTGGGGAATCGACCCTCGAACCAGGGTCCTTCGGCTTCACAGGCAAGTGCTTAACTGCTAAGCCATCTCTCCAGCCCACTTTACCAGTTTTGTTAAACACTGCGCTAGATGTTCTAGTCTCTCTGTAACAAGCCAGGATAAAGGGATCAAATGCATAAATGAAAGAAGGCAAACACTACTAATTTATTAGTGATCTGAGGCCCTATGTGGACAGTCTTCAAGGAATTCAACAACAGCAAAACCCTAATAGAAATAAGCTGGGCATGGTGGCACACACCTTTAATTCTAGCACTCGAGAGGCAGAGGTAGGAGGATCTCTGTGAGTTCGAGGTCAGCCTGAGGCTAGACAGTGAATTCCAGGCCAGTGAGCCCCTACCTCGAAAACCAAACTAAATAAATAATAAAATAAGTAAATAAAATTAAACAAACAAAAACCTAATAGAAATAGTAAATAACTCCAGTAAAAATACAAGAAACAAAGCTGATATCTTTAAAAAATATTCCCATACACTAGCAAAAGCTTGGGAAAAAAAAGGTAACATTTATGAACGCATGAAACATGAAATAATTAGGAATAGATTTAATGGAAAATGTACCTAATCCCTGCTCCTTTGAACATAAAATATTGATTAAAGAATATCTCAATAATTGGACACACTCATGGATAGGAAGATTTAGTATCATTAAGATAGCACTTTGTATGGCTTTTCTTTCTTCTTATTATTGTCAACATATTTCATATGGATACATCAAGTGTTGGTACCCTCTTTTCCCTTGGCCCTGACCCCATTCTGTTGAGGAGATGAGTTTGAATGCTACTTCCATGCTGAACCTGATAATCACCCCAGGGCACAGGAGACAAACCCTGAACACTCAACACTACCAAAGATAGAACTTTTTAAACTGCTTAAAAATAGTGACTGAGGAGCTGGGCGTGGTGGCGCATGCCTTTCATCCCAGCACTCGGGAGGCAGAGGTAGGAGGATCACTGTGAGTTCGAGGCCACTATGAGACTACAGAGTGAATTCCAGGTCAGCCTGAGCTAGAGTAAGACCCTACCTCAAAAAACAAAAAACAAAACAAAACAAAACAAAATAGTGACTGAGGCTAGGGATGTAGCTCTATGTTAGAGCACTTACCTATCATGTATCTAGGTAGATTGATTCCTAGAATTGACAAAGATAGAAAATAAGAGCTGGAGGAGTGGCTTAGCAGTTAATGCATTTGCCTCCAAATCCAAAGGACCCAGGTTCGATTCCCCAGGACCCACATAAGCCAGATGCACAAGTTGGTGCATGTGTCTGGGGTTCGCTTGCCATAGCTGGAGGCCCTGGTGTGCCCATTCTCTCCCTCATCCTCCACCCCTGTTTCTCAAATAAATAAATAAATATTAAAAAAAATAAAATATTGATGAAAGTTCAAACAGTTAATTTTGTAGTAATTGTTAAGCTTATTATAAAATATATATGGAAATTACATGCAACTGTTGTCCAATGAATGCTATCTTAAAATAGTTTGAGCCGGGCATGGTGGCATATGCCTTTAGTCCCAGCACTTGGGAGGCAGAGGTAGGAGGAGGATTGCCATGAGTTTGAGGCCACCCTGAAACTACAGAGTGATTTCCTGAGCTAGAGTGAGACCCTACCTCATAAAAGCAAAAAAAAAAAAAAAAAAGTTTGAAGTCAGAGAAGCTACCAGGTTAAAACCTCTGATATAAAGCCATACTAATCAAGCCAGGGTGACATTAATATAAGTGCTAACAAGCCGGCCAATGACATACAATAGAGAACTTAGAAACATACTTACATGTGTATGTATTTTGGACAAAGAGAACAAGATAATTCAATGGAAAAGGAAAGTCTAAATCACTGATGCTGGCAGTAGAGTCTATATAGAGTGATAAAAATAACTGCCAACTCTACCTCATACCACATACAGAGACTAATTCCACATAGATCATAGGATAAGATATAAAAATTTTAAGACTTCTAGAAAAAATATGGGGGAATATATTTATGACAAAAAGCAGGCAAGGATCTCACAGAGCAACAGAACAATAAGAGAAAAGATCTGATAGATTTGCCTTCATAAAATAAAAAAAGTTTCTTTCAGCCGGGTGTGGTGGCACATGCCTTTAATCCCAGCACTGTGGAGGCAGAGGTAGGAGGATCACCATTGAGTTTGAGGCCATCCTGAGACTACAGAGTGAATTCCACATCAGCCTGGGCTAGAGTGAGACTCTATCTCAAAAACCTATATATATATATAATATATAATCTTAGAGTGAATGAAAAGAACTGACAAGTCTCAGGAGCGTTATGTTAATGTAAAGTGTCCTTTCTCTATGATTAGATTCATGTGAAATTCAAGAGAACATGCTGTGGGTTGAACTGGGTCCCTCTACCCATCAATTTCTGTGTGCATCCTAATCTCTAGTGCCTCAAAACATGAGTGCATTTCCAGATAAGGGCCTTTTCCTAAAGGTGCTTAGTGAAATCATTGATATGGTTCCTTAACCCATTATGTCTGGTGGTGTCCTTGGGAGAAGAGATCAGTGCTGGGGGAGGGGGCTCGTGTGTCTGTAATCCCAGCACTTGGGAGGCAAATGGGTAATGAGTTCAAGGCTAGTCTGGGTTACAGAGAAAAGACCCTGTTCCAAAATAAGCAAAATCAAAAAAAAAACCCCAAAACAAAAACAAGACACTTAGAACAAAAGAAGCCAAGGCGATCAGGCTTGTGAACACATCCGAAGACGGAGAAGACCCCCACATGGAGCCGAGGAGGGGAGCTGGTCTGAAGAGCACAAGCCTGTAGACCCTTTGGTCTTTCTGACTCAAAAACAGAACTGTGTCAGCAGATGTGAGTTCTGTAGGTCACCCGGGGTTTTGGCCCTTCCTGGCAAGTTAGCACAATGGGCCAAGCCCATACACAGTAAGTGGAATCTGAAGAGCAGCGCCTTTCAGGGGAGGAGGGAAACTCGACTTAAAGGATACCAGAAGCTTTCTGAAGCAGGGAAAATTCTATGTCTTGGTTAAGGAAGTGGTTGTTTGGATATATAATCATCAAAAGTGATTCATTAAATAGAATTCTGTTTTCTTTCTTTCTTTTTTTTTTTTTTTTTTTTTTTTTGATTTTTTGAGGTAGGGTCTCACTCTAGCTCAGGCTGACCTGGAATTTCACTCTGTAGTCTCAGGGTGGCCTTGAACTCTAGAATTCTATTACAGGCGCAGTCTACTGTTTGGGGTTGTGCCTGCGTTTGAAAGATGTGAAAGCTGTTGAAATTCCTTAAATTTTCAGCCTTTTGAACAGGAGGGTGTTTGGTAACAGAGCCCAAGCCCACGCAGGGCTTTTGCAGAGGTGAAATGAAATTACGCATTTGGAACACCTCACTCGATGCTTAGGTCAAGATAGCTCAACCTGAACCCGTTTTCATATTCTGGCCTCTTGCTCCCTCGAGGCATTTGCTTCCTAGAATTTCTATCCACAATGCCAGTGAGGCAAACCAGATGCACATTGTTCTTCTGGCTGTGAACTTGCCTCCTGTGGCAGCCCTCTTCTCCTTTTCAGTGTGTCCCAGGAAGAATCGCCCAGTGCTGGGGAAAATCCCAGCATTCCACCCCTGCTGGGCATGACATGCCTTACCTAGAAAGCGGCTCTAATTTCACCCATGAAAGAATTTCACACATTCTTCCCATGGGCATTGATTTCCTTTCTACCTTCCGTATCCCTCTGGAAAGGGAATCCAAGAAGAACAGTTAGGGAGGCGGCATCTGCTGATCTTGCCCATAACGCTTTTTCTTTTTCTGTCTGGGGGGAAGCTTGCTCCTTCCACCTGGGCTGATGGAGACTTTTTTTTTTTTTTGGTCTATTTTTATTTATTTGACAGCGACACACAGAGAGAGAAAGAGGGAAAGAAAGAGAGAAAGAGAGAGAGAGAGAGAGAGAGAGAGAGAGAGAGAGAGAGAGAGAGAATGAGTGTGCCAGGGCCTCCAGCCACTGCAAACGAACTCTAGACGCATGTGCCCCCTTGTGCATCTGGTTAACGTGGGTCCTGGGGAATTGAGCCTCGGACCAGGGTCCTTAGGCTTCACAGGCAAGCGCTTAACCACTAAGCCATCTCTCCAGCCCCTGATGGAGACGTTTTACATGGAGACAGCTAACAAGAGGCTGCATTCCCAAAAGCCAGACGCTGAGAGCCCCGTGTCCTCTGCCTTGGAGCATTACGTTCTTTTACCCTAAAGGTTTAAGAAAAAAAAATCGTTTTAATATTGAGCTTTCAATTTTCAGCATAAATGCAAGACAAACCCATAAAAACCTCTGTGTCCACTAGCAAAGTGACCATCATAGAACCTCGGATGTTCAGCTGTATCTTCTCTACTCATGTAATGTGCACATCACTGGAAAAATTGGCTTTATTCCTGCAGGCAACAGGGCAGGGAACCAGTGTAAGGATGGCCAGAAGTGTGAAAAGATCTAGAAATCTCAATATTGGCACAAATTATGCCACTGAAGCCTGTTCTCAGACACCTGGGCTCTCTGTTTGTCACCATAAAAAAATGAAACTCACCTGGCTTTCCCTGGGTCCCATAAATGCGACTTTTTTCTTGCCCGCACAAACGTCATTTCCTCTGCCAACAAGTATCCACCCTCCGTGAGCCCCATGTGAGATCTGTCACCGCTGTGGAAGATCTGAGGATGGTCATGACAATTCGTGATACCCATGCAGAAAGAGACAGCAAAGAGAAGAGCCCAGGTACACAGAAAGAGGCTCAGGAGCGGGTCCACTGGGGACCAACGGACAGAGGACAAACATTTGTTGTGTCCCAAAGGACACAGGAGTCTTGGAGACTTCCATGCTACACAGGTGAGGAAGGACCTTGAGAAAAAAAAAATTTTTTTTGAAAGAAAAGCCTCATGGGGCATCGTCGCATGGGATGCCTCCAGAGCCACCATGCATGCAGAATGGAATGAGGCCGTGCAGCCTGATAGCCTTGGTTCTACAAAGAATGTAGATTCCCAGAGCAGCTTGAATAGTGATGATGGGAAAAAGAGGAGAGAGGGAGAGACATGAGGAAAGAGAATGAATGTGGCATATAGCTGTGGAGAAGTTACCTCTTGGTAAAAATCATAATATCATAATCACAATTAAAATTTTTTTTTGTTCAGTTATTTATTTATGTATTTGAGAGTGACAGACACAGAGAGAAAGGCGGGGGGTGGGGGGGAAGAAAGGGAGAATGGGCACACCAGGACTTCCAGCCACTGCAAACAAACTCCAGACGCGTGTGCCCCCTTGTGCATCTGGCTAACGTGGGTCCTGGGAAATCGAGCTTCGGACCGGAATCCTTAGGCTTCACAGGCAAGCACTTAACTGCTAAGCCATCTGTCCAGCCCACAACTTTATTTTATTTTATTTTACTTACTAGAGTCAGAGAGATGGGGTGGGGGAGAATGGGCATGCCAGGGCTTCTAGCCACTGCAAACGAATTCCAGACATGTGCACCTCCTTGTGCATCTGGCTAATGTGGCTCCTGGGTCCTTTGGCTTTGCAGGCAAGTGCCTTAACTGCTAAGCCATCCCTCCAGCCCCCATAATCACAATTTTAAAAAAGCAACTCCTTCAGCTCATGGGGGCCAGAATCTTCCTGAGTTCTAGGCCTAGGTCTATGCTGACTTTTTTGTTTTGTTTTGTTTTTTCGAGGTAGGGTATTACGTTAGCCCAGGCTGACCTGGAATTCACTATGTAGTCTCAGGATGGCCTTGAACTCACGGTGATCTTCCAGCCTCTGCCTCTGCTTCTGCCTCCCGAGTGCTGGGATTAAAAGTATGCACCACCACGCCCAGCTCTATGTTGATTTTTGAAAACAGGCAGAAGAGGAGTTATGAAGAAGCTTGGAGCAAGACAGACCAAAAGATGACCGAGGAGGACATTCAACCGAGGACAGGTCATTCTGTTGGCTGCTGTGGCCAGCTGTCCTCTGACTCCCATGAACTGATGAGATTCTGACTCATGACCATTCATGACTCATTTTAGAAAGCTATTCTGCAGGGATGACCTCGTGCCAACTTATTTATTCCTCAGTGAAGTTCACAAAAGGCCTTGAGGCCTTTTTACAAGTGACATAAGAGGAGCAGCTCCTGAAACCATTCTCCACGGACCTGATACAGAGCAAGGGAGCTTGAAGTGCAGATGATCTCATCCATTCATTTCATAATGTCTATAAACAGAGCACTCGGGAAGTCACATGACTGTTTTGAGTCACATCAGCAACTGGTTCTCTTTCTAGAAGGAATCCCAGTATCACAAGGATTCCTTTTTTTAAAGATTTATTTTATTTATTTATTTATTAGAAACAGAGAGAGGGAGAAAAAGAGAGAGAGAGAACGGGTACACCAGGGACTCCAGCCACAGCAAACAAACTCCAGATGCATGTGCCACCATGTGCATCTGGCTTACGTGGGGCCTGGAGAATAGAACCTGGGGCCTTGGGCTTCACAGGCATGCGCCTTAACCGCTAAGCCATCTCTCCAGCCTCGTAAGGATTGTTAATTTGCTCCCCATGAAGACCTGAAGATCTCTAAATCCCCTGAAGATTCTTTATGACTATCTGCAAGACTGTTGTCTGTATTAACTGTTAAAATACCCACCACTTTCATCCTGGTTCATAAACAGTGTTCCGAGGCTTCCAGAATGTCCTCCCAACCCAGTCAATACAGGCCCAATGGCCCTTGTTGCTGTCAGGTTCACATTGCTGGCAGAAGTCTCCCAACCAAGAGCAGATTTTTTTGGGGAAAAAAAAAAAAGATTTATTTTGGCTTATAGGCTCAAGGAGAAGCTTCATGATGGCAGGGGAAAACGATGACATGAGCAGAGGGTGGACATCACCCCCTGGCCCACATCAGATGGACAACAGCAACAGGAGAGTGTGCCCAACACTGGCAAGGGGAAACTGGCTGTAACACCCATAAGCCCGCCCCCAAAAGTACACCGCCTCCAGGAGGCGTTAATTCCCAAATCTCCATCAGTTGGGAACCTAGCATTCAGAACACCTGAGTTTATGGGGGACACCTGACTCAAACCACCACCGGCCTCTCTGACACTTTCCTCTAAACCAACAATGCCAGCTCCGTGCTTGATCTTTCATCATTGAAAGTCACACTCATGTGTGTACACCCGTGTGTGTGTGTGTGTGAACATTCACATTTTCATATATCCATGTTTCCGGTAGAAGACTGCATGTATATTCCCCTTAACGCTGCCCAGGGGAGCCTTGAACACAACACAGAAAGATGACGGGTCTTGGTGTCAGGGCTCACGTTGTGGCACTGGGCTATGCTCCCAAGGCCTAGGAGTGTCTGGATCTGCATTGAGGCTCCTGGTCAAACTTTTCAACACAGGCTTGGAAAAGCCAAGAGTTTAGAAGAAAGTGCTAGCAAAGACTCTTCAGCAAAGACTCTTCTCTGTCCCCCCACCAAGCTGCTGAGAGTACACTGAGCTTGATCATTAATGAGGCATGTCTGATAACATTTTCCTAGTAACATTTCCTGACATCCAACTGGAGCCCTCAACAGCCACAGAAAAACCATGTGACATCATTAACAGACATAGGCTATCAGTGCAATGACGATATGCATCCAGCACCCAGATGGAGGGGAGCAGTGATCAATAGACATTTGAAAAATATTTTTGTTGGGGCTGGAGAGATGGCTTAGTGGTTATGGCACTTACTCATGGTACCTAAGGACCTAGGTTCGACTCCCCAGAACCCACGTGGCTAGGGGTGCTGATGTGTGCATTCTCTCTCTCCCCCCTCTCTCTCAAATAAATAAATATAAATAAAATATTTTTAGTTATTTATGAGGTGGGGAGACAGAATGGGCACACCAAGGCCTCTTGCCAACATCAACAAACAAAACCGCAAGCATTACGCTGCAGCTTGGACGTTTCCAGAGAGCCAGGATTGGCTGCAAAGACAGAGCCATGCTGGTGTGGCTGGAGGTAACGTCCTAGAAATGCCCTTTGGAAGGCACTTTTCCGTCTTAGAAATATCCCTCACCTTGTGGTCCAAATTTCACTTCTGGAAAGTTGTCCTAAGTGAATCATTACAAATGATGTCTGCACGTGCGCTATGGCGCCCTTGTTTGTGGTTTGAGCGTCAAATACACCCCACAGTCTCACGAGTCGAAGTACTTTTTCCCCGGCCGGGAGGCAGAGCCTCACCTAAGGAAGTGGGTGGCCGGGGGAGGGTCTTGGGGTTTCATAGTCCTTGCAACCAGCACCTTACTTCCAGTCTTTACTTCCCTAAGGCTTCTCTAACCGTCTGTCTGGCCTCTGCTCTCCTGTCTGTGGAGGCAATGCTAACTCCCATGCTTCACCGGGTTGGATGGTATCATTACCATGTCAGCTCGTTCCTAAACGTATGGAAAAATGGTGCCCTCCTTGGTGGCAGTTTCTTTCCTTCCTTCCTTCCTTCCTTCCTTCCTTCCTTCCTTCCTTCCTTCCTTCCTTCCTTCCTCCCTCCCTCCCTCCCTCCCTCCCTCCCTCCCTCCCTCCCTCCCTCCCTCCCTCCCTCCCTCCCTCCCTCTTTCTTTCTTTCTTTCTTTCTTTCTTTCTTTCTTTCTTTCTTTCTTTCTTTCTTTCTGTATTTCAAGGTAGGGTCTCACTCTAGTCCAGGCTGGCTTGGAATTCACTCTGTATTCTCAGGGTGGCCTCGAACTCATGGCGATCCTCCTACCTCTGCCTGTCGAGTGCTGGGATTAAAGGTGTGCGCCATCGCGCCCAGTTGACAGTTACCTTCTTTTTGCTGGAACGAGACATCCAACCAGGCTTACAGCTTCTAGGGACAGTTTCATCCTGGTAAGGAAGGAGCAGACAGCCGACCACCACAACTCTACTGCAGCAGAGAGAGAGAGAGATAGAGAGAGAGAGCTGAGTGTGGCAAGTACAAAACTACAAAACTCCCAAGGCCTGCCCTCAGTGATACCCTTTCTTCAGCAAGGTACAGTTTCCCCAAGGCTCCACCAGCTGGGAATTAAGTATGAGGTTTAATCACAAACACGTGAATCTATGTGTTCGAGATTAAGTTTTACATTCAAACCACCACAGCCATAAGGTATATTCTGGCCAATAGAGTGTATGAGAAGTGATGGACTTACCCACCAGGCTTTAGAGAATCTTAAGTAACCCTCTTTCTCACTCTGTTAATTAACTGGTCAGGTAAGTTCTGCCTGAGTGTAACTGAAGACGCGCCAGTGCAATGGGACAAACAGCCCTGAACTCCCAAGTCCAGTGAGGAGAGTCACCGGAGAGACACTTGCACAGAAGGACCTGTGTGAGTTAAAAAAATGAACCTTTGTGGAGCTGGAGAGATGGCTTAGCAGTCAAGGCGCTTGCCTGCAAAACCTTAGGACCCAGGTTCGATTCTCCAGGTCCCACCTTAGCCAGATGCACATTGTGGCGCATGCATCTGGAGTTAAGCGTTTGCACTGGCTGGAGACTCTGGCACGCCCATTCTCTCTCTCCCTCCGTATCTAATAAATAAAATGATTTTAAAACAGGAAGAAATCACAGCTCCTGTGTTGAGTTGAACCTCTGTTGTCATCCTTTCTGTCTGTTTTCTCTCGCACCATGCTTTTCTGGAATTTCTGCCTTTCCCTCCCTGCCTTCCTCATCCTGGAGAAGACATCACCTGGAAGTTGCTGTTGTCAGGTTTGGGGGTTAAAACAGAGGACCACGATGGTACAGTCCAGCTGGGTCTGAAGCAAGGGGAAGGATGTTTCAGAACCCCCAAGGCAGGAGAATGTTAAGGTTCTTTCAGGAAGGGACGTGGGAACGACTGCATTAGGAAGGAGACAGCTTTGAAAATCCCTGACTCAAGCCTACCTGATTTGGGGGGGCGGGCCACTCCTTTTCTGGGTCTGGATTTTACAGCCATCTGTTAGTGTTCTCTGGACTGGCTACAGAAGCTGCCTCTGGGCAGTGAGGTTAGGATAGCCACCCCCCACCCAGGGCCGCTGGAATGGCAATGGTCCTGCCCACACCTGCTGAAAGGGAGTGGACAGAAGGGAGAAGCAGCTTTGTTGGGTTCCAACAGCTATACGAAATGGTAGGGATGGCTCTGGATATGCCTTAAATGGGACCCTGGGCAGTGTGGAAGGAAGGAGAGGTGGAGGGTGGAAGAGCAGCTGCCTGAGCTTAGAATGGAATCTCACTGGAAGGACGGTAGGGCCCCCGGGGGAAGGGGGGCAGTAAGGCTCTCGGAAGGCAAGGACAGCGCGAGCTCTTGCCAAACCTGGAGCGGAGTCTGCGCTCTTCTTAGGCACGTCGCTGGTTTTGGCAGCGGCATGTTGGGAACGCTGCCTGCTGATTGAGTTAGAAAACCTAATGACTCTTCTCCTCGATGAACCTGCTCGTTCACATGGGTGCGGCCTAATCTCATTCTGTTTTTTCCTTCCTAAGTCCAAAAAAAAAAAAAAGAATTCCACAGATGTTTGCGTTCAGGCTTAAATTTCATTCATTCTGGTGTTTTCTGTAATGCCCCTTCTCATGGGCTTTTCTGTGATTTGGCAAAACCCAGGGTAAATTTCTTGCTTTTGTTTTTCCTGCCGTGGGAGAACAAAGCAGTAACTTTTGTGCAACAAAATTACCTTCTCTTTTCTTTATTTAAAAAATAAAAGGATTTAAAAGGGCATGTTGACTTGTGCCAAGAATCCAAGGATGGCTCTCTCCTTTTATTGCTTTTCTTCTCTCTGATGCTTTTAGTTCAGGCTTGTTTCCTGGAAGCATTTTCACCTCCCCACCTGCCCCTTTTCTTTTGGGACTCAGAGAGCTCCCAGGAGGCCTGTGGGCCCTGACAGGTACAAGCAAGGCTCCATTCACGGTCCTCCTCCTCCACCCTCTGCCTGGCATGCTCTCCGCAGTCAGCTCGGGGGCCCGTGAGAACTTCCCTCGCACGCCTTGTATCAGAGACGTAGATGGGCACGTTGGTGTCTTTCCATGGTGTCAGCATTTGTTGAACAGTCATGAATTCAAAAGGGTGGGGCTTAGTGAGAGGTCTTTAGCATGTCTTGTAAAGGACCCTTTCTCTTCCTTTCTTATTTTCTAGCCATTAGGTGAGCAATGTTATTCCACCATGTTTCCCCCATGAGGTGTGCCTCACCACCCCAAAGCTGTGAACCCAAATCAGCCTTTCCTATTTAAGTTGATTTATCTCTGATTTTTATGCCAATGGTAGAAAGCTGACTTGTAAGTGTGTGTGTGTGTGTGTGTGTGTGTGTGTGTGTGTGTGCATGTGTGCACATGCCAATGTGTACTTTCATTAACCTAGAAAATTTCCGGAGACTCTGTCTGACCCAAGACACTAATAACCCCTTGGACATGCCACAGACCACTTAAAAGGATGTCCCCAAGATAGCAGATCTCCCATTCTAGTATGAATATGGATTTGTAATTAGGGATTCTAGGCCAAAATTTTGCCAAATAAACTATGTTTACAACACTGCTTCTCCCAGTCTGCCTGATGCCACCATCCTCATTTCCTCAGAGTGTAGACTGAGGCTGAACTAAGTTAGATCTCTTGCTTGGCTATCTAGTTGCAGAGCCAGGAGCCTAAAACATGATTTATTCCACAAAATTTTACACTGTACAAGTTTAAGGAAGGTGGCTACCTCACTGAATGATTTCTGGACTAGGGAGAGCCTTGTCCCCACAAAGTCTCTCTCTCTCCCTCTCTCTCTCTCTTTACCTTGTGCACTATCTCATAGACAACGCAATGGTGAAAGTCAATATGCTAACAGAGATGTAATATGAGAGTCCATGTGGTCCCTCAGTTTCTGACCCTGACCTGGCAGGAAGGTGGGTCTTGTTTGGACAGTTGATGGTGAGAACACATGGCACATCTGAGCCAACTGTGTATCTTGCATCTTCCTGCATCAGTCAAAATTCCCCAGAACAAGTAGGACCTGTCTGTATGTCCCATTGGATGTCTTGTGACTTCTCCGTTTATAGAGAACTGTTGCCCCACCATTGATCTTACTTCTGGCATGGTCTATACATTCCGGAATGTTTCCCAGGCACATCTAACTTCTTCTAGGTCTGTGTCTGAGCCATCATTTTTTTTTTTTCCTCTCCAAGTTTAAGACTTTGTGAACTCCTCTTGTTTCTACTACGAAATGGTTTTTCTCCCCAAAGGCATTTTTATCTTCTTGAAACGGGAGACTCTACCATTCAGCATCCATTTCACTGCCTTGATGTGAAAATTTTTCTTAAGTGAATGAATGAATATCAATGGATCTTTAGTCAACGACACGTGTATAAAATTCAATATTGGCAGAGTATTCTGGTGTTACCTCATCTTGAAAGTGTTACTTTTCAGCTCCAGAAGTAATTTCTCAATTCAAATAATCAGTGACCTCTTTGACGGTAGAGACCATCTATCCTTTAGGCAAGGATCGTTCTGGGAACTCCTGTAATAAAAAGGGCTAATGGAAGGCACGTCCACATTTTCCACTCTAAAACCAGTCAGGATTAGGAGATTACATTCCTGACCAAATACTAGGCTTTAGATCAAAACTCATGATAGGCCAGATGGCCTCTCAGACATCTTACAAAAGCCACAAATGCATATAGTCTTTGGAAAACAGTAAAGGTATGTTTCTAATTTTATTCAGTGGAATTAAAATGTGCTGTAGAAATTCCCATTTTTTTATAAAGTGTACAGTCATTTTGTTTACTTTATTAGAACTTGAAAAACTGACTGGAGATGATTGGAAACGGTCCAGTTAAATACATTCGGAACGTCCTGTTTGATTCCTTTCAGTTTTCATGCAATTCCCCTCTGAAGTAAACGGACACCTTCGGAGGAATCTCACTGATTTTACAGCCGCTCCCAGCTTTAAGAAAGGTTTTCACTGTGTGAATTTGCTGAGGCTAGGCCTGCTGTTAGTAGATGATGGTATGATTCTAAAGACCCAAACTAAGAGCCCATGCATTCCTTCCCTGCCTCTCTCTCCCACCTTCCCCGCACGTGGAAAATGGAGGTCTCTGAGCTATGTTTGAGCCTGGCATGCTGCCCCCTTTACTGCTGTGAGTCTCCTTGGCTTGGAAATATCTTTCAATCTTCGTGATTTTTTTTTGGTGTGTGTGAAGATTCTTTATAGGAACATTCAGCATCTCTTTGAAGATCATTTCAACTCACGCAGGCTGCTCTCTGGGTTTGCACGCTAGAGCCAGCCTTCCTCAGTCAAGTGCATTAGGCAGCTGCAGGTTGGTAGAACACAGTATTTTTCAGTGTGTGTGTGTGGTGGGGAGGAGGGCAGGAGGAATAAATATCAGGGCTATTAATCAAAATTTAAATAATGTTCATAAACATGCAATTGTAATACTTCTCTGACACCATCTAAGTATGCTCCAAACAGAAAGTACTTAGGAGTAATTGGATTAATAGACTGTTTAGCTGTTTAGCAAGAAAAAAAATATATATACACATACATATATATATATATATGTATGTGTATATATATATATATATATATATATGTATGTATGTATATATATATATATATTTGAGAGAGAGAGAGGGAAGGAGAGGCAGATAGAGAGATAATGGGTGAACCAGAACCTCTCCAGCCACTGCAAATGAATTTCAGATGCATGTACCACTTGTGCATCAGGCTTATGTAGGTCCTAGGGAGTTGAATCTGGGTCCTTAGTCTTTGTAGTCAAGTGCCTTAACCACTAAGCCAACTCTCCAGCCCCAAATCTTTTATAATGTTTTTTTGTTTATTTTTATTTATTTATTTGAGAGTGACAGACAGAGAAAGAAAAAGGCAGAGAGAGAGAGAGAGAGAGAGAGAGAGAGAGAGAGAGAGAGAGAGAGGATGGGTGTACCAGTGTCTCCAGCCACTGCAAATGAACTCCAGACATGTGTGCCCCCTTGTACATGTGGCTAATGTGGGTCTTGGGGGAATCGAGCCTCGAACTGGGGTCCTTAGGCTTCACAGGCAAGTGCTTAACCACTAAGCCATCTCTCCAGCCTTTTAAATGACTGGGTAGATAGATCTGGTTAATTCTTTCAACCACAATCACCTTTCTACAACTCATTAGGTGGTTCAAAACCAATATTAATACAAACTATTCTTTTTTAGTGTGTGTGTGTGTGTGTGCATGTGTCCATGTAACTTATCCATGTGGGTGCATGCGCGCCACAGCACAGCTGAAGAAATCTGAGGACAACCTCAGGGTTGCTCATTCTGTCCCTCCACCTCATTTGAGACAGGGCCTCCCTTGTTTGCGCCACCATGCAGGTGCAGCGCAGCTGGCCCGTGAGCTTCAGGATCCCTCTGACTCCATCTCCCATTGCTATAGGCACTTTTGGATTACACACCTGCACCTGTATTTGCATGTAAATAATGCACTTGAATTTGGCTTTATTTGGGTGCTAGAGGAACAAACTAAGGCTTGCAAACTAGCTCCTCTAACTGCTGAGCCATCACCCAGCCCTGGAAAACGATTCTCGGTGCATCATAAATCCAACCCATTGTGTATGGTGGAGGGCAGACAATTTTTCTAAAATTTATTTATTTGAGAGCGACAGACAGAGAGAGAAAGACAGATAGAGGGAGAGAGAGAGAATGGGCACGCCAGGGCTTCCAGCCTCTGCAAACGAACTCCAGATGCGTGCGCCCCCTTGTGCATCTGGCTAACGTGGGACCTGGGGAACCGAACCTCGAACCGGGGTCCTTAGGCTTCACAGGCAAGCGCTTAACCGCTAAGCCATCTCTCCAGCCCCAATTTTTGCTTTATGTATAGAGCAGGACTTGCAGGTGTCAATTCAGCCTCCCTGTGATGGTTGGTCTCGCTGTCAATTGAATGGAGTAAGAGAAGTCTATGATTGGTGTTGCATAGCAAACTCCTCCGACTTGAAACACTACCTCCTGAAGGGATTGAGGGAGTCAAGAGGTCAACAAGTCTGGGAAGGATAAAACTTGAAAGGTCACCCATAGGACCACTGTTAGGAGAGTAAACAACGAGCCAGGGGCAGACGGACCAACGCTGTGTAGCAATTTTCTCTGAACTAAAACATTCCGATCCCCCTTCCCCTGAAGGGAGGATGGAGTCAAGAGGTTGAGTTAAAAGACCCTTTCCCAAGGTTTTCACCATGGTAGACACCTGCTTGGGCAATAGTCACCAGAACAACTAGACTGTCTGTCTTACCAGCCTGCGAGCCCTGCAGGGTGCCCCAGAGATGTGGCTTTGGCGAGGCATTGTCACCTATGCTAGGGTGGGCTTTTTGGTGATGCAGCTATTTTTGAGTCACCCATGACCCTGTAAGCAACCTCTCACCCTTCTTTGTAAGTAACCCCAATAAGTGCAGTGGTTTATGAAAACTGGGTTTGGCACAGCCATGCTTTGGTCAGCTGTGCCCTATCTGAGGTAAATAGACATGTTATGTCTCCCTGGGGTAAAAATTTTCGTGTGACATTTGGTGATTAAGAGATGCCTAGAGGGCTGGAGAGATGGCTTAGCAGTTAAGCGCTTGCCTGTGAAGCCTAAGGACCCTGGTTCAAGGCTCGATTCCCCAGAACCCACGTTACCAGATGCACAAGGGGGTATACGCATCTGGAGTTTGTTTGCAGTGGATAGAGGCCCTGGAGTGCCCATTCTCTCTCTCTCTCTTTCTCTATCTGCCTGTTTCTCTATCTGTTGCTCTCAAATAAATAAATTAATTAAAAAAAGAAAGAGATGCCTAGATACCTGGTTCCACTAGGAGTATTTTTTTTTTATTAATTATTTGATTTGATTTTAGAGGAGAGGGAGAAGGGTGGGAGAAAGAGAGAGAGAGAGAGGCAGATAGAGAAAGAGAGAGAATGGGTGCGCCAGGGCCTTCAGCCACTGCAAACAAACTGCACCACCTTGTGCGTGTGACTTACATGGGTCCTGGGGGAATTGAACCTGGGTCCTTTGGCTCTGAGGCAAGCGCCTTAACCGCTAAGCCATCTGTGCAGCCCTAGAGAGGCTTGAACATGGGACCGTGACCAAGAGGGAATACCAATGTTGAATGTGGGTAACCCCTTTTACCTGGCAGCCTAGATAAGAAAGAAGCCCAGAGAAAAAAAAAGCAGTGGTGTTAGTTTGAATGTACATCCTCCATAAACTCAGGTGTTTTATTAATGCTTGTAACTGGGCTCTCCACCTCCTGGCTGGGGATAGATCCTGGGGTTCAGCCTTAGTGGCTTGGTAGGTGGTTCATGTCCTAGAACCGCTTCTGTCTACCAGGAACTGACAGCTTGAACAGCAACGAAATCCTACTAAGAGTTTATGAGTCATTCTCAGTTTGTGTCCTAAATCTTCTATGGCAACTTAAGTTGTACTCAGAGTCACTATCCCCTGAAAACAACTAACTTCTAAACCATGTGCTGGACAGCTTCCAGCCATTTTATTTTCACGATAGAACCCAATATAGTAAATAGAAGAACTATTTTAACTCCCACGTTACAGCTGAGGAGCAAAGGAGGTCACTTTTCCTGCTTCTTGTCACCTGCAAATCCCTTGCTCTTTCCACTGTATCACCACATTAGCACACTCACGGCACGACAAGCTAATCAATGCATCAATCAATCAATCAAAGTTAATTCAATTAATTGAGATGATTCTGCCTTGGATATTTTATTTGACTATGACCGAAACTGGTTTAACTTGTGGTTAATACCTTATAAGTTTTAATTTTTAGAATTGCTCAGCTAATCTATGAAACTGTGGCTATAATATTACATGTCCTAATATTATATCTTATAATAGCATCCATTCCTGGTGGAAGAAAAGCCAACTGGGGCCTAGGGTAGGACTGTAGAAGAGATTTCTAGGGAGAAAATGTGAGTATTTGGGATAGAGAAGGGGCCTGATCATTTGCAGTCATCAGGAGCTCTCTAAGGACACGTCACAGAACCTGTACAATGAGACAGTCAGGTGAGTACAAAATCCAGGAAGCTTTTGGAGTTTAGGATTCCTGGATCAAAGATGGATGTGTAAGTGCTGCAGATATAGCAGAAGTTAGTGTTTCACATAGAAGATTAAGTTTTTCTGTGTAATGGGGCCTGAAACTCTAGGAGCCTCTGTTTAGACACTAGACAACTCCCCTTGTTGCCGGTGATGTCTGTCTGGGTGTTTCCAGGTTCTTGGCATCTTAACTCAAGGAATCGAAGAAACGTGCACACAAACAGTGAAGCCGCGAGAAAGGTCATGAAAAGGAACGTGACAGTCAAAGTTTGAAAACACTGGCAAGAGGGGCAGCGGCCACTGGAGTGGAGAGTACTCAAGAGAACCGAGGCGAGATCTGGGGCTTCTCTTGGTTTTTTAGGGGGGATGGGCTGGCTGCTACGGGCTGGTTGAGTGGCCCTCTGATTTCATGAACAGGTTTTGGCTATATAATACTTTCTTTACTGCCCATGATCCTTCCTGTGATGCATCTAATTTTAATCAAATGTACTACAAATAACCAGATGTACAAATAACACATAGGCTTAAGATGATAAATAGGAATTTTTCCCTTAGAGGGCATGGTTTCCTTCATTTTGTCTCCAAAACCAGTCCAGGGAGATAGCCTTCTGCGATTTCAGTCCTACATCTATCTAAGCCCGCATTTGAATAGAAACCGATCATGGATAATGGCTGCCAAGGGGAAGAGCAAATGAGTTGTTTGGAGGAGGGTGACATGCTGCTCGATCGAGGCGAGGGTCCCAGATTGCCAACAGGCTGTCGCTTGGTGCGTTGTTTAGGAAAAAGCTGTGTTTACTGCCCAAGCTGAGCGGTGTCCTTGGTGGCTAAACTATTCCCTGTGTTTGTCTAACTCATTCCCAGATTAGGGAATTTCTAGAAAATACTTATAAACAGGATGACTAATACAGATGCTTTAATTTCCTGAGACTGTAACAACGTATTATAATCTAAACATACACCGAGGACATCCCAAACAAAATGCGCTTGGAGTGTTGACATTCTCTAGTCTAAGATGTTCCTCTGTTTGAATTTTAAAAAAAAAAAAAAAAAAACCACATACATGTCATCCATCCCATCCTCCTGCCCCCTCCCCCCCCCCCCCCCCCCGCCAACCAGGATAAGGCTATGCTTTGGGGTGAATTTTGCAATTGTTGAGGAAAGATGAAAAGCTCTCCCTTTTCTTTTCTTTTCTTTCCTTGTCTTGTCTTGTCTTTCCTTTTCTTTATTTATGCAAGGCCTTTGCTTCTCCTGACCACGGGAGGCCTTCTGAGGTTCAAATTTCATCACTGGTCACACGTGACATATTTTAGCAATAGGCTGAGAAGGTTTGTGGTTTTTGTTTTCTCCTCCAACTGATGACTGTAATGGGTTTCATTTGTTTCTAACTATGAGTTTTTATGGAGGAAATAATTTTTTGCTTTAGACTTATTTTTGTAAACCCATTTCCTCTTTGCCTCCTGAATGTGACATGAGTAAGTGGGACTACAGGGGGCTTTGTGTGTAGTATTTCCCTCTGCTTCCAAGAGCAGGCATGTGCTTGTATGGTCCAGTGAGAAACCCAGATGCACTGTCTCTTCTAGAGCCTGCCCATGGCCAAAAATAGAGCGAGAGCCACTGCTTGCTGGCTCAGTTGCCCTAAAGCCACGTTCATCAGCATCATTCTGACATCCGTCAGCTTATGCTGAGAGAGGAGACCTTTCCATTTAAAACCCAGATACACTGTCTCTTCTAGAGCCTAACCATGGCCACAAACAGTGTGAGAGCCACGGCTCACTGGCTCAGTTACTCTAAAGCTGTGTTCATCAGCATTAGCCCTACATCTGTCAGCTCACTCTGAGGAAAGAGACCTTTCCGTTTACAAAAAAAATGTGGACACTGATTCCAAACACATAGAATAATAATGTACGTGAATTGCAACAAAATAAACAAAAATAAAATGTTCCTTCCATGTGCCTTCTATTTCACAAATTGTCATTACCCAGCCAAAAAAGAGAATAATCTGCAGTCACCCCCAGCATAAGTAGAGGCTCTGTTGCCGAGTGAAGTTCTCACCTCTATTCTTTTTTGTTTGTTTATTTTTTGATTTTGGTTTTGGTTTTGGTTTTTCGAGGTAGGGTCTCACTCTGGCCTAGGCTGACCTGGAATTCACTTAGTCATCTCAGGGTGGCCTCGAATTCACGGTGATCCTCCTACCTCTGCCTCCTGAGTGCTGGGATTAAAGGCATGTGCCACCACGTCTGGCCCATTCTTTTCTTCTTGAAGAAAGACTTCAGCCCAGAGACCCAGACAACTTAAACCATTATTTTTAGGAAAACAAAGCATTAATACATTCCAGAGAGAAATGAGCAGCTCACTTGAAGGAAAGGATGCTTTCTGCATTATGGGTCTTAAAGTTTTTGTGAATATTTAAGAGATGGGTGTAGTACTCATGGGGCTGAGGTGAGTGTTTTTCCCTCCCAAATCATGGAAGACTATTTCCCTTTGGTTCTGTCATATCTAACTCCCTCTCTGCCTGATCTCAGTCCCAGGATCTTCCACAACATGAGTAACAGCATTGACTGATGTTCAAGTCCCTTACATATAATGTTGTATATGATCTAGATACTTACTACTATATAAAATGACTTCTCAGTGACTTATAACACCTATGCAGCGCTAAAGCTATGTGAGAAGTTATTATAGTTTATTGACTAGGGAATAATGATATGAAAAGTCCAGTGTATTTAGGGCTCATGTAATTGTTTTGAAAATAGGTTTTGCCATCATTGGTTGAATCCTCAGATATGGAATAGGGAATGGAGTGATAAAAGATGGAGCAGGAAATGCAGAGAAAGATGAGGATGGTGAAATAAGACAAAAGCTGTGACTTTGGCTGTGGTAGTTTGAATAGATGGCCCCTGATATATTCAGTTTGTTATTGTTTGTAGTTTGCATCTGCAGTCACCTGGCTGGAGGCGGTGTCACTGAGTGGATCTTAAGGTATGGTGGTGGGTTTGAGATCTCAATCTAAAGATATGCAAAGTGTGCTTAGCTGGAGTTTCTGAAGTGTGCTGGGCTATGTGGCTTTTGGTTTGTGCTTCTCTCTGTGTGTTTGGACCTGTGAAGGCAGGCCAGCTTCTTCTGCCATTATGGAACTTTCCCTGGATCTATAAGCTTCAATAAATCCTTTCTTCTTGTTCCTAACTGTGCCTGGTCTAGAAGTTCATCTCAGTGAATCTGAAGCTGTCTGCTATATTGTCCTAGTTAGAAATAATGATATGAAAAAGAAGTTATAGAGTCAAATATGGATAAGGTTGTACATAGACAGAAACTCTTCACATAGAAATGTATACGTACACATATACACCCTCAAAGAACACTAAGCATGCCTAAGGGTTAGGGAGACAATCAATCTAATCAAAAGCACATTCACTTTAGTAACCTCTGCACTGACGGAGATGGGCAGAATTTTGCAGAACTCAGGCACTCTGGAGAAATAAAGGCTGATGGCATGTGGGAATATCCGTTCATTAACTTCCTTGGGCTCCTCATGGGAGATCACACTAGTTTCTGTAGCCACAGTTTTTGGATATTGCCTCTACCATTTTCTCAGTTTTTCACTATTGTCTATTTTCTCATCTCTAACTTGAAGGTGACAAGATGCCTCTGTGGGGTCATTGTGAGAATTAAATAAGACAATAACATAACATTCGATGCTTTTCTTGTTACTTGGCTCAGTGCAAGTATTCAATAGATAGTGATTAATGATATTATTAAAATGCATGCAAAGGGGCTGGAGAAGTGGCTTAGATGTTAAGGCATTTGCCTGTGAAGCCTAAGGACCAATGTTTGACTCCCCAGATCCTGTGTAAGCCAGACGCATAAGGTGACACGTGCACAAGGTTGCCCATGCGCTCAAGGTGGCACATGCATCTGGAGTTCAATTACAGTGGCTGAAGGCCCTGGCATGCCAATTCTCCCTCTCTGTCTTTCTTTCTCTTATTCTCTCTCATAAAAACGACAATCTGTTAGGCTTGCCTCAAAAAAAAAAAAAATCCACATGATATTATAAAGTGGGGATATCTTTCTTGTTAAAGGAAAGAAAAATGTAGAGGTTGAGGAAAAGAAGTTGAAACTCAGAGAAGTTAATAGTTTTCCCCAGCTACCCAAGTATTGAGTGGTAGAGCCAGCTGCAGATGCAAACCTAGTTGGCTCAGAAGCCTGTGTTTATTTCCCTGTGCCATGGTAGAACCGACCTCACTATAAAACACTTCCCTGGTCTGTCTGTCTGTCTGTCTGTCTATCTAACTCTGTGCTGATGGGCATGATAAACCTGAAGTGACGTATGAGCAAAGCTTCTCTCTGTACGACCAGGCTTGGTCAGAGGGAAGTACTGTGTGTTTATTTAGTAGGTGAACTCCTTCTGAGGACTGCCAGATGCACCAATCTGTTCATTTGCCGGTATTTTTATGTTTAGTTTTTGCTGCATTCTGAGTAATTTATGCCTGTGTCCCATATAAACAGGCACAGCATGTGTGGTGTAACTCGTAGTTGAGAAGACTAACTACCTGTCTTACATTCTCTCCTTGACTCTGACGGAAGTGCAAGAAAGAGCGTCTCAGTGCTTTCTTCCTTCCCCTTGGAAGTACGGAGTCTCTTCTTCTGGTGATGGGGGCCTGTTTGTGTCTCACATCCATCCAATTCAGCTATTTCCTGATAACTTTTCCTTTTATGGGCTTGTTTTTTTATTCAAGGCCAAAACTCCCCAAAATTCTCACACCATTTCTATCCCTGGTCTATAGCAGATGAGTCCGCTGTGAATGATGCATTTCCATGTGTCTCCCAGGCTATGTTGTCCAGTCATGTGTCTTTCCCTCTTGACACAGAGTTCATAGCTAATTCTTTCATGTCAAGGCTGAGGGGAGTCTGGGTGGTATCTTGTGCTTTTGTATTTCAACCTCGGTGTGTATGCTCAGTCTAATCACTCAAAGATATGCATGTGTGTTATTTCTCTAGCTTCCCTTACTAGTGAAGGGACTACAAGGGACAAGGGTGGACTCACACCAGGAATGGCCACCCTAAGTGCAATGCCAGCCCCTCTTCTCTCTCTCCCTGGCTCCAGCAAGGAGAGGCCGGAGGAGGAAGAGTTTCCTGGTATGGCTCCACGACTCTAGCATCCTCTGATGTGCAGAGAGAAGACAGAAGAGGATTTTTTTCTGCTAAAGGGGGTTGCTGGGCAGGGGCTGTAGCTCAGTGGCAGAGCAGTTTGCCTACCATGCATGAAGCCCTGGGTTCGATTTTTAATACCTCATTAAAACAAACAAACAAAACAAAGGTGGTGGATTCAGGGACCAATAAAAACCTATGCACAACCGAGCCTTTCCTCTGGTAAAACCGTGGGTGGCTACTGCTTCATGTCTATAAAGCAGAGGAGGGTAGAGAGAGGAAGTCAGAAGTTAGAGAAAAGAGGCCACAGAATAGGAACAGCACCCCAAAGCAGTAAAGGAAAAAGGGGCCAACAGAGCACATGCTGTAGCTCCCTCCTCATGGAAGAGGGTGGCATCCTCACATTCACAACTGCTCTTGGAGCCTTCAACTGTCTCTTGTATCTTGACCACATCACCTTCTAGAGCTGTCATGTGGGAATGTGTTTGTGACAGAAACAGGCTCCATGTCCTGGTTTTCTGGATGCTTCTCAGTAGAGTGTGATGCTGCAGTTTATGATTCTGCCAGGTATGCACTGCTGTGATTTGAATGTACACATCCTCCGTGGATTCAGTTTTGTATATTTAGTCCCCAGTCGGTGGTGCTGTTCAGGAAGGTTGTGGAAACTTGAAGAGATGGAACTTTGTGGGAAGAAGTGTATCTCTGGGAACGAGCCTGGAGGTGTCACAGCCTGGTTTGGCTGGCTCCGTCTGCTTCCTCCCTGCTGCTGTGAAGAAAGCTTCCTGCCCCTGCCATAATCTCCCCACCATGATGAAACCCCCCCTCAGAAACTCCCCTCAGAAACTCCATAAACTGACACATACCCAGAGAACAAAATACTACAGAAATACCACTTTCTCACCCTGCACCCCCATGTCTACAGATTTGAGCAGATGAGGAAATGAACCTAGAGGAGTGAAGCTTCTCAAGGTCAGTTCTTTCCCTCCCCCCCCCCCTTTCTTTCCCTAAGACAGAGGAAGCCCAGAAACAATTCTGAGCCAATCTGTGAATTTACATGTTTCTGTAAACAAAAATGTGTATACACACTTTCCCTTCTTTGTCCTTGCATGCGTTTTTTTTGCATGCATATATTTTTGTAAATATTATTTTGTGATGCAAAGTGATAACAAAACAATGTTCCGTCACACCTGTATCGCTTTTGTAACGTAACATTTGTACAGCTAATATTGACTTAAACTTGAAAACTTTTTGAATATGTTCTGTGCTGTTATAACAGAATACCACAGACTGGGTAACTTATAAGAAAAGAAATTTACTTCTTTTGTGATACTTCTGGAGGCTAGGAAGTTCAGAGTCAAGGGGCTGCCATCTGTGAGGGGTCTTCTCACTGCGTCATTTCATGGTGGAGGACGTGGGAGAGGAGGTAAGAGGGTCATGAACTTGTTCTTTTATCAGGAAGTTACTCCTCAGGTATCTACTGCACACCTGTGATTATGGAATGAATCCATTCACGAGGACAGCGTCCTCATGACCCAGTCACCTCTGGAAGACCCCACCTCTCCACATGGTTGCACTGGGGATTAAGTTTCCAGCCCGTGAACTTCAGAGGACACATTCAGGTTACAGCACATCTTTAAATAGACAAGAGCTGTCACAGTAATGTAAGAATAGAAAACTATGTTTGCTCCAAACTTCCTATGTCATGACACCGTCATCTCCTTTAGCCCTCATAACAGTCCAATGAAGAGGCATTATTATTTTTTTTTTAATCTCATTTTGCAGAGAAGAAGCTATAACTCAGACTGGTTATATGGTAGGGTTAGGGTTACCCACTAAGCAGACGTGGAAGACGCACTCTGTAGTTCTGGACTCCAAAGGCCCGGGGTTTCATTCGGGTCTCTCTAATTTCCATGAGAGAACAGCCCAGCTTCACTAGACAAACACGGGCCTGCATTTCCTTCTCAGGTCTCTGAACAGAAGTCCTTCACGCACATTCTTCAGCTCGGAAGCATTGTGCCAGTGTTCCTTCCAGGTGCGTGCACAAATGCCCTCTCGTGAGGACCCTACACCAACATTCTGACTTCCGAATATGCCATCTTCCCTTGCCTGGGAAATAAAGTTCTCCGTTTAGAGCAATGTAAGACATTAAAACAAAATGTACCTTAGAGAGCTTATTTGGATTCTGATTTGTATATGCCCAGTTTAAAGAGGCCATTTCTTCCAGAAACTCAGGAGGCTGAAGCAGGAAGATCACTTAAATCCAAATGTTTGAAGCTAGCCTGCGTAATATAGATAAGTTGTTTCAAAAATATATTTTAAGACAATTATAGAAATTTAATATGCTACAAATTTTAGATAATATAAGAATATTGAATTTTGTCAGATCTGACAACGGGACTGTGGTAATATAAGATGTCCACTTTCAGAGACGACTAGTGAAGTAAGACATCTGCTGCTGTAAGATAGTAACACCACCAGTAAAAATCACTCTGGCCCACACTGGCCTGGAATTCACTATGGAGTCTCACGGTGGCCTCGAACTCACGGCGATCCTCCTACATCTGCCTCCCGAGTGCTGGGTTTAAAGACGTCACCACCACGCCCGGCTATCATTTGATCTTTTAAAATTTGTTTATTTTTATTTATTTATTTTAGAGCAACAGACAGAAAGAGGGAAGAGAGAGAGAGAAAGAGAGAGAGAAAGAGAGAGAGAGAATGGGTGCGCTAGGGCCTCCAGCCACTACAAAGGAACTCCAGACGCGTGCGCCCCCTTGTGCATCTGGCTAACGTGGGTCCTGGGGAATCGAGCCTCGAACTGGGGTCCTTAGGCTTCACAGGCAAGCGCTTAACTGCAAAGCCATCTCTCCAGCCCAAACATTTGAATTTTTAAGTAAACTCTCTTCTGCTCTCTGTTCCTACTCTACTCTCCACAATATTTATGATCTGAGCTTATTTTTGCCATTTCCATCTATGTTCGTCTCCATTACTTTACATGTATGTGTCTACCACTGATCTCTGGCATTAGTTTTCATTTCTTCCATGAATGGGATGCACCATCGTCATCCCATAGCATAAGTACATGTTGGAGATTGATCCTTTTGATGTAGCTATCCATCGATAGGAATTCGCTACTTTAGAATCTTCTATTCTAAGAATTTTCCCCAACAATTTTTGTTTTTAACCAGTTCAGGCGCTGGCTGACGTGTGGGCTGCTCGCAGGTCACACTGCACTCCACAGCATTGTCATTCACTTCCTTGGGTGCTCCATCGTTTAGACCCCCTCTGAGAAGTGGATTTGTTGGATTGAAAAGTGTGCACCTTTCCACTATTACCGGAACTCAGGAATCACCCCTCAGGGGAATGGGGACAACTCGTCCACCCAGCACAGCTTATGGGGACATCTTATACCTGTGCCTGAGCCAACTCTTGGATCAGCCTTAACTTCTTTTTTTTTTTCTTCAAATTTTTATTAACAACTTCCATGATTATAAACAATATCCCATGGTAATGCCCTCGCTTCCCCCACTTTCCCCTTTGAAACTCCATTCTCCACCATATCCCCTTCCCCTCTCAATCAGTCTCTCTTTTATTCTGATGTCATGATCTTTTCCTCCTATTATGAGGGTCTTGTGTAGGTAGTGTCAGGCACTGTGAGGTCATGGATATCCAGGCCATTTTGTGTCTGGAGGAGCACATTGTAAGGAGTCCTACCCTTCCTTTGGCTCTTACATTCTTTCCATCACCTCTTCTGCAATGGACCCTGAGCCTTGGAAGGTGTGATAGAGATATTACTTCTAATCACAGCTTTTTTTGAGAGATTTCTCTCACATGGAAACTTGGATATTTTTCAAATACGATTCACCCAATGAAAACATATTATGAGAGAGACAAGCTTAGGGAACAGACACGCAAGCAAAGCCCGCAACATCCCGTGTTCTGAGTCACGTGTCGCTGTCTTGTAGAATCATCCCACCCCTTACCCGTTCTTCAGCCTGCATGGAAACTCCCTGACATCACGTCGCAGTAGAGATTTTAAATAACCGTGGGATAAGCCGGGCGTGGTGGCGCACGCTTTTCATCCCAGCACTCGGGAGGCAAAGGTAGGAGGATCGCCGTGAGTTTGAGGCCACCCTGAGATTACATAGTGAATTCCAGGTCAGCCTGGACCAGAGCAAGACCCTGCCTCAAACAACAACAACCACCACCAAAAAATAACGTGGGCTGGAGGAGCGCTGGAAACACTTGCAGGAAGGTCACGGGAGAACAGACGGATCCGCAGCTGAGCACCAACACTGGAGAGCACAGGCCCCCAACTTGGACATCCTTCACTGGCCTGTCTTCACAGCTGTGGCCTTGGAGCTGGAAGCAGGAGTCAAACAGCAGGGAGGAAATGTCCCCTTCCTTTTACAAAGCTGCAGGTATTCAGTTATGGTGCTCATTCAACAATTGCTCACTCCATTGGTACTCGAGATCCTACCCTGACCAGAGCTGCGAAGTGAGGAAGGGTGTTTCTCGTGGGAAAGAAAGTGCATCTGGTATTAGAAGATCTGAGTTGGAGCCACACAAAGGCCCTACGCATTGTGTGTGTGTGTGTGTGTGTGTGTTTGAAAATGTAAAGGCATACAGGCTATAGGGAGAAAAGCACTGAGGGTGCCAATGTGTGCCGGAGCCGTGAATTGCTCCCTCTGTCTGGTGGATGAGGAGCATGTGTGGAAGCTGTGGGTCAGCGATTGTCAGCGTCTTGGGGATGGAGTGTGACAGGATGTGACAGAGAAGCTGTCAGGCACTAATGGCGGAAGGCAATGCATAGGTCCTTCTCGGGGCCTAGGGCTTTAGCCCCCAGGTAGCATACTTCAAGTTTAAAATCTCCACGTAGCTTCCACTTTTATCTTTATTTTATTTTTTATCTTTTGGTTTTTCGAGGGAGGGTCTCACTGTAGCCCAGGCTGACCTGGAATTCACTCTGTAGTCTCAGGATGGCCTTGAACTCACAGCGATCCTCCTACCTCCGCCTCCCGAGTGCTGGGATTAAAAAGGCGTGCGCCACACCGCCCGGCTAAGTTTTATTTTTAGAATGTAAGACATTTTTGTATTTTGCATCATGTTGTTGAATCCTTTTTTTTTTTTTTTTTTTTTTGACATCAAGTAACATTTCCTCAATGGAAGAATGGGTAGCATGAATTAACAACTAGAAACTTGCAAGACGTGTTTTTATTCTCTGTGTACCCTTTTTTTTTTAAAATATTTTATTATTTATTTATTTGAGAGAGAGAGAAAGATACAGGGGTACAGGGAGAGAGAGAGAATGGGCATGCCAGGGCCTTCAGCCACTGCAAACAAACTCCAGACGCGTGCGTCACCTTGTGCATCTGGTTTATGTGAGTCCTGGGGAATTGAACCGAGGTCCTTTGGCTTTGTAGGCAAACGCCTTAACCGCTAAGCCATCTCTCCATTTTTGTTTTATTATTTATTTATTTACTTGAGAGAGAGGGGGGGAGAAAGAGGCAGATAGAGAGCAAATGGGCATGTCAGGGCCTCTAGCTGCTGCAAAGAAACTCCAGACACATGCGCCACCTTGGGCATCTGGCTTACATGCATGGGTCCTGGGGAGTTGAACCTGGGTCCTTTGGCTTTGCAGGCAAGTGCCTTCGCCACTAAGCCATCTCTCCAGCCCCTATGTACACATTCTAAATTTTTGTCTTGGTATATTTTTAAATTCATCAGTGGTTCAAATAAAAATCTGGGGCAGGGAAGCATAAGAGAGGGAAATGGAGAGAGAGAATATAAATCAAGGCACATTTTGTGCGTGTTTGAAAATGTCACAGTAAAGCTCGTTATGTTTTACAATTAATATACATTAATAAAACGACGGCGTGGAACACCTGTGTGAACGTTCTGAAGAGACGCCGGGAAGGCAAGTAGTGGCTGATGAGCTGACGCCAGGGCTAGAGGCATGTGGGAGCTAGGCTGTTTGGCCAGTATCCTGCAGGACTTCTCCCTTCCAGAAGCATCCCACCTGTAAAGTCCATGGGATTGCCTTCAGTGTCTACGCTCGGGACCTGTGCACCCCCGTCCCTCCCTGCCTCATCTGCTAGCCCACGTCTCCTTGAATGCGCCGGTCTTGTCTTCCGTATAGTGGTCTGCCCAGAGTCACGTGAGGGCTTTCCCTGCCTCTGAGCTGCTCAGACTATTAGGCATTTTGCTTAATCCATCTCGAGGACTATTTAGAAAAGCCCATCCAAGATCAAATCTCGTCTTGCTCTTTTCAAAGCAGTCTCTGATGTGGAAGGGGGACGCAGAACTAAATACCTCTTCTCCCTAGGCTCTGGCTGGTATGGGGTCGCCCCTGCCTCCCTGACCCACCCCCAGCCCCAGTGAGGCCTACGGAAAGGGGGCCCCCTTGGTTCTCCCGTGTCTCATTTCACCTGTAACAATGCGGACACAGGCAGCACCGATCGTGATCCCCAGGAAGCTCTCTGGCATTTGGGCCAAGCTTCTATTCACGAGCAGACTCTTCCCAGAGCCTCAGGTTTCACGGGGTTCAGGATGGGAGATTAGCATGGGCCATCCACGTTGGGCAGAGCGCCCTCCTGGCTGCACCATGAGGCCTTCAGAGGGAAACAAAGCTGCCTTCTCAGGAGAGGGTGGGTTCCCTGAGGGGGGACCACAGAGACAACTGAGGACCCCAGAGAGGACTAGTAACGTCTTGGCATTGCTTCCATGCCTCAGCACACAGGGCATCGTTGAGAGAGTCCACCTCACTGTGCTCGAAGCTGACTGGAAGAAAAATTTCCACTGCGCTTCACTAGTCCATTTCCCCCATGCTTCCTTCTTCTCCTTCTCCTCCTCCTCCTCCTTCTCCTCTTCTTCTTCTTCCTCCTCTTCCTTCTCCTCCTTCCCCCCTGTCTCCTCCTCCTCCTCCTTCTCCTCCTCCCCCTCCTTCCCCCCTCTGTCTCTTCCTCCTCCTCCTCTTTCCCCTTTTCCTCCTCCCCCTCCTCCTCCCCTTGGTCTCCTCCTCCTTTCTCCTCTTCTTCCTTCTCTTCCTCTTCCCTACCCCCCCCCCCACCCCGCATACAAAGCCTCCTAGGTTTTCCGAATTGGAATATGCTTCAAAAGCCATTGCTCTACCAGCTCCCATCAGCCCACGTAGAGAAACACAGTAACTCTGGCCAGGGCAGCAGCTTGCCCAAGCCCACTGCTGGTGAGCGGAAAATGGACACCTTCCTGGCCTCAGTTACATGCATCCAACTCACACATCTGCAAGCACCTGCGCTATTTACTTAACACCTGCTCTGCAGCCAGGCTCATATTCTACTTACCTGCCATTTTCTTCATAAAGGGCACAACGTAGGGAACGGCAGTTGGAAAAGTAGCATTACCTTTCCTAACTATTGGCCCATCAGTGTAACTCATGGAAAACGGTGGTCAGCAGCCAGCTGGATACGGGCATCTGCCGGGGGATTCCCATCCCAGTCTTGATGTTCCAGGGACTGAAGTGTGAGGTGAGGGTTTGAGAATTATGGGAAAGGCATAGCTTGTGACGGAAGCATTCCTTGGAGGGAGGGAAGGAGAAGTGAGAAGGGAGCTGGCCTCCTGCAAGTCAGGGTTCCTCTGCAATGCATGCTGCCTCCAGGAGGGCTCAGCTCTCTGGCCTTGTTCTCCACGCTTTCAGCTCCACAGACGCTCGAGATAGAAACTTTTTTTTTTTTCTTTTCCACTTTTCTCAAACCCTTGCCTCGCATTTCAGCTGCTATAAAGATGCTCACACTCGCCGGGCGTGGTGGAGGCACCTTTCATCCTGATGGGTCTCTGAGCCTGACAGTGGTCAGTCCTGATTAGCAACTTGAGAAACTGCTCTGTGTCCAACACAGCCCTTAAGTCACCAAGGATGCATTTTGATTTGGCTGGGAATAAACTCACATGATTTCAGAAAAGAAAAAAAAAAAAAAAAAGTAAAACCATGCATGCAGAATTAAGTGAAAATGAAAAAAGCAAATTTAAGTAGGATGAAAAATGAAATTAAGACTTTGAAAGCCTATCTACAGTAAAAAATCCCCAATAAAAGAAAGTGACAATATTCTTAATTAATTTCTTCACAAGTGCTTCCGCCTACCTTCTAGTCAATCACCTGTTTCCATGACAACAAATGAGTAAACCTGTCTCCATAGACACAAAGGAGACATCACTTGTTTTTTTCCTCCCTGAACACAATTTGCTTTCAATAGTAATTATTAGGGCATGACACCATATGACCCCCCACAAAAGGCCTCCCTGCTCTTAGTGATGCCACACATTTGAGGCACACAAATAAAAGGAATTCCAATAAGTTTTATTTTTGTCTGAATCCCACAAAAAAGGATAAATTTGTGATGTACTTATAATAGTTGTATATTCAGCAATGTTGAGCATAGCTTTTATGGGAGACAGTTTCTATTTTGACAAGGAATCGATGAGAACAGACTCTTGGCTTACAACTTTGCACATCTGATGATCTGAATAGTCTTTTCTGCAGACTGGCTTTTGACTCTTTCAATTCCAGCTTTGTTTTTCCCTCATTATCCACACTCTTTGGGAAGAAGCCACAGGACATGTGGCTGACTGCTGATTGACCTCTGGTAGTACAAGCTCTGTCTGCGCCTGGGAGGAATGACACATGGAGGGTAGATGTTTTCCTGAGAGCTGCTCTTCCACTGGAGGAGACAGGAAGCCTTTAAACTGACTAAGGGTACCCTTCACTCTACCCTGAAATGTCCACGGCCAGCCAAATGCCTGTGCCCAGGCAGCAAAGTGCAGTGGAAAGTGCCAAGTCACAATTAACTAAACCATCTTTCCATGTGAGGGCACGACCGGGGCCTTTTCCTGGAAGGGTCTTGAGAGAGCTAGTGAAAGTGCGAGCCCTTAAACTTGGACTTTCACGAGTTTATTGGAAGGAAGGTCTGTGTCTGAAGGATTCAAGGATCTACCTGATTTGTCTGCCATTCTCACCCTGCAGCCTTCCTTCCTCACTCACTCCACCAAGAGCTGCTCATTGCTCTGTTGCACCTGTCCAGCTTCCTCCCCTCTCGCCACACCTTAACTCAAGTCTCTGCCTCTGGATAAGGTATCACTTTCCCCCATTCGTGGTGGTTTGGATTAGGTGCCTGCCATAATCTCATATATTTTGAACACTTGGTTCCCAGCTGATGGCAACTTGGAAGGTGGAGGCAGGTTTGGGAAGGGTTATTGGGAGTGGGCTTAGGGGCATTAGCCAGTTTCCATTTGCTGGATTTTGGCTCGTTCTCCTGCTGCTGTTGTCCACCTAATGCTGGCAAAGAGGTGATGTCCAGCCTCTGCTCTATTGTCTTTCCCTGTCCTCATGGAGCTTCCCCTTAAGATTTTAAGGCAAAGTAAACAATGTTGCTCCCACCAGCTACTTCTGGTCAGGTGCCTTGTGTCAGCAACAAGAAGGCAGCTGCAACAGTAATTGTTACCAAAAGTGGGCTCGCTGATACTATGAACCTGACTGTGTGGCTCGGGTCCTTTGGAACTGATTTACAGGGATAATATGGAAGGATTTGAATGCTTAGCCTAAAAGATGCCTTGCAGGGCTCCAATCAGAGCCTGATAGACCATTCTGGTCCTAGTTGAAAGGCTGAACTGCAGTGAGACCTGTGGACCATGAGTTTGGCTCACCATGGGAAGGGAGAGCTTTGTCTGCATGGGGATAGAGGCAGTTTGTATGAGTGGCTAGCTCTGCTCTTCCCTTGCCCTGAGAACTCGTACAGGCTTGCAATGTGTAGGAACAGACTGGTATGGGCAGTTGAATATGGCTCAGAAAGAAATGAAAGTTTCTGGCTGGAGACAGTGTCCATTCAGCTGTAATTGTTTGAGAGATCACCACTGTTGATATTGGGCCAGCTGTTCTGCATTGGGACAACAGAAAGAAGAGTGATGACTTTTTAGAAAACAGAGGGCCTAAATACTGGCTGAAGGATTGTCCTGATCTTCAAAGTCAGCTTTATTCCCTTCCCTGGATTCACAAGTTCGTAGCCTACCTGTGAAGTATACTGTGAAGTATAATACGTGCAGGAAAGAAAGGATCATTGGCTTTAGCATGGTTGGTTTGTTTTTGGAAATAACCACCAGGTGATGTGAGGCAGGCCTGTCTGCATGGAGGCTTGAGGATGAACTATGAGTTGCAGTGGAGACTGGAGATGCTGGGATTATGAGATGGCTACCAAGGGGAGCTGCTTGATCATGGTGGATTTGTCTCCCTGGCTGAGAGCAGCCAAGTTGAAGGAGTGGAATTGGAAATCCAGAGACTTCATTGCTGGTCAGAGATGTCTGACTTGAAGCTACAGGATTTGATGTTTGCCCTGTTTGTTTTAGATCTTACATTGGCTCAATCTTCCCTTGTAACGCTGTGTTTTACAACGTAAAGGTTTACTCTGTGTCATTACTTCTTTTTGGTTTTATAGCTTATAGTTAATGGACCTTGGACCACGGGGATGCTTGAGCAGTATTGGCATTGATTAAAAAAAAAAAAAAGTATGGGTCATTTTAAAGTTTGACTGAATGAACTGTATTTCAAATCATGAGTGGTCATCAGTCTATGGAGGCCAGGGGTGGAGTATGGTGGTTTGAATTCGGTGTGCCCCCCATGAACTCATGTGTATTGGATGTTTGCTTCCCAGCTGATAGCAGTTTGGGAGGTGGTGCCTTGCTGGAGGAGGTGTGTTGCCAGGGGTGGGCTAATGGTTGTTACAGCCAGATTTCCACTGCTGGAACTGGGGTCACTTTGCAGCTGTTTTCCACCTGTTGTGGCAGAGGTGATGGCCAGCTGCTGCTCCAGCATCTTACCCCTGCTGCCATTGAACTTCCTCTAGAGACTATAAAGTCAGGATTACCAACTGTCCTATTTGCCACTTCAAGTTATGTGTTTATCCCAGCAACAAGAAGGGAATCACAATGCCATGAAAGTCCGGTTTGGGTGGTCATTTACCTCAGATTTACCAAGAAAGATGGCGTGTGTAGCAACTGTGAGGCAAATGCATGGCTAGCCTGACTAGATAGTGTATTAATTACTTTTCTCCATACGATGACCAAATACCTAATGTAAAGTAACTTAAGGAAGGGGAGGTTTGTTCTGGCTCATGGTTTGAGGAGATCCAGTCCACCTGGTGGGGATGACATGGCAGCGGAAGCAACTCTTGCCCTTGGAGGTAAAAAGTTGCTCACGTTCTGTCAGATCAGGCCAGAGTGACTGTGCGAGATGGCTTCTTGAACTCATTATTAATGGCATCTCTTTGTTCATTCATTTTTTAGTTTTTAATTTGTTCATTTGTTTGAGAGCAAGAGAGAGAGAGAGTCAGTACACCAGGGCCTCCAGCCTCTGCAAACAAACTCCAGATGCATGTGACACCTTGTACATCTAGCTTATGTGGGTCCTGGGGAATCGAGCCTCGAACTGGTGTCCTTAGGCTTCACAGGCAAGTGCTTAACCACTATGCCATCTCTCCAGCCCTGTTCATTCTTTGATAGAAAAGATTGTTTTCTCTTTCCTTTCAGTTTCCCCCTCTTTTAATATTCATTCTTCTTCTCCAATTTGGTAACAGTCTATGACTCTCATGGCCTATGGTTTCTAAAAAACAACAACAAAAAAATCATAGATTGTTCAGATTGTTTTGTTAGGATATCAGAGTTTGTTTGATTATAGCTGTTTCTAGCAATCTCTGAATTACCAACAATGGTCACAACCCCCGAGACTAATACAAGGGAGTTTAGAACCGAGGCTGTCATCCCTTTGCAGCTCTTAAACAAACCATCGTTCTATGAGGTCAGTTTGATCTTTCAGTCTTTCAAGAACTTCTGTGGGGGCTGGAGAGATGGCTTAGTGCTTCAGCGCTTGCCTGTGAAGCCTAAGGACCCTGGTTCGAGGCTTGATTCCCCAGGACCCACGTTAGCCAGATGCACAAGGGGGCGCACGCGTTTCTCTCTCTCTCTCTCTCTCTCTTTCTCTGCCTCTTTCTCTCTCTGTTGCTCTCAAATAAATAAATAAAAATAAACAACCTTTTAAAAAAAAGAAAAGAAATTCTGTGGGCTCCTTCTCTGTGCCCTGTTGTACATTGAAGCCTGTGTTTATGTTTGGGGACTGAGGGATTGATTCTCAAATTCCCATTAGAATAAGGTTTTGACCGTCTCTCATGAGGCCTCAGTGGCCAGGATCATTATTGCCTTGCTGGGGTTCTTAGGCACATAAGGCGTGGGTGTGGGCAAGGGACCCCCATTTAGAGGTTGATCTTTCCTCCTCTTGTTTACTGTGTATTCTGTTGTTTAAGGGGAAAGGGTTAAGAGTCCTTTTTCCAACAGCGTGCATTTCCCACTGCTTTCTGCTTCAGAGGCCTGTTTTCTTTCTTTTTAACACATCCAATAAGAATTTGGCATACCCTTGGGGTCAGAGAGATGGCTTAGTGGTTAAATGCTTGCCTGTGAAGTTTAAGGACCCCGGTTCAAGGCTCAAGTCCCCAGGACTCACGTTAGCCAGATGCACAAGGGGGCGCACGCGTCTGGAGCTTGTTTGCAGTGGCTGGAGGCCCTGGCACGCCCATCCTCTCTCTCTCTCTCTCTCTCTCTCTCTCTCTCTCTCTCTCTCTCTCTCTGCCTCTTCCTCTCTGTCTGTCGCTTTCAAATAAATAAATAAAAATAAACAAAAAAAATTTTTAAAAAAAGAATTTGGCATAACCAATCTTTGTTGGGCCTGAATTTTTGCCCCAAAGACTGCCGGTTTGAGCATGGGTTCCTGGGTCCAACTAAAAGAACAGCATCTAATTGTTGGTTGTTTATCTTCTCCGCTGTCTGGCACTGTCTCCCCAGTGCTGGAGGCTGAGCACCAGAGGGGACTGTCTGGAAGGATGCTGGTACTTCGATCCCTTCTCCTTTCCTAAGGAAGGGGCATTGCCTGCCATCCCGGTGCTGGCCCTGTGCTCTAGCCAGAATCTCAGACACCGCCTCCTATCTGGGAGGTCTCAGAAAGCATTTCAGAAGGGCGTCTTAGCTTCTGGTAACCATTCCTGTGCTGGCTTGTTGTCTGTCCCCAGACAACCTGGCTGGAGCTGTTGGCCTCCTTCTCACCTCATCACTGAAGACCACTTGTGGGTTTTTTTGTTTGTTTGTTTTTGTTTTGTTTTTGCCTTTGAAACTGCTATTGATGGTGACAGCAATCATGACCAAGAACAAAGGCCACAAACCAAGCATCGGCGAATCTATAAAACTATGACGGCACTGTGACCCCGATAACGGACAGAGACGACCTACGGGAGGAAAGGCTTGTTTTTGGCTCATCGTTTCAACCTGTCGTGGTGGGGAAAGTACAGCGGAGATCAAGGCGGAAGCGTGAGGTGTAAGGCCCTCGCATCACGGAGGACCAGCAAGCAGAGCTAGTGAGGCTCGGACCAGAGATTGGGCTCCACCTTCAGAGACTTGTCTCTGGTGACCAGCTGGGTCTCCAACTCCTGAAGGCTCCACAGGCAACTCCACTACCCATCAGGTAGTTTGTACCTGGTATTTAGGATTTTATATTTTAGAAAGTGCTACTTATTTATTTTTGGGGCTGTGAATAAATAGGTTTCAATTAACTTTCAATTTAAAAGCATGTCTTTTGTTCATTGTAAGAAAGAAAAAAAAAACTTGTAAAAGTCCACAAAACGCAGGTATGCATAAACACCTGCCACAACAGAAGCAACCTGAGTTAGAGATTGTCAGCGTGTTTATGAATATGCACGGCTTCCGTCTCCATGGGCACGTATGCGCGGGAGGAATCCACCAGCTGCCTGAATTCCCCACTGCCCGCTCCCCCAGCTCCCCTCCTGTGCATGAGTTCTGTGCCTGTCTTCTCCCTGCAAAGACTCGGACAGAACTCATAAGACTGAAGCGATACTGCATCTTTCCTAATAGTAGGTCAGTGTTAATTACCCATATTCATAATTAAATTCATTTGCAGAGGGATTGTTCTGAGCATATACATACTGAACACACATACACATATTGAACATATATAGAGAGAACATTGTGTGTGTGTGTGTGTGTGTGTGTGTGTGTGTGTGTGTGTGTGTGTGTGTTTATCACACAACTATACATCAACTGAATTAACTGTCTATTGTCCATTTAAGTGGCTTCTAAGGTGATTCTGTAAGCATTGTTACATGCACACCGTGAACCTTAGAAACAGATTATGGTGAATATCTGCTATTGTTTTCTTCAAATACATTCCTAGAAGTACACCTATTATATCTGAGCTGGAGAGATAGATTAGTGTAGTGGTTAAGGCACTTGCCTACAAAGCCAAAGTACTTAGGTTCAACTTCCCAGGACCCACATAAGCCAGATGCCCAAGGTGGTGCATGTGTCGTTTGCAGTGGCTGGAAACTCTGGTGCATCCATTCTCTCCCTATCTGCCTCTCTCTCTGCTTCCTTCTCTCTCACATAAATAAACAAATATTATATATATATGGTTTTTAGAGGTAAGGTCACTCTAGTCTAGGCTGACCTGGAATTCACTCTGTATTCTCAGGGTGGCCTTGAACTCATGGCAATCCTCCTACCTCTGCCTCCAGAGTGCTGGTATTAAAGGTGTGGGCCACCATACCTGGCAAAAAATCAAATATTTTTAAAGTATTATATCAAAGGAAATAGACATCTCTAAAGCTTTACACACACATACATACATACTCAAACTGAAAAGTCCAAGATCCAAGAGGTCCTCTTTGCACAGAAGGGCAGGGAGAATGACAGCTCTGGACGCTGGTGGCCAAATGTTGAGGTGGAATGACCCTAATGTCACTGCCTATCAAGTAGACAGTGCCCAGTGGGAGGTGGGAAGAGCTGCCTCTTTTGCCTTCAGTTTGGGGAAGTCATAGTTCCTGTTGCAGTCCGGTTCACATTGCTGGTAGAAATCACCCAACCAAGAGCAGCTTCTTGGAAAAAGAGATTTATTTTGGCTTACAGGCTCGAGGGGAAGCTCCACGATGGCAGGGAAAAACGATGGCATGAGCAGAGGGTGGACATCACCCCCTGGCCAATATAAGGTGGACCACAGCAACAGGAGGGTGTGCCAAACATTGGCATGGGGAAACTGGCTATACAGCCCATAAGCCCGCCCCCAACAATACACTCCCTCCAGGAGGCATTAATTCCCAAATATCTATCAGCTGGGGAGCTAGCATTCATAACACCTAAGTTTATGGGGGACACCTGACTCAAACCACCACAGTTCCTATGACCCCTTCAGCCACTAGGCCCTCTTTGTATCTGCCAAATTCACTTATACAATGTCAGAGAGTGTCAACTATATGTCAGGCACTGTGCAGTGTGTTAGGGTCAGAAAGATGATTAAGAAATACTCTGGGGACTGGAGAGATGGCTTAGCAGTTGAGGCACTGGCCTGTGATGCCTAAGGAACCAGGTTGGATTTCCCAGTAAGTCAGAGGCACAAGGTGGCACATGCATCTGGAGTTTCTTTGCAGTGGTTAGAGGCCCTAGTATGCCCATTTTTCTCTCTGCGTCTGCCTCTTTCTCTCTCTCTTAAATAAATAAATAAATCATATAAAAAGAAACATTATGCTTACATAGCTAAGAGTCTATTGATCAATATCAACATGTCAATTGATTTTTACATCACTAAGACATAGTGACAGTTTTTGTTTCTCTTACATATATATTTATTCTTGGAATACTCCCTGGCAAGTTGTGGGCAGCTGCAGTAAATAAAACACAGAGCTGGGCTTCTCAATATCATTGGAACACTTTTATTTATTTATTATTTATTTATTGTTAAAGCTTCATTTTTTTAAAAATATTTTGTTCATTTTTTATTTATTTTGAGAGTGACAGAGAGAAAGACAGATAGAGGGGGACAGAGAGAATGGGCGAGCCAGGGCTTCCAGCCACTGCAAACGAACTCCAGACACGTGCGCCCCCTTGTGCATCTGGCTAACGTGGGTCCTGGGGAGCCGAGCCTCGAACCGGGGTCCTTAGGCTTCACAGGCAAGCGCTTAACCGCTAAGCCATCTCTCCAGCCCTTAAAGCTTCATTTTGAGAAGCACATTGTATGTTATAAAATCTGTCTTAGATAGTTTTAGTGTCCCTCTGCAATGTAATTTACAAACTCGCATCTTTCCCCAAAGAAACCTTGGTGATTGGCAGTCACTCGATTGGCAGTCTTTCCCAATTCTCCTGTCCTATACCTTGGAAATAGATATTAATCTATTTCCCAGGCTACAGCTGGGCCCAGCTGGTTATTTCAGCTTTTATGGGTTATTATGGTTTTTTTTTTGGGGGGGGGTCTGGCATTTATCACTAAGCATACATATTTTTAAGTTTATATGTTCTGCAGCTTATGTCAGAATTTTGTCTCCTTGCGTCTAACATTCCAGTGTGTTCGCTGCCTGGTGGACATTTGAGCAGCTGTGTGTACTTGGGACCATTGTGACTGGTGCTACAGTAAAAATTCACACCCAAGTGTCTGTGGGACGTATGTTTTCGTTTCTTGTGGAATTGCTGGGTCACAGAGGAGGGGCACTCTTTGATCAAAGGGACAGCTTCATTTTGCACAGCCAGATGAAGCTAAAAATATCTAAGTTTAGGAAATAATTTGACAGAAGGAGGGGGGTCAGTGGGAAAGGGAACAAGGGAGGGTAATGGAGTGTCAGATGAGAGCAAAGTACGTGATACACATCTCCGAGAGATGTCTATCAATTTGTGGGCTTGCTAAACACTCAGTTAGCTGGGGTTATAGGTCAGTCGGTAGAGTGCCTGCCTGGCCTACCATGAGGCCCTGGGTTCAATCCTAGCACCACAGAAAACTGAGTGCAGAGGCCCGATTTGTAATCCCAGCAACTAGGAGATGGAGGCAGGAAGATCAGACATTCAAGGTCATCAGCTACACAGTGAGGCCAAGCTCAGCTACATGAGACCCTGTCTCAAAAAATGTGGGGGGAGGGCTGGAGAGATGGCTTAGCAGTTAAATGCTTGCCTGTGAAGCCTAAGGACCCCGGTTCGAGGCTCGGTTCCCCAGGTCCCACGTTAACCAGATGCACAAGGGGGCGCATGCATCTGGAGTTCGTTTGCAGAGGCTGGAAGCCCTGGTGCGCCCATTCTCTCTCTCTTCCTCTATCTGTCCTTCTGTCCTTCTCTCTGTGTCTGTCACTCTCAAATAAATAAATAAAAAGTTTAAAAAAATGTGGGGGGAGCTGGAGGGATGGCTCAGCGGTTAAGGCATTTGCTTGCAAAGCCAAAGGACCCAGGTTCGATTCTCCAGGACCCACATTAGCCAGATGCATAAGGGGCACACGCATCTGGAGTTCGTTTGCAGTGGCTGGAAGCCCTGGCGTGCCCATTCTCTCTCTCTCCCTCTTCCTCTGTCAAATAAATAAATAAATAAATAAATAAATAAAAATACTTTTTTAAAAGTGAACACACAAAACACATACTATAATGTCAGTATAACCTTGACAATTTTGCCTTTATATCCTTTATGCTTAATGGCTGGTCACCTTTCCATAATCACTGTGGTGGTTTGAATAGATGACCCTCAATCTATTCAGTGTTTTATTAGCTTGTAGTTTGCATCTGCAGCCACCTGGCTGGAGGTGGTGTCACTGGGCTGATCTTAAGGTGTGGTGGTGGGTTTGGTGGGTTTCAGATCTCAATCTAAAGATATGTAAAGTGTGCCTGGCTGGAGTTCCTGAAGTGCGCTGTGCTGTGCTGTGCTGTGTGGTTTTTGGCTTTTAGGCTTGTGCTTCTCTCTCTCTGCTTGGACCTGTGAATGCAGGCCAGCTTCTTCTGCCATCATGGAACTTCCCCTGGATCTGTAAGCTTCAATAAATATCCCTTCCTCCATAACGGTGCCTGGTCTGGAAGTTCAGCTCAGCAAACCTGAAGCTGTCTGCTAAGGGCACCATGGCCTTTATTCCACTAAATCCTTATCATTAGAAATGTATCTTGTTCAAGCACGAGTGTGCAGTTTAAAATGGTGCACTGTGAACATCTTAATTGATTTTACACATATTGCTGAGGATTTTCATAAAAATATGAAAATACTTTTCAAAAAGGGCTTTGGCTGTTACTGATAATTGCTCTCCAGAAAAGCTTAATTTGGTTCCCGCCTCTACCAGCCATGCATGTGACTGTTTTGTCTCCATATTTCCAGTCAAACTGGATCTTCTCATTAAAAACTAAAATACACTAGTAGAAAACAGCATCTTTATAAACTAAGCCATATTTTTTTTGAAAACTATTGCTGTTAATAACTTTTTTTTTCCCACTCACAGGCTGCTTATGTTTTCCTTGTTGGGTGCCCCATCCCTCCTGTTCTGGGGAGCCATCCCAGATTTTTCCTCCCGTCCTCGCCTCTGCCCTCCAGGTCCTGCCCATCAGACCCTGAGGTCCTTGCTCTCCACTCAGACCTTGAGTACTGTGAGAGACAGATGGACGAGAGCCCCAACCTCCATATTCAGACCAGGAGGTCCCTCCTGGGCACAGGGAATACCTTTTGCTGCCATGGAGGCTGAGTCTACCAACTTAGAAACCTCAGGGCTTACAACTCCGTCAGATCAGGTTTTATGACAGGATGAAAGTGCAGGCTTTTGGAGCTCCGTGGTTTGAGATTTGCCTCCTAATCGGAAGGGTTAGCATGTGGGCAGCGATGACCAGCTGTTCCCCTTTCTCCTCAGAGCCAGAGTAAAGGAAGTAAGATCAAGTTGTCTTAGAAAGGATGCCAGTGAGACAAAAGAAAGAACCGCCTGCCAGCAAAGCTTGCAGAACACTGCACCTGAGGGGAATCTTTGATGAGAGGAGCTTTCTGTGGCTTAACTGGGTAGCAGCCTGAAGTCAGGAGTGGAGCTCAGCCCTACTGAGGTGATAAGCTCTGGCTTAGCCCTGGAGCACTCCAGCTGCCTGCTACCACCTGGCAGCATGAGGCTCTTTCTTGGGACTGTGAACCTTTGGGTGTATCTGCTGCAGCTGAGACTAACAGGGCATTCTGAAGGTCAGGTTTGTAGAGTTCAGCCAAGCAGTGAATGTATTATATTATGAAAGGTCATCTGTCTGTCAAGCTCTGGGCTATGTGCTTTCTAGAGTCCCTAAGTCTTCCTGACAGCAGATAGGGAAACTGAGGCATGAATGGTCTAGGCAGAGCTAGTGTTTTGATGTTAGTGTGTCCAGATTAGTATGGGAGCAACTCCATTGCATGAGGAGTGGGCACCAGCAAACGCTTGCACTGAGTGAGCAGTCGCCACAATGCCAGGCAGTGTCCTCACTGTCTTATATTCTTCCTACAATCCAACTCCTTTCCTTGTTTTAATTTTGTGTTTATTTTTATTTATTTGAGAGTTACAGACAGAGAGAGAAAGAGACAGGCAGAGAGAGAGAGAATAGGCACGTCAGGGCCTCCAGCCACTGCAAACAAACTCCAGACGCGTGCGCCCCCTTGTGCATCTGGCTAACGTGGGTCCTGGGGAATCGAGCCTCAAACTGGGGTCCTTAGGCTCCACAGGCAAGCACTTAACCTCTAAGCCGTCTCTCCAGCCCTTATATATTTGTTTATATGACATCTCATATAGTCTAAGAGGTTCTCTAAATCACTATATAGCCAAAGAGGTCCTTGAACTCCTGATCTCCTACCTCTACCACCCAAAACGCTGGGATTACAGGTGTATATCACCATGCCCAGTTTCCAAATCCATTTTCCTGATGGAGGTAGAGCAAGCTTTGCTTGGTTTTCCTGAGCCTGGATTTCATCCCTCTGCTCCGGTTATCCTGCTCAACCACTGACTTTCTCTCCTTCCTCACCTCAGCGTGATGTAGGTGTCTGGTGGAGGTAGGAGAGGCAAGATGGGGAACAAAAGGTAGGCAGCCAAACGTTGATGGCTACTTACTAACTGGATGACATGGGAAAGGTTTGTGAATTTTTCTGTGCTTCTGTGTGGCATCTCTCTCACAGTTTGGGTGGGTAAGAAGATTTAAGTAAGTCACTAGTTTAAGCACTTGAAGTAATACATTCCAAAACAAAAAGCACTTTCCAATATTTAGGTGGAAATGAAAACTTGTGTACAGGAGAAAACTGCAGCAGTATGTGTCCCCCCCCCCCCCAAGATCTGGTCTCTTTCTTCCCTCCTTCCTCTTCTTCCCACTTTCCTTCCTTCATTATTTCCTTCCTCATTTCCTCCTTCCATTCCTAGCTCCTTCCCTTCCTTCCTCTCTACCCCATTTTCTCCACAATAAACGTTTGTTAAAATCCCTTTGCATGCTAGACATTATGTTAGGCTTTGAAATGTACGTTTTGGTTTTTATTATATTCTTTTTTTCTTGTAAATTTTATTTATTTATTTTAGATACAGAGGGAGAGAGAGTGAGAGAGAATGGGCTCATAACAAGAGGTTATGAGCAGTGGACTTTCTGGCCAGACAGACTAGTTGAATTGATGAGCTCCAGTTTCGGGGAGATACCCCATCTCCAAAAACCAGGTGGTTGTTCAAAAGGATGCCCAACATCTACCTGTGGCCTGCCTCTACATGCACACACGTCTGTACACGTATGTAACACACAAAGACATTCATCATGAACAAAGTTTCTCATTAATGTTAGGGACTACTATCCCTAGTAATAGATGAAAAAAAAATTATTTTTTAAAATTTACTAATTTGCAAGGGAAGAAGTGGGAGAGGGGGAGAGAGATGGAGAGAAGGAAAGAGAATATGGATGCAACACGGCCTTTTGGCATTTCTTTTCTTTATAAACTTTTTTTATGTTTATTTATTTATTTGAAAGTGACAGGCAGAGATAGAGAGAGAGAATGGGCGCGCCAGGGCCTCCAGCAACTGCCAACGAACTCCAGACATGTGCACCCCCTTGTGCATCTGGCTAACGTGGGTCCTGGGGAATCGAGCCTCAAACTGAGGTCCTTAGGCTTCACAGGCAAGCATTTAACCGCTGAGCCATCTCTCCAGCCCCCTTTTGGCATTTCATATAAACTCCAGATGCCATGTGCCTCTTTGTGTATCTGGCTTTACTTGGGTACTGGGGAATTGAACCTGGGCCATCAGGCTTTGCAAGTAAGCACCTTTAACCACAGAGCCATCTCTCCAGCTTCAATGGGGAAAAAAGAAAAAAAAACAACCTTATGATTATATATTCCTTTCCTCTGTATAGTTCACTGATGGATGACAAGAGCTCAGAACAGAGTTTGGCGTAGACTTCACAAATGGCATTGAATAAACAGGCAGGGATGAGTTGACTAGCTTCTAGGTCTGGAAAACACTAGCATTTAAGAGGTGGTGTGACCAGCTACTCTCTGCTGGCAATGAGTACGTTTGAGGAGCTGTGGGACAGTGCTGGGATGGGCACAGTGGAATTTCACAGTGCAGGATTCGTGTGAGGGAGACCGAGGGCAACGATAGAACAAGGAAGCCCACTGACTCTCCAAGACACTTACTTGCTGTGGGCTTCCTGGAGGAGGAGTTGATTTCCACTTTGGAACAGAGCAGATGGGTGCTGTGTAGGTGAGGGAGGGGGCTAGAGTAAGGTGTACATAGCTATCTACGCTGCTCTTGGTTTTATTCGAGGTAGAGGCTCATACTAAACCAGGCTGACCTGGAATTCACTCTGTAGTCCCAGGCTGGCCTCGAACTCACAGTGATCCTCCTACCTCCGCCTCCTGAGTGCTGGGATTAAAGACGTGCACCATCACGCCTGATTAGCTATTCCTGTTTACTTATTTCATTTTATTTTGATTTTTTTTTTAAGGTAGGGTTTCACTCTAGCCCAGGCTGACCTGGAATTCACTATGTAGTCTTAAGGTGGCCTCAAACTCATGGCAATTCTCCTACCTCTGCCTCCCAAGTACTGGAATTGAAGGCGTGCGTTCCATGCCTGGCTTCGCTATCCCCTTCTAATTTCTCTTTCTAACTTGAAGCTGGGCTTTCAGGGACATCCTTGTGGGCTGTCTCAGAGCCCTGACCTGGCTTGGGAGGAGAATTTGGAATGAGCCCTCAGAGGCTGTGTTTTATCAGGTGATTTATAGGGTCCAACCAGCATGCTGAAGAGGAGCTTTTCAACTTGGGTGCACTTAGAAATACATTTTTTTCTCTGAGTTTTTGACTCCATTCTTCCCTGGCTTGGCTTGAGATTCCAATAAAGGCAAGAGTGCTGGAGTAAACACCAGACAGGCAGAGCACTCCGTGAAAGCCAGAAGAGAGGGAAGTCGGAGCCAACAATGAGCAAGCATGCCAGCAAAGACATGGTTTCTGTCTTCCCTCTCTGTGGTCTGATCTACCTCCCTCCCCTGGCATGCTCCCTTTGGGTGTCCCGGCTCCACTACCCTCCTCCCCGGTTTGCCCATCCTCCTGCCCTTTCCTCACCAGAGGAGAACTTGCCCTTGTCTTAAGCGCCCTGTGCGCCACAGCATGGGAGTCTGGACGTGGCTCTTTTCCCCTAGCTGTCCGTCAAAGGTACCAAGATTGCGCAACTGCTTCATTCTTCCCGGGGACCCCGACAGTGACTCAGGGCCTGGGCTAGGCATGGAGAGTGGCTTGCTCTGCCTCCCTAGGACTGGCTTTACCTCCGGAGCAGGCCAGCTTCTCTGCACTCTGTACGGAAGCTGCAAGATGTCAGAATAGGACTGAGGTGTTAACAGTGACCAGAGAGGGGCATGTCCTTGAAGGACGGGATGATTCGACATTGAGTGACTTTGGCTACCTACTCTTCAGGACGTTGAAAGGTATCACTGTCTCCATTCTATAGACAAGGTGACTGAGAATGAGAAGAGGATGAACTTGGCCGAACTGCCAGCATCGGAGAGACGCCTCCAGACCCATCTAACTCCACAGCCTGTGTTTTCTTGCTGTTCCTCAGGGAGGAGGATCAAAGAAGATTGGAGTCCACTGTCACCAGTGAGCTGATTAATAAAGGACACACACACACAGCCAAGCGACAGTCCGTCTCCCAGGGGTCTGTAGTACAATCTTCTGACCCTGCTCTCGCTAGAGTTCTCAATCAGGGAAAATGGTGGAGACGTGCTGAAATGAGAGCTGGGCGGGGGGGGGGGGGGGACACAGGGAACTAGGGCGAAGTTGGGGAAAGGGTGTGGATACAGGTATGTGCCCTGTACAGTTTGCAGGGCCCTAGGAATAGATTAACTAGCTATGGCTACTCTGTGAGAAGCCATTGAGCCAGGGGGGCAAAGCACCGGCTTGGAGGAGGAGGAGTGGGGTGTAACTCTGTTCCTGGGAGACGTGAAATTTTAGCCTGTAATCTAGCTGGAGGCAGGAGAGGAAGCAAAGGTCTCTTTTTCAGACCTAGGACTGTGGAATTTGTTTGTTTGTTTGTGTTTTGGTTTTTCGAGGTAGGGTTTCATTCTAGTCCAAGCTGACCTGGAATTCATCATGTTGTCTCAGGGTGGCCTTGAACTCACGGTGATCCGCCTACCCCTGCCTCCCGAGTGCTGGGATTAAAGGCGTGTGCCACTACACCCGGCGGATTGTGGAATTTTTTAGCACGTTCTGGAACAGACTGGAGCTGAACGGGAGATGGCTAGAGGTGCCCATTTGCACGAAGTGAAGTTATTATGTGTCTTCCTTATGAAGTCCAGTGTCCGAATGAGATAGCAACACTGGGTGGGGGGGGGAGGAATGTTTGCATACACACAAGACATGGAAATAGACAGGAGAGAGTAAACTGAATATAACCCCCAAGTTCAAAGTCACCGTGAGACCTAAGGGTGCTATTTTCAGAGGGGCTGTGTAAAAGCAGCAAGCGTTATTTATAGCCAGGAGTTGTGTCTCAACTCGGACAGCCCTGTGTATGCTTCAACTCATGCCGAGGTGGCCTGTCGTTTTCTCTGTAAGAAAAACAGGATAGAAGGAAGAGGTCCGAAGTCCCCCCTTTCCTTGCTGTCTGACACGGGTTTTCCAGGGTTCAGTTAAGATGCCTTCCAGGCCTAACCTGCGTTTCTGGGGCTCCTGCCGTGCACCGGGCACATTTTCATGGTTTCTCCCAACATTCCTCTGCCCCTGTGACCGTCACCATCAGTCACTTGGGGGCAAGGCTTTAATTCGTGCCTGGGAGCTAACTGAGCGCACAGTAGGTATTCAGGTGTGCCTTGTCACGCAGTGTCCTCCATAGACTGCTGTGTTTAAACACTAGGTTATCAGCTGGGGTCGCTGATTGGGAAGGTTGCAGAAACTTTAGCTGGAGGAATTCAGTCACTGAGAGTGGCCTTTGGGATTTTTTTGTTTTTCACCTGGCCCCTCTCCTTGTCCCCAGTCCTGCTTCCTGACTGCAGAGGTAAAGTGACCAGTTACCTCAGACTTCCCACTGTGAGGGACCGCCTGTGTCCTCTGGAGCTGGGAGCTGAAGAAAACCCTTCTTCCTTGAAGCTGCTTCTAGTTAGTGTTTGGTGACAGCAAACAACAAAACTCACTAATACACTCAAGAGATTCATCAGTGACCCAAAGCAAGTGTGGACTTGAATGACGCTCAGAAAGGGTCTGTTTAATGATAAGGGCCCTGGAGAGATGGAGATGGATGTCTGATTTCTAGCTCACAGCAGGGAGATGACAGTAAGATCTCTTCAGTCCTCTCTCTGGTTCTTGCCTTCTTGGAGAAGGTCTCCAAGATTATTAGACTATGCATTTATCCATATTTCCAGGCCATTTATTCTAGGAAATTCCCCCCCCGCCTATTCCCCGAGTATAGCACATACAACAATGCATTTTTCTCCACAGTGAGATTTAGTTTCATTTCCACTTAAGAAATGCTTATTTCTATGATTTTTTTTTTGCAAGTCTCCCAGAAGGGGGCAGCATCTCCTCAGCATTTCTTTTTCTCGGGCTGTGAAATCTTTTGAGACAGCCTGATATAGAAAAAGGGGGATTTGGGAGTCAGGGATTCACTGGGGAGGGAATGTGGGGGCAAAATGGCCAGCATGCTCGAGGACAAGTGTCTTCGGCATATCACAGGTTCAGAGCGGCCTTGGGAATCTGATCCCTTCAGAAGACTTCTGGGGATTCAACTCTTCAGTGTTTTTAGGCTTAGCAAAGTTTATTTTTTTTTGTTTTGTTTTGCCCAGAAGACTTGGCAGAAGCGCTGGACAAAAATGAAGGCTTATAGACGAAGGGCCGTTTTGGCGGGTCATGGCGCTAGCTAGGCCCTTCTCTCTGATGAGCGCCCGGAGGCCACGCTACTGCCTTTGAGGCCGGACCTCAGGGAACTGGGGAGCTCCTGGTCACCCCCATTATTGACTGCTTGCCTGTCTGTATCCATCCAGAATTCTCCCCACCACACAGGGCCACCAAGATCAAGAGAGTTTTGTCCCTCCTCGTATCTAGTCCCACAACTGATACCAGAGACACTCAGCCGGTGGATGTCACCCCACTAGACAGCCAGAGAGCAAACAAGGAGCTTTCGTGGAGGGACCACAACTTCCCGGTGCTGTGAGTTGGGTAGGAAGTGGGCAGCATGCAGAGCAGACAAGGAGTTGCCCAGGCTGGGTGTGTGTGTGAGGGGGTGGTCAGGGGGTTCCTCTGCAATCTTTGGGTGCTATCGCCTCTCTGTAACCCTACTCTGAGAATTTTTAATTTGCCAGGCTGGTTTCACAAAGGTCTTAGCAGCAAACAGAAGAACAGGGAAAAGGGAACCGTCTCTCAGGGTGGGAAGCGCTGCTGTCCCCTCCCCGAGCACCCGAAATTCAGAGAGGAGAGATGTCGGGAAGAGGGAAGCTAGGAACACCCTCTAGGCTGGCCGTGCCTGAGATGTCGGGAGCACGCTGTGGGGACAGCAGATAAGTGGGTAAAATTGTCCCCAGTGGTGACACTCCCAAGCCCCACAGTAACTCAGTTTCCTGCGCTCTGTCCTGGCTTCCAGGAAGACAGCGGCTAATGTGAGAGAATGCTGGAAATTGTCACTGCTGCTCAGCCAGGCCCCGACCTCAGTTCAGCCTGAGGCCGGCCTCGCTGCACACTGTACCTGGGGAGCACGTTTGCAGTGGGGTGCTGGGCAAGTGGCCGAGGGCGCTTGTTCCCTCCCCTTCCTTCTCTGGGCACCCTCTGTGTGCCAGGAGACCATCAGAAGTGCCTCACAAGTGGGCCCCTGCTCCCAGATTGCACTCTGATGAGCATCGCCCTCGCAGGGCTCTTCCGGCGGGCACTGCCCCTTCCTTTGCCCTTCGCAAGCTTCTTCGCGTCGCCCTGGCTTAGCTGGCGCGCGTGAGGGCGAATGGCGAGAGTTAAAAGCCTCCGAGCCTCTGGCATGCTGGAACAGTTCCCTGAGCGCGGGTCTGTCACGATCTGCTGTCATTGCAACTTAGATCCAGAAAACATCTCTCGCCCTCAGGACATGACTGTTTTCAAAGCATTTCTCTGTCTGACGTTGCTTGCTTGGGCAGATACGTGGGAGCCCTTTTCCAATTCTGCCCGGCTTTCAGGGGAGGCTTTTGAACAGTGATCTCTGTGTCTGATTTTGTCAGCTCTCCCCGTCACTTGTTGGACAATGAAAGGAGCCCAGCCAGAGCTTTGACGGTATAAACTCTGGCGTACAGGGCAGACCTGTAGCCAAGGGGATGAGAAACTCCTGCTAAGACATTCTCTGCCAGTCTTTAAGACCAACTCTTACCAACCTCCTCTAGTGATTCTGGAATCAGAAAGATTTCTATTTTTTTTTTTTTTGGTTTTGGTTTTTCGAGGCAGGGTCTTGTTCTAACCCAGGCTGACCTGGAATTCACCATGTAGTCTCAGGGTGGCCTCAAACTCATGGTGATCCTCCTACCTCTGCCTCCCCAGTACTGGGATTAAAGGCGTGTGCCACCACGCCTGGATGATTTTTTTTTTTTTTTTCTGCCAAGGAAGCCGAGGTGAGTTTTTACACTAATAGTCCAAACCGGATAGGGACGGAGAGCCAGAAGCGAGTGCCAACAGAGGTTTGTGAGCCAACAGAAACTTGCCGCCGCAATAGATGGATGTCGGATTCACTTCTCTCTGCCCGTGCTTGAATCTTCACGCACAGAAGGGGTGGAGGTGTGGGAAAGCGTTTAAACCCTGCAGAGATAGGAAGTGAGGTCACGGCTAGGATCTTTAGGACAGGACATACCATGGTTAGCTCTCAAAAGAGCAGCTGTTGCCAGAGTATGTTGTGGGCCTCAGCCTGGCAGCAGTAGCCTCTGGCTAAAGTTGGTACCCAATGGGGGACTCTGTAAATATTTAGGAAGCGAGTGGACGAGTGACTGTCTCTGGCTTGGGCTGGTGCCACTGAGAGAGGGCATCCAGAGTGCAGGGCAGGGAGGGGCATTACTGCTGCTGCTGGATGGTGTGAATGACAATGAGAGGCACACGTTTGGATGCCCGGGCTCTGTCCCGTAGTAATGCTTCACCAGTTGTGGGACACCCGCTATGGTGGTTCAGCGGGAGACGCAGCCCCAAACAGGCAACTGAAGGGACGGAGATGGATGCTTCTGGGCTATGCTTTTCCATCTGTATTTTCCTTGAAATAACTCTAAGCATTCTTTCTTAAAATTTTTTTTTATCATTTATTTGTTTGTTTATTAGAGACAGAGGGACAGAAGGAGAGAGAGAAAATGGGCACACCAGGGTCTCTAGCCACTGCAAACGAACTCCAGATGCGTGTGCCCCCTTGTGCATCTGGCTAATGTGGGACCTGGAGAATCAAATCCTGGTTCTTAGGCTTCACGGGCAAGCGCCTTAGCCTCTGAGCCACGGCTCTAGCCCTGTGCTTATTCTTTTAAGTTAAAATACAGCACACAGTTGGCTTTTGTGCGACATGTAGGTTTAGGTGTCTAACATGCACAAGATCATGGGGCTTCCACTGTAATCAGAGGGCAGCACGGTCTCACGTCCCCAGGCATGCCTGCACCTCACCCTTGGCTTGGCCCTATTCTCTTCATGTTCCTCACCTCTGGAAACCACTGCTCTTTCCTCCACCAGTACAGCTCTCTTTCTTTGAGATCATACGAATAAGTTCAGATCATCTGAAACCAGTTTTTCTCACTTTGCATCCTGTCTTTGAGATCTATCCGTGTCGTTGCTTGTGTTTCCGGCTCCAACTCTTTTCGCTCTTACTGTGTAGTTATTACCATCAGGGCTGAGGGATATCCCACGGTGCCGGTTTTCCGCAGCTTGATTATCCACGCACTGGATGAGTGACGGACTTTCTGCATTGCTTCCAGTATAGAGTGGTTGTGAATGGAGCTGGTTAGAAATACTCATGTTCAGGGTTTTGTGTGAATGTAACTTTTCATCTCTGGATGAATACCTAGGAGTGAGATTTTAGAGTTATATGATATGTGTATTTTAAATTTTGAAAAAAGTTGCTGAATTATTTTCCAAATATTTTGTGTTCTCATCATGAGTTCCAAGTGTTTGACATCCTTACCAGGACTTGATGTTGTCAGTATAAAAATATTGAGGCTTGGGCCCCGGGCATGGTGGTGCACGCCTTTAATCCCAGCACTCAGGAGGCAGAGGTAGGAGGATCGCCATGAGTTCGAGGCCACCCTGAGACTCCATAGTGAATACCAGGTCAGCCTGAGCTAGAATAAAGCCCTACTTTGAAAAGCAAACAAACAAACAAACAAACAAAAATTGAACTTGACCTGAGAGGATCGCTTAGTAGTTAAAACACTTGTTTGCATAGCCTGTCAGCTGGGCTTCAATTCCCAAGCCACCCACATAAATTACATACAAGGGAAAAAAAAAAAAAGAGGGGGGGGGCAGAAGCCTTTGGTGTTTCTTTGCAGAGGCAAGAAGTCCTTGTGTATCCTCCTAAAATAAATAATTTAAAAGTTGAACTATGCAAGTAGGGGATTTGGGATGTTAATAGTGCCTGACTTTTTTAAATGTCCACTTATTTGAGAGAGAGAGGCAGAATGGGTATACCAGGTGTCCTGCCATTGCAAACGAACTCCATACACACACACCCCTTTGTACATCTGGCTTTATGTGTGTACTGAGGAACTGAACCCAGGCCTTCAGGCTTTGCAAGCAGGCCCATTAACTGCTGAACTGTCACTCCAGCCTGTTGTTTTCAATTTTTCTTAATTGCTAATGATGTTGAACATCTTTTCACACACACACACACACACACACACACACACACACACAGCCACACACACATATGGCAACTGTTTTCTCCTAATTAACTTTTTTTGTTAAGAGGTTTTCAGAGCAGCAGTACTTAATTGAAAAAAAAAAATTCAGTTTCCCAATGTTTTACTTTAGAAGTCTTACTTTTGGTGTTTATTTCAGAAATCCATGCTTCTCCCCACATCACAAATATTTTCTCTTGTGCTTTTTTATAATTTTTTTTTTTAATAGCTTTAAGTTTTACCTTTGGGTCTATGCTCCACTTTGCATGCATTGTTGCTGGTGGTGTGAGGTATGGAAGCAAGCTCTCTTATTTGGATTTGCATGTATTACTGCTGCAGCACCTCTAATTAAAAACACTGTCCTTTCTCTATTAAGTTATCCTGGAAACTTGGCCAAAAACCAGTGGGTGGGTTTCTAAATTTTTATTCCATTTCATTGATCTATTTGTGTATCTTGCCATAAATATCTCACCTTGACTTTCATAGCCCTATAATAAATAGAAATCAGGAGTGTATATCCACTCATTCCATTGCTTTTTGCAACATTGTTTGGCCTATTCTGATTACATTATATTTTCACATGAATTTTAGAATTAGCTTATCAGTTTCTTTTTTTAAAAAAGGCATCTTGGAATGTTGGCTAGGACTGACATCTTTGTTCTGCGAATACATCATCCCACCATTTATTGAACTCTTCTTTGCCAGTTCTTCCATTAGCACTTGGTGGCATGGGGGGACTCCATACATGTTTTGTTAGGGTTATGCCCGCATATTTTATTGCTCGAGCTACTGTAAACAATATCATTTCTTTTAGATTATAGTTTCCAATCGCTCATTGTAAGCATCTAGAAATGTGGTTTCTTTTTGTATGTTGACTTTGATTTCTGTAACTGGGCTAAGTTTTTGTAGTTGTTCTGGGTTAAATTTGGAAATATTCAATCACGCATCCCCCTGTTTACATGGAGGGGATGAGAAGGAGGAAGGACAAAGGGAAACATGCATTATGAAAATAGAAAGGAAGCTAACTTGGGGGAGGGCACAAGAGGGGAGGAGATGGGATAAGGAAGAATACTGATAAGAAAACATCATTATAAAACCTAGTTCTTTATAAACTAATCAAATTAATAAAACATTAAAGTGCAGAAAAATGAAATGGCTCTCTTTCTCTTAATTCATATGACCTTTATTGCTTTCTTTTCTTACATTCCTGAGGCAAGAATTCCAGTGCAGTGTTGAAATGACTGAAAAGAATGGACATGCTGGCCTTGTTTCTGATCTTAGAGGGAAACATTTTTATTGTTCATCATTAAATGTAATATGAGTTACAGGCTGTGTGGAGATGCCCTTTACTAACTGAGAGATATCCTTTGCATTCTGAATACACTGAGAGTTTATACCAAGAATGGATATTTAATTTTATCAATTTTTTTTTTCTGACATCAATAGACATCTTATGGGTTTTTCTTTTCCTTTTAATGTGATGGATTATATTGATGGGTTTTGAATATTGCATTCTTGGCAAAGCTCTACTTTGTCATGATGAACTCTTCCTTTTATGCCTGTGTTCTTTTTAAAAAAAATATTTCTGCTGGGTGTGGTGGCCATGCCTTTAATTCTAGCACTGGAGAGGCAGAGGTAGGAGGATCACCATGAGTTCAAGGTTACCCTGAGACTACATAGTGAATTCCAGGTCAGCCTGAACTAGAGCGAGACCCTACCTTGAAAAACAAATATATATAAATTCTGTACTTCAGGGTCTTAAGTTGAGAGTCATCTTGTATTACAATTTCATATACATCTTGATCTCTAAGATCAAGATCTTGTACACACATACCTACTGCATGTGACACCAGGATCTCAACTTTCTGGCCACATGGATGATAAAGAAAGGGTGACAGCTGCATGGATACGTGAGTCATACCCACCCATTCATGTTCCCTCTCGTCAAAACACGAGAAGATGCTCTGGTAGTAAAAAGCTCAGAAACCGCAAGAAAAGTAGGGGTGGTCTGAGAAAGAGAAGGGGAATGTTTGCAGGCTAAATAGGCCCTGGAAATTCCAGTTCCTCCTCCTCGCCCTGGGACTCCAAGTTGCTAACTGACAGAAGAGGAGCGGAAGGACAAGTGGGAGGCAGAAGCATGCAGAGAATGTGACCCGAGAAGGGCAGAGTGGTGCTGCCCCTCTGAAATTCAACCCAGAGTAGGTGCCAGGCTTCCACGGAGGCAGTAGGTATCATAACTATTGGGACACAGCCTCAACCAGTCCAGCTGTGTCACTTAAAATGAGCAAATTGAGACGGGAAGAGGGGACATGAATCAGCCCTGGAGCCGCCTGTATCATTAGCACGTGAGGTAACGCTCAACTTCAGGCCCAGCTCTCTCTCGGGAAGGCCTTTTCAATTCTCTCTCCTATTGATGGAGGTTGAGGTCTGGAGATAAAGGCAGATCATGAAGTCACAGATGCGTCGTGATCTCTTAGTGCTGATGGAGAGTGTCGGGAAAGAGCCTTCTTCAACAGAAAGCTGCAGAGTTCGATTGCACACCTTGTATTGACAGGACAATCACTATTACCAGTGTTAGCTGTGCACTTACATTTAAAAATATATATATTTTCTCCAGGCATGGTGGCACACGCCTTTAATCCAAGCACTCGGGAGGCAGAGGTAGGAGGATTGCCATGATTTCGAGGCCATTCTGTGAATACAGAGTGAATTTCAGGTCAGCCTGGGCTAGAGTGAGACCCTACTTCAAAACAAACAAACAAACAAACAAACAAACAAACATATATATATATATATATTCTTTTAATATTTTTCTTTATTTCAGAGGGAAAGTGGGAGAGAAAGAGTGGGCACACCAGGGCATTCAACCACTACAGATGAACTCCAGATACATGTGCTACCTTGTGCATCTGGCTTATGTGGGTCCTGAGGAATCAAACCTGTGTCCTTTGGCTTTGCAGACAAGCACATTAACCACTAAGCTATCTCTCTAACCCAGTACTTTTGTGTCAGGATCTCTTCTATATACTGGTACAGACTTTTCAATTCTTTGAAATAGATACTGGTATTATTTCTACTTTATCAACAACAACAAAAAGAAAAACAAAAACCAAGACGCATGAACAGGGTAACATAGAAATTAAACAAGTTACCTAAGTTTGCACAGTGTGAAAGTGACAGAGGGGATGTTTTAAATTTCATCGATTTAATTTCAGAGCCAGACACTTAAGTAGAGCCCAAGATGTTTTGACACACAGAGAGCCAGTTGGTTCTTCTTGACCTTACTCTTCATTCAAAGAGCTCCAACTATTAGAATCAAGTCTTTTGCCACCTCTATCAACCTGGTTGGAAATCTGAGCATTTATATGTCTTGGAGGTAGGTCTTGTAACAAAGCTGTGGCCATCTTTGGCAAGAAAAGCCTTAATGTTTCTGAAAGCCACTCATGCAGAAAAGAAAGCTGACCAATGACCCCAATTACTGGTCTTTCCTTCTCCCACTCACTCCACCACCCTGGGCAGTGTACCAAAGTCTATAAAGCTTGCTCATTCTCCAATCTTTTATAATTCTGTTCTGCCATTGTTGGCCTTCTGGGTATTACCCCATGCCCATAAAGCATATTAAGTTAATTTCTTTTGGCTCACTTGACATATATATTTGAGACATGTCACTGTGATCTGTCAAGGAGGTTTTCTGAAAATCATGTTAACTTCATAGCAAGTCTAGAGACAGGGAGCAGCTTCTTTTTGGTCACACAGCACAGGGACCAAGCTCATTTAGTCATCTGACTACAATACTACTTTTAGCCAATGTAAATGAACTGAACTGCCCCTTTTATGCCCTAGAAAATAATGTGTCAGAAGACAATAGGCTTGGGGAATTTACCTCTTGACTTCTATGTCCATATTCCACATCTTCATTGAATTCTGACAGGGAGGATTTTATTACATCCTCTTCTACAAGGTTTAGACAAATAGGGAACTCCAAAAGAGAACTCAGTGGCATGTCCCTCACATAGACTCTCGTATTGCTGTCACGCTGTGCGTCCCACAGCCACCAGTTTGTTCTGTTTTGTGATCAGTGTTGCTGATTTGTTCCTTCTGCATGCATCCAAAGTGACAGAAATGGATTTAAGAAGCCAGGCATGGTGGCACACACCTTTAATCCCAGCACTCAGGGCAGAGGTAGGAGGATCGCCATGAGTTTGAGGCCACCCTGAGACTCCATAGTGAATTCCAGGTCAGCTTGGGCTAGAGTGAAACCCAACCTCAAAACAACAACAACAACAACAACAAAAAAGGATTTCAGGCAGTGCAGAAGTAGAAAAGGCAATGAAGTGCACACTGGAATACTCCCCACAGGTGGCGGACAGAGCTGAGAGACTCTCTCTACTTCTATTTTATACATTTCAGAGTATTTATTTATTTGCAAACAGAGAGACATAGAGAGAAGAGAGACAGTCAGGGAGAATAAGAATAAGCATTCCAAGGCCTCCAGCCACTGCAAACTCTAGACACATGTGCCATTTTGTGCAACTGGCTTATGTGGGTACTGGGGAATTGAACCTGGGTCTTTAGGCTTTGCGGGCAAGTGCCTTAACAGCTAAGTCATCTCTTCAGACCCTCAAAGTATTTTTGCATGTACACATCTATTCATCAAACATTTATTGAATGCCTATCACGTATCAGGTTCAGTATCTACCCCAGCATATCATCTCACGATGTAACGGTGGTATACGCAATGCCCTCATGAACCTTATAGTGAAGGCTATCTCAAATATTTCTCACTATCAACCACCAGGGAGACCAGATAAAAATAAACCAATCTTTGCCGGGCATGGTGGCACACACCTTGAATCCTAGTACTCAGGAAGCAGAGGTAGGAGGATCGCCGAGAGTTCGAGGCCACCCTGAGACTCCATAGTGAATTGCAGGTCAGCCTGGGATAGAGTGAGACCCTACCTCAAGAACCCAAAAAGTAAAGATAAAAATAAATACACCTTTCTCATTTTATGGTCCAGATGAAGAAACCAAGGCTCAGAAATGTTTACTATCCTGTGTGAGTATGCAGGGTTTGAGAGTGGCAGAGCCCTGGAGAAGCCCAAGCCCCCCACATCCCCCCTCATGTTTCTGATGTACCCTATTATAGCCTTGAAACTGCATGAAGAAGAGTGGGTAGAGCTTGACAGAATCATCTCATTCCTTACACTCCATTTCCCTTCCTCCTATTCAATCTTTGTCTGAGAACCACTTGTGAAGAGAGCCTATCATGCTTGCTCCTAAGCCATCCTTGCATTCCGTTGAACCACGGCTCTTAGCATCTGGCGCTCCCATCTTTTCTTTAATTTACATTCCTGAGGTGCAAGTTCATCACCGCTATTCTTCTAGTCTCAGTGGAAGTGAAGATACTGTAACCGTTGGTCACAAGGCACCGAAAAACCAGGGCTGAAAAACGAAGCTGGAAGCCTCCTCCATCCTGGATAGCTATCATAATGCTGAGAAGTGCTCTATAACCTGCTTTGTGACCAAAAGGAAAAGTCACCCATAGGATTATAAACTATGGATCTACCCTGCATGTCACGCAACTGATTAGTCAAAGAAGAGGCGCCCAGCAGGGTAATTGTGACACACTACTGTTACGGGTGTAACCAACTGCTCTGATTGGATCCAAGACCCATTCCGTGACAGGAAGTTCATCCCCTGCACTAAAAATCTATTCCAAAACCTATGGCTGGAAAGATGATGAGCCCCAGTGGGGTGGAAATTCCCTTCTGTTGGTTCACTGAAAGGATTTAGTGTGCCCATCAAATAATGTATTATATATATTATGTTTATTCCCATAGATTGTTGCTGCTCTCCCCTTTGGTCAGAGAAGCTTCTTTATGAAAATGGCAGTTATACTAATTGGAAAACTCAAAATGTGTGAGGGTTGAGTGCTTAGTGCAAAAAGTGACTTTTTTTGTTATACCTTCTAAGCCTCAGGAGGTATTGTAAAGAAGTGGGGGTGGGGAGCTGGCAAAAGAATGTAAGATCCAGAGGAGAGGAAGGAATCCTTTGGGATTCTGTCTTCTGGCCTTTTGTCTTACTTCATGGCCTCACAGAAGCCATGATCACCTCCACGGTAACAAACTCATCAATGCTTGACATGGCTGAGGGATGGGAAAAAGGGAAGTCCTCAAGACAGGAGAGGGGCTAGTTGGAAAACAAGGGTTCAGTGGAAGGGAGGAGGCAAGGGAGGACAAAAGAAGGTGTTGAGAGGGGATTAGGATCAAATTACATTGCGGTCAAGTATAAAGACTGTCAAGTAAGAAAAATAAAATAGAGGCGTGGGACATGGCTCAGTGTAAAGGCACTTGCTTGCAAAGCCTGCCTGCTGGGGTTCAATTCTCCAGCCACCCATGAAAAACCAAACACCTTAAAAAGTGCTTCAAGTAGGGCTGGAGAGATGGCTTAGCAGTTAAGTGCTTGCCTGTGAAGCCTAAGGACCCCGGTTCGAGGCTCGGTTCCCCATGTCCCACGTTAGCCAGATGCACAAGGGGGCGCACGCGTCTGGAGTTCGTTTGCAGAGGCTGGAAGCCCTGGCGCGCCCATTCTCTCTCTCCCTCTATCTGTCTTTCTCCCTGTGTCTGTCGCTCTCAAATAAATAAATAAAAAATGAACAAAAAATATTAAAAAAAAAAAAAAGTGCTTCAAGTGCCTGGTGCTCATTTATAGCAGCAGCACAAGACCCGGGCATGTACCCTCACACAAATGCACACCCTCACACAGACACACTCCCACACACGTGTACACACCCACCCCTCACACACATCCACACACACACACGTGCACACACCCACACATAAGTGTAAAAACAAGGGAAATATAAAACTAAAAAAAAATATTGACATATGATTAAAAAAGAAGCAAAGGTGGGAGCAGCTGTTAAGTTCGTTAGGGGGGTGCGGCCTCATGATTTGCAGTCAGCGCAAGGTTTTGGCAAGCTTCGGTGCACCGGAGCAGCCGCCGAAACAAGAAAATGGAAGATGAAAGATTCGGAGTCGCTTTATCATAATGGAAAGAGTATGGGATTTGAAGTAAACACAAGAGTCCATCTCAGCTCTGCTGTTTAGTTGTTATCTCGGGGCTGGCCATTTAAAACCCTCTGATCATTTGTCAACTTCACTTTCTGAAAGGCGTGCTAATACCTTGAAAGGTTTCCTGTTGAGGAAGATGGCAGAGTGTTTGTAGACAGGAGTCCTCAACCCGAGTGCTGCGCACACATTAGACATTGCCGTGATAGCTGCTGTGACTCCGCGCGGGGGACTAAGTGTGCTGCCCACGCCGTCCTCTATGGCATAGACCATTCGGCCGCCTTGTGCTGCAGACAGGTGACGTGGCACCTCTAATGTGAAGGGTCACAGCTGGCCCACTGCTCACGCAGGGCCATAGTAGAGCTCCAGCCGCATCTCCACCCAGTAGAGATGGCTTGCCTTTTAACCGTCCTACTGGCCTCAGTGTCCTCCCTATAGCGGGCAGTTAGAACTACGTGTGGAAAGGATGAGTGACTTTATGAGTAGCTTCTAGGCCCAAAGGGAAAGAGCTCTGAAGGATTCTTGTACAAAGAAAATAGAACTGGTAAGCCTTTGAATGGAGCAGCAGTCAGGCCGGGAGAACCAAGGGAAACCGCCTCGTCCGTCCGTCCGTCCGCGTGCCTTTTTCTCTACAGCAGAGAACCCGTGAGGCCAGCTTATTCTCAGTTTCCTGCCAGCTCCCCATTCTGCCCCGGGACTCTGCTGGAAAATCAACCTTCACCACCTTACACCATCTTGGCATGCTCTTCTGTAAGGGCTGATGGGTGCCGAGCTGGCCAACCCTGGGCTTGTAGACACGGCGATGCTGAGGTCAAGAGTGCGCCATTCGGAAGATTGGAGACTGGAATGCGCGTCTCCAGATTCCTGGGGAAATGCCCTTCTCCGGTCAGGTTTGCATCGCTGCCAGAAATCGCCTGACCAAGAGCAGCTTGTGGGGAAAAAGAGGTTTATTTTGGCTTATGGGCTCGAGGGGGAAGCTCCATGATAGCAGGGGAAAACGATGGCATGAACAGAGGGTAGACATCAGTCCCTGGCCTACATCAGGTGGACAACAGCAACAGGAAAGTGTGCCAAACACTGGCAAGGGGAAACTGGCTATAACACCCATAAGCCCACCCCCAACAATACACTGCCTCCAGGAGGCATTAATTTTCAATTGCCATCAGCTGGGGAACCTAGCATCCAGAACACCCAAATTTATGGGGGACACCTGAATCAAACCACCACACTATGCTTGTGGGTTTTTTTTTTTTTGTGGTGGGGTATTGCTGTTTTGCCATTGCCTTATTCAGTTGTGGGGAGCAAAGCGTCTTTCTTTGCAAATGTAGTGGTGTTCTTTGGTGATAGGGGAATGCCTGATCACAGAAAGCTTTTCTTTTACAAAGAAATCATGGCTTTGCCAGTCATGCCATGGCATTGAGTATTACTGACAGTCAACTTCTCATCCAGACCCATGCGCATTTTTCCTTCCCTCTTGAAATTGTCAAACTGACATAATTAACTAAGCTGTTAGCTAAATAAATCATTGGATCCCAGGGAGAATTTTTCACTGAGACATCAGTGCCCCTGCTTGAAGGACTGTCAACGCCACACAATGGATGCATGGCAAAGGATCCTGTCTGGGAGACAGCTCTCTCTGCTCCTTTAGCACCAAAAATGGCTGTCAGCTAAAGAACAGATGTCAAGGAGCGCATGTGAGAAAACCCGCTCGTTCCTTGGAGTGCTTCGATCCCACATGGTTCATGGAGTCTGAAATGGTTCAGAAATGGAAGTGGGAGGTCCAGAGATGGGCTGAGAACAGGGGCTGGTCTCCAGTAGACAGTGGCGGGACTTTCTAACCTGCAAACGTATCTTACCCCCTTTCCATTGTGAGGTGGAGCGGACAGACACACTGTCACTATTTCCTTCCTGTGTTTAAGACGTCGCGTGTAAACTCTCTGAATGAACAAGGATCTGTTCCCATTCTTCATCTCTCTGGCCCTGGCTGGGATGTTTGGTCATGAAAGGACAGCTTCCTGCACTCTCCATCCTAGATATAGTAAAGAGAAAGATTGAACAAAGACCAAAGCTGTTTTGGAAGCCAGTTTTATGAGCAAGTGATGCTCTGTGTAAGTTTCAACAGATTAAAAAAAAACAGTCTGGGGCTAAAAGTCAAAACCGTATGACCAGCCTGCCAAGGAATCCAAAGATACTGGGAGACGGGCTCCTGCTCCACACTCAGTTCAATTAGAAGTGTGGCCAAGGGCCAGCAACTCGGGAGAGAGATTATAGATTCATTAATTAGGGTCATGTTTACACCTCGATTGTCAACTGTAATGATTTGTTTAACCCAAGGTCTCCTTAGTTTATTATGATCATTACTGCCTGGCTGGAGTTTTACATTTATGAATGACGCATCTTTATGGGAGCCTGGATATTTCAGCGAGACGCAAGAAGAACCACGGGCAAAGTCAGCCACTGTATTTCAGCACCCGGGACTTTCTCTGAAATGCTCATTTTAATCTCCAGTTGTGTTTTGTTTCAGAACCGGAGGGTTTGCTATTCATCGTTCCCGTTACTGACAAGCAGTCCAAGTCCACAGTACGAATATCAATCGTGGCCACACCTCATGCTCACACAACAATTTCTGGCTTCCAAAGAGCTTAGCGGACCAGCCATTCCTATGACAGGACGCCATGGAATCGGCTTTGGCCATAAGAAGATCTAGTTAGGACCCCCAGAGAGGCGATGATGAAATTCAGGCAGCAACTTTCCCTCGGGTTTTCTGTCTTTGGTTACTTGGGAGAGGCCACTGGGAGTTTGATGTTTAGAAAGAGGGAAATACAAAGAGAGAGGGAAAGAAAAGAGAAGGAGGAAGAGAGAAAGAAGAGAGAGAGAGAGAGGCTTTTACTCAAAAGTGGACTTCCCCCCTCATCTTACTCTGGGGATGAGAGAACAGGATAGGGCCTTATTGCTAACACACAATGTCTGCTAAGTGTGGGTCTGCCAAGGTAGGTCATAGTAGGGCCTGTGGATAGGCATTAGGGAACTTCATGGAGCATTCCGTTTCTAACGCAGGAGACCCCAGGGGAACAGTCTCTTGCCTTTGTGACTTTAAGGAGGTTGTGGTGCTTTGATTCAGGTGTCCCCCATAAACTTAGGTGTTCTGAATGCTAGGTTCCCAGCTGATGGGGACTTGGGAATTTACACCTCTTGGAGGGAGTGTATTGTTGGGGGTGGGCTTATGGGTATTATAGCCAATTTTCCCATGCCAGTGTTTGGCACACCCTCCTGTTGATATAGTTCATCTGATTTTGGCCAGTGGGTGATGTCCACCCTCTGCTCATGCCATCGTTTTCCCCTGCCATTGTGTAGATTCCCTGTCTAGCCTGTAAGCCAAAATAAACCTCTTTTTTTTCCCCCACAAGCTGCTCTTGGTTGGGTAATTTCTACCCAGCAATGTGAAACGGACTGCGACAGAGGTAGAACTTGCTGACTTGCCTCCTGGGGCATTTTTCAACAGGACTGAGCCATCATTGGCCAGGGCTATCACGTTGTAGGCTAAACCACTTGGGTTCAAATCAGCACATTTGGCAGAATCATATCTAAAATAGGCTTTATTTATTTATTTGTTGTTTCATCTTTAACCAACAGATCCCACAGAACTTCCCATGGGGCCAAGCAATGTGGAGAGGGATGGCAAGTAAGAGAAAAGTGCTCAGGAGTGTGAAGGACCTGCTTGAGCAATTGACAAATGCCCTTGGTACTTTCCCAGGCCTTGCTGCCACATATGCACTCTACTCAGTGTTGGAAGCTGGGCGTGACATCTTTGCTGAGGTCCAGTGTCAAGCTTATAAATTCTTGAAACCCTATATCTTCATTAATCCTTTCCTTTGGACCTGCCACAGATAACATAACTTTCTTCCTTCCTTCTTTCCCTCCCTCCCTCCCTCCCTCCCTCCCTCCCTCTCTCTCTCTCTCTTTCTTTCTTTCTTTCTTTTCTGCCATTGATGCTCCAAGATCTGTCATAGTCATTTTAAGTGACTTTGAGACAAGAACAGAAGTCATGGTACTACTTTCTGAAGAAACGTCTCAAGGCTGGCAGCTCCTCAGGTCACTTGGTCAATGGACTGGAACGGTAGAACTAAAGTGTGTTACTGTTACCTCCAGACAAAGTCAGAGCAGGAGGGGCTGGAGAGATGGTTCCGCAGTTAAAAGTGCTTGCTTACAAAGCCTGAGGACCCAGGTTCAGTTCCCTAGTACCCACATGCCACCAGATGCACAAAGTGGAGCGTGCTCAGAGACACGTAACCCGGAGACTGACTAACCCGTACTCCTCACTCTGAGGTGGAGTACACTGTCCCTGGAATTTGTCCGCAGTGGCAGGAAGCCCTGGCATTCCCATTCTCTCTCTCTCTTTCTCTCTCTCTCTCAAAAAAAAAAAAAAAATTAAAACACTCAAAGCAGGATAATTTAATATCCTTATTAATAATGCATGATAGACATTGTAATTTCTCCTGTGGAGTGACATAGACACCTGGGCCTCCTAGAAACTTTCAAGGTGTGATAGTTTTCAAATTTTATAGGATTTGTGTTTAGAATCTAATAATTCACATAATCAACCTAAGCCTATGGGGTGACAAGTGATCACACAGAACCTACCATGAGGCCAAAGGGTTCACGGAGGGGTGGCATGGGGAAGCATAACCCTTCTATCATAGAGTCGCTGGAGGGGCGGACCATGATGGGGGGGCAGCTTGCCATGGACTCTCCTGGAACAGGGTGGACATAACATGAGGACTGTCAGTGACGTCAGACCTTTGTCCCTCTCAGGTGAAAAACACATTGGTTTCTGCTTTTTTAAAATAGAGTTTATAAGTATTATATTATTATTTAATTGAGAGCTACAGACAGAGAAAGAGGCAGAGAGAGAGAATGGGCGCACCAGGGCCTCCAGCCACTGCAAAAGAACTCCAGACACGTGTGCCCCTTTGTGCATCTGGCTAATGTGGGTCCTGGGGAATTTAGCCTCGAACCGGCGTCCTTAGGGTTCATAGGCAAGGACTTAACAGCTAAGCCATCTCTCCAGCCCTCTGTGTGTGTGTGGCGGGGGTGTTGAGTTTTTTATTGAAGTAGAGAAAGCTGTATACTAGGTTTTAGGAACCTAACTGCTTTTCTCCAATAAGCAGAATGGACAAAATATATAAAAATCAGGTGACAAGATTATATCCTTATCCATTTGTTTTTCAAGAAACTTCTGTTTTTTTTTTGTTTGTTTGTTTTCTTTGAGGTAGGGTCTCACTCTAGGCTGACCTGGAATTCACTTTGTAGTCTCAGGGTGGCCTCGAACTCAGGGTGATCCTCCTACCTCTGCCTCCCAAGTGCTGGGATTAAAAGTGTGCGCCACCACGCCCAGCAAAACTTCGGTTTTAATTTACTAATTATTGTGGTTTGAATACAAGATGTGCCCCCACAGACTCTTGTGTTTGAACGCTTGGATCCCAGCTACTTTGGGGAGGGGGTGTTGTGGACCTTTGGGACTTACGGCCTAGTTAACAGAAATGGGTTTCTGAGAACAGGCATCAAAAGTGATATCTATTTCTGTTGGGCCCTGAGGTCTTCTTCCTGACTCCCCAAGTTGTGCGTAAACTGTGCTGTAAGCTCCCACCACCACAAAGCAAGTGTCTCTAGCCACTGTGCCTTCCCCTAAATGATGGGGTGATATCACTGTGTTGTAATTCTGTGTCGTGAGTCAAAACACACCTCTTCCCTGGGAAATGCCTTCTCTCAGGAATTTATGTCACAGAGAGAGGGAAGAAGCTAACCCATGAATCCACACGCATGCACTGAAAGGGAGTCATTGGAGTGATCATCTTCGCATCCTCCAAAATTAAAATAGTGGCTCTAATTTCTGAGATTCACCCTTGGGTGCTGCATTGTTGATGATGTGGTATTTTGATGAGAACTGAGTTCCAGGAACTTCCATTTGGCGTTTGCTTCCCCTGAATGGTTTCAACAATAATAGCTTTCATTCCACTGTTGAGCGCAGAAACCCTGCGGAAGAAAGTCTGTTGTAGACTCAGAGACTCAGGCAGTAAATATGGTCAGGCACCACAGAATGACGTTTCAGCCAGTGATGGACCACATTTAACATGATGTCCCACAAGATCACATTGCCTGGTGACATCATAGCCATCTCTGTTTAAGTATACACTATAATATTTGCACAATGACACAGTTGCCAAGGGAGGCATTTCTCAGAAGCCATCCCATTGTCGAGTGATACATGATTACACTGGATCATGCTGGGGCCCTACTAGGCCATGAATACTTAATGAAATTTCATCCTTGTTTGAATGTAATCCTAATTTTATAAATAGAATAATTTTTTGGTTGTTTTTTGGTTTTTTGAAGTATGGTCTCACTCTAGCCCAGGCTGACATGGAATTCACTATGTAATCTCAGGGTGGCCTTGAACTCATGGTGATCCACCTACCTCTGCCTCCCAAGCACTGGGATTAAAGGCATGTGCCACCACGCCCAGCTAAATAGAATAATTTAATGCACTATTTAACCGTTTTTAGTATGAAGCTTAGTGGCATTAAGTACATTCACATTATTCATTGTCTCTCCTCAAAACCTTTCCAAAGTATCACACTAAAGTACCCTACCTGTTCATTTCCTGTACCCAAGGTCATTCTCCCTCTGTCTGATTTTTGCTGTTAGCAATTATGCAAGTAATAGAATTTGTCTTTTTTTTTTTTTTTTTTTTTGGCTTTTCAAGGTAGAGTCTCACTCTAGCCCAGGCTGACCTGGAATTCACTATGGAGTCTCAGGGTGGCCTCGAACTCATGGCGGTCCTCCTACCTCTGCTTCCCGAGTGCTGGGATTAAAGGTCTGTACCACCACGCCCAGCTTAGAATTTTTCTTTTATATGACTAGCTTATGTTCAGTATTCATCCATATTGTGGAATCTGTTAGAATTCCCTTCTTTTTAAGACCAAGTTAGTATGTAGCTTTATAATTATATATATGTATGTAGTCTAGCTTTCAAATTTTGCTTTACTCATCTGTGGATGAACACAGGTTGCTTCCAATTTGCGGCTTGTGCGAATCATGCTGCTGTGAACACAGACTCACAGATATCTATGCGAGTCTCTGATCTCAATTCTTTTGGGTATAAATGTAGACGGGGAATTGTTGGGTTATATGACCGCTCTATTTTCAGTTTTCCAAGGGGCCACCATGCTGTTTTCTATAGTGGTTTATATAGTGGTTGTACCATCTTACCTTCCTGCCAGAAATGCTCCAAGGTTCCAATTTCTCTAGATTATAGTGAAGACATCCACAGGCATTCACCCATGATAAATCTACTCTGGGATTTTCATTCTCCCAAATTATTCAGATTCCTTTTACCCAAATACATTTAAGAATCTCTAAACTATTTTGCTTGTCCCACAATAGAAGACAGATCTCCACCTACAAAGCAAGAGTACAGTTAGACTCAAACTAGATGATAGAGGCCAAGTGACCGTATCAATAAACTCATCCTAATCTAGAAATACTGTCTTCCTTCCTTTCTTTCTTTATAATTTTATTTATTTATTACTTGAGACAGTGAGACAGGGAAAGAGGCAGACAGAGAGAGAGAGAGGGAGAGAGAGAGAATGGGTGCTCCAGGGCCTTTAGCCACTGCAGACAAACTCCAGATGCATGCGCCACCTTGTGCATCTGGCTTACGTGGGTCCTGGGGAGTCGAACCAAGTCCTTTGGCTTTGCAGGCAAATGCTTTAACCGCTAAGCCATCTCTCTGGCCCCTTTCTTCCTTTCTTTTTTTTTTTTTTTAATTTTTTTTTGTTCATTTTTTATTTATTTATTTGAAAGTGACAGAGAGAGAGGGAGAGAAAGAGACAGATAGAGAGGGAATGGGCACGCCAGGGCTTCCAGCCACTGCACATGAACTCCAGACGCGTGCGCCCCCTTGTGCATCTGGCTAACGTGGGACCTGGGGAAATGGGCCTCGAACCGGGGTCCTTAGGCTTCACAGGCAAGCGCTTAACCGCTAAGCCATCTCTCCAGCCCCTTTTCTTCCTTTCTTAATTGGGGACTCTCAGAAGTTATTTCTGTGCTTATAACTCAGGCTTTTCCTGTAGAAACCAAGCCTTCTTCTGTTTTTTTGTTTGTTTTTGTTTTTGTTTTCCGAGGTAGGGTCTTGCTGTTTGTAGCCCAGGCTGATCTGGAATTCACTTTGTAGTCTCAGGCTGGCCTCGAACTCACAGTGATCTTCCTTCCTCTGCCTCCTGAGTGCTGGGATTAAAGGCATGTGCCACCACACCCGGCTGCTTCTGAACTTACTTGGTGATTCTTTGAGGCATCTTGGAGTCTGCTTATAGTTATAAATCAGCAGGCAATCCTGAGTGGTTGGGACAAGATGCTAAGAGAACCTATTGTCAAAGGAGTTTCATGGTTTTCTGGCAAAGCGTACCATACGCATCAGTGGAAGGCAGCCGTCTTCTGCTCATTGTCTCAGGAACAGTCCTGGAGGATCTCAAGGATTCCTCTCACATCCCTCGGCTCCCCACTTCCCGGTCAGCCACAACCAGTTCCTAACTTCCACCAAGGGTGCCTCATAAGGTTGTAAATCCAACTGCTATAACTTGGCAGCCCCCTGTGATCAAACTGCGAGACTATTTTTGTCCAAGCCCTGTGCCTACAAGACAGACTCCCTGAACACGGTGGGAAGGCCCCCTAGGTACCTTGAGCTGGGAAGCAGGACTGCCACTACATAGTCCTTGGTTGCCTCCCATCGCCCCTGCTTTTCCAGGGCAGTAGCCACCCAGTCTCCCCAGGCCTCGAAAGGCTTCTTGAGTTCCATCCTAAGAAACCATAGACAATCACCCCACCCTTCATTTCCATGGTCCAAGCCACAGACTGTGAAATCATTGTTGCTTCTGTCCCCACTGAGTCTAACTACAGATTCCTGGGTAGTACTGCTTGGTATCAATTTCTGTATTCTTTTAGAGCTGTGGTTATAAATAGTAAAACCCACCTAAGCTTACTTAAACAGTCTAGCATTTTCTAGGCAGACACCTTGGAGTCAGCAGTGTGGTCACACTGAGCAGTCTGCTTAGAAGTGTTGGGGTTCAGGGCTTTGTACTTACCATCTTATTTTTATATTTATTTGTAAGCAGCAAGGAAGGGAAGAAATAAGGGAGAGGGAGAGAGAGAGAGAGAGAAGAAAATAGAAACTTGAGCACCTCTTGCCACTGTCATTAAACTCCAGGTATATGTATGAACTCTATCTGGGTGCTAAGGAATCGAACTCAGGCCATCATATCATGCAAATAAGTGCCTTTAACCACTGACTCCACCCTACCATCTTGAAATTCTTTAGTCACTCCTAAGTGAGAATCCCTAAAGATAGCAGAGGCAGAGGCTCTGAAGGCTGGCTCACAGGATTGACTGGACTACTGGTGAGTGCACGTTAAGTGTTCATTCTCTCACATGGGTCTGAGTTTTTCCTTTCTGAAGAACTTTGATTTTGTGGCCCAAGGATAGACACAAAATCCACTCTTCCTTTTCTCATGATTGTGCTTCAGGTTTTGAGACCATGAAGAAAGGACTTCTCTGAGCCTCAAAGAAAGCATCTCTGGGCTTGAGAGGTGGCTTAGCAGTGAAGGCGCTTGCCTGCGAAGACAAAGAAACAAGGTTCGATTCCCCAGGAACCACGTAAACCAGATGCACAAGGTGGCACATTGGTTCTGGAGCTTGTTTGCAGAGGCTAAAGGCTCTGGTGCACTCATTCTTTCTCTCTCTATCTACTTCTCTCTCTCTCTCTCTCTGTCTGTGTCAAATAAATAAAATAAAAAAGTAAATAAAATAGTTCTTAAACTTATTTTTAAGGGGCTGGAGAGATGGCTTAGCGGTTAAGCACCTGCCTGTGAAGCCTAAGGACCCCAGTTTGAGGCTCGGTTCCCCATGTCCCAGGTTAGCCAGATGCACAAGGGGGGGCACGCGTCTGGAGTTCGTTGGCAGAGGCTGGAAGCCCTGGCGCGCCCATTCTCTCTCTCTCCCTCTATCTGTCTTTCTCTCTGTGTCTGTCGCTCTCAAATAAATAAAAAAAAAAAAATTAAAAAAAAAATTAGTTTTAAGTTGGGCATGGTGGTGCACACCTTTAATCCCAGCTCTCGAGAGGCAGAGGTAGGAGGATCGCTTTGAGGCTACCCTGAGACTATATAGTGAATTCCAGGTCAGCCTGGACTAGAGTGAGACCGTACCTTGGAAAACCAAATAATAATAATGATAAATAAAATATTTAAAAAAAAATCTCCTCTATGAGAACATCTCCAAGGATCAGGTGGCACTCCCTGTGCCCTCCTTCCTGGCCCTAGACCTCTCCCTCTCCAGGTGGGGTAGGAATGTGTGGACAGCGCCCCAGCCCTTGGGCTTTGGTTTTCCCCTTATCCCTTAATCCTCTTTATCTGCTAATGCATTTGTGTATAGGCACCCAATGACCTAGCATGAATCCTGCTCCCGGGTTTTGCTTTGCTTTGTTCTTTTCTCCTTAAGAGAATTTCCAGCCTCTGCCCACCCCCACCCACAGTGGGAAGAGGAGTGGAGCCCTGTGGTCTGGTCGAATGCTGGAGGCTGGCGCCCCTCTCCTGAGCAGTCATGCCAGCCTCCCCCCCCCCCCCATGAAGTCCTTGAGCTGAGCTGGGAGAAGGGAGAAGCTTTGGGCAAACAGTTCACTTTCAGGCTGTGAGACTCTGCGTGGCAAGCAATGGAGCTGTGACTCATGGGCACCTTGTATTCATTACCCTTTGCTCAAGAAAAAGACCTTCCTTCCTCATTACTGATCGCTGTTTCCTGCCAAGTTGATTTCACTTCTGAGGTGATGCCTGGGGGATATGACTGCATGTTCCAACCTGGAGGGCTTCCCCCGGTTTCCAGTCAGCCAGCTTCTCACACTTTCCCTACAATCACTTCTGTTTTTTTAACTTAAAAGTTTTAAGGAGCTCTTCATTTTTGATCAATTGCATTAAGTATTTACATCAACTTTTAACAAATCACATCACGTAAAGAAAATAAAACTACCAAGGTACTGTCAAGTATCTTCCTGATTCACTTTTCTTTCTTTTTTTTTTTTTTTTTTGACTTCTTAACCAGGGATAAGAAACAAGGAAAGGTTTATAGAGAGTTACAAACACAACCATGCGTTTTCCTATTTTAAGTGCTATGAAGGGAGAAAGAGAGGAGGAAGGGAAAGGAAAGCAGGAAGAAATGAAGGGTGGACTATGGAAAAAAGGAAGGAAGGAAGGAAGGAAAGAAGGAAGTAAAAGAGGGAGAGATGTAAGGAGAAATAAAGGAGGAAATGAAGGAGGAATGGACTATGGAAGGAAGGAAGGAAGGAAGGAAGGAAGGAAGGAAGGAAGGAAGGAAGGAAGGAAGGAAGGAAGGAAAAGAGGGGGGTTGTAAGGAGAAACGAAAGGAAAAGACAGGCAAAATTTTCAGAGTATTTGTAGGGTCCAAGCTCAGGAATGATGTCCCTTCAATGAAAAATTCATTTCTCTACTGTTACAGCTCTTATATTGCTCACTCAACAATAGATAGATGATAGGCAGACAGAGAGATAGGGAGTACTTTGCTCAAAATTCTGAGGGTTTTTCATTAGCTAATTCTGGCTACTTGCCTCGTGGTATTTCTTAAAGAAACCCCTGCTCTAATACCCTGAACATCAGAAAAAAATAAATAAATAAAACTGCACATTAGTGGTTTATAAAGAATAAGAGTGTCCCGGGCGTGGTGGCGCACGCCTTTAATCCCAGCCCTCAGGAGGCAGAGGTAGGAGGCCACCCTGAGACTACAGAGTGAATTCCAGGTCAGCCTGAGCTGAGACCCTACCTTTAAAATCAAAATAAAAAAGAATAAGAGTATTAAAATTGAATTATTATATGGCAAGTTTCATAGGTAATAGAAAAACCTAAAACACAGTAAGAAATTAATATGCTTTCCCCTTTCTGTAGATTTGATTCTTTAAATGTGGGGATAAGGGTTCGGGGATTATCTTGCTCATTTTGCTTTCCTAGTATTTAGGAGCAAAGTGCTAAGCTCATGATATGTCCCTAAGTGAACACATGGATGCCTTGAAAACTTGCCTACTTTCCCTAGCTTCCCGTCATCTCTTCTTCGACTCCTCGTTAGTAACCCAAACTCGCTCAGCACCAGCAAATGCCACGGTGAAACTAAGGGGAAAGAAGTGGTTCCTCAATTGTTGTTATTTGATGGGTGCCCAGATTCACAACTACTGCTAGGTGCCGTGAAAGATTAAGGGACCTGAGATTTGTTCCCAACGATCACATCGTCAGTGCGGATGAGCTTGCCAGGCTGGGAGGGGGTAGAATAGAACCCGAGACTGACCCGCTTTGAGCTGCAGACAAGAGGACGTCTGTACGGGTCTGCTGAGGCAGCTACCACAGAGCCCGAGACACAGAGACCTTGAGGGGTGGACCCTCAACTCTGCACAGCGCCAGAGGTTGGGGTGGAAGGGTTCATAAGCCTTCGTGGGGGGGCATCCATAGCAATTATTAAATGAGTCACAGAACTTACTGGGACATGCTGGCCCAGAACAAGGTTTATCACGGAGGAAATTCTCTTGGGTTGTGAATAGCTTTCCAACCCACAGCCTGATTAAGGTCACCTGTGGAACCATTGTTGCAGGCCACCCAGGAGCCATCACCTCAAACCGTGTAAACAGGCTGTCACGCAGAACTAAGGCAGTCAAACCTAAGGGTCAGCTCTGGGAAAACAAGTCAACAGAGGAGCTACCCCCATTCCACTTGCCTGCTTCCTTCCTTCCTTCCTTCCTTCCTTCCTTCCTTCCTTCCTTCCTTCCTTCCTTCCTTCCCTTCTTTCTTTCTTTCTTTCTTTCTTTCTTTCTTTCTTTCTTTCTTTCTTTCTTTCTTTCTTTCTTTCTTTCTCCCCCCTTTCTCTTTCTCTGCCCTGCTTGTCCTTTCCCTTTAAATATCCAGCTCAATCCCAGCACTCGGGAGGCAGAGGTAAGAGGATCGCCGTGAGTTCGAGGCCACCCTGGGACTACATAGTGAAGTCCAGGTCAGCCTGAGCTAGAGTGAGACCCTACCTTGAAAACACAAAACAACAACACCCACAACAAATAAACCCAGCTCAGCTGTGTGTGAGCAAGTTCAGCCTCGAGCCCGCGGAAGGCTCGCCCTCCTTCCCTCTTCACCTGCTCGCCCACGAAGACTAGCCCGCTGTCGAGGCCGCGCCGTCTCTCTCTATTTCTACCTCGCCCTAGTTGGTTTAGCCCTGACTGTATTCCCAAAGCAAGTCCAAGATCTGGGCACCAACAGGTCACTGTCTGTCCGTCCAAGGCTCTCTTCCTTGCAGTGGCGGCTTCCTCCTTCACATATGAATGAGGAGAGGAGGAGAGAGAAGAGATGATGGGAGAAGAATGCAAGAGAAAGAGGGAAAGAGGAGGAAGGGAGGAGTGGGAAGAGGAAGAGAGGGAGAAAGGGAAAGATGGAGTGAAAGAGAGGCAATAGCCAGCGGGAGGGATGGCTTAGTGGTTAACACGTTTGCCTGCAAAGCCAAAGGACCCAGGTTTGATTCCCCAGGACCCACATTTGCCAGATGCACAAGGGGGCGCACACTTCTGGAGTTCGTCTGCAGTGGATGGAGGCCCTGGCACACCCATTCTCTATCTCTCCCACTTTCTCTGCCAAATAAGTAAATATAAATTTAAAAATTTAAGAAAAGAGAGGCAATAAGAGTGCAAGCTAGGTCTTTGATGTTTCTTCTTATAAAGTTAATGGGCTGGAGAGGTGGCTTAGTGGTTAAGCGCTTGCCTGTGAAGCCTAAGGACCATAGTTCTAGGCTCGATTCCCCAGGACCCACGTTAGCCAGATGCACAAGGGGGCGCACGCGTCTGGAGTTCATTTGCAGTGGCGGAAGGCCCTGGTGTGCCCATTCTCTCTGTCTCTCTATCTGCCTCTTTCTCTGTCTGTCACTTTCAAATAAATAAATAAAAATAAGCAAAAATTATAAAAAATGATATAAAGATATTGTCACTTAGGTAGAGGTAGAAGGATGGTTACAAGTTCTGTTCTTTGCTAGCAAGATCCTATCAAGGCAAAAAAAAAATGAGAGAGCGCCGGGCGTGGTGGTGCACGCCTTTAATCCCAGCCTGAGCGAGAGTGAGATCCTACCTTGGAAAACCTAAAAAAGAAAAAAGAAAGACACTAATTACATGGGATCAATCAATACTTTTCTGTGGCTTCATTAGACTTTTCTCGTTTTTTTGAGGTAGGATCTCACCAGCTCAGGCTGACCTAGAATTCACTCTGTAGTTTCAGGGTGGCCTTGAACTCATGGCGATCCTCCTCCCTCTGCCTCCCGAGTGCTGGGATTAAAGGCGTGCGCCACCACGCCCGGCTCCTTTCTTCTCAAGTACGGCCACGTCAGGGTTTAGGGCTTCAAGATATAATTTGGAAGACACCAACTTCCTTTCCATAATACCCTTGGACTGTAGGCATCTGGGTGACAAGGAGGAAGGGTTTTCTGCCGTGGAACAAGCAGGAGGCGTGTGGGGATTTTCCAGCTTTCAGTGTTGTCTAAGTTCAACTTGTTCAATCACTGACGCCCTTGGAAACCAAACATTTAGACAACAGAAAGAGGTGGCAGGTTAAGACCTTGGGCTTAATGCCTGGCTTTTCTTACCTGCAGGTCTTAGCTCCTCCTCTACACACACCCTATGAATGGACACAATGTCCAGAACTGGAACAATCACTCAAAAAATTTTAAAATATATTTTATTCATTTATTTGAGAGAGAAAGAGAGAGAATGGGTGCACCAGGGCCTCCAGCCACTATAAATGAACTCTAGAGGCGAGTGCCCCCTTGTGCATCTGGCTAATGTGGGTCCTGGAGAATCGAACTGGGATCCTTTGGCTTCGCAGACAAGCACCTTAACTGCTAAGCCATCTTTCTAGCCCCAATCAGTCAAATTTATAGCTGAAGTTTAATAGGCTTTCCTGCTGAGAGACCTAGGCAGGAGAGGAAACTGAACTTGGCCCTGGCCTGGCACCACTGACCACTGCTCAGAATCTACATTCTAGTCACTATAGACTCCCCGTGTCCTGTCTTGACCCTGACCCTATCATTACGCCCCATTCTCTCTTCCCAATCCTGCTGGTCTTCAAAATAAGAGGCACTTTATCCTCCCCTAAGCCGCACTGTGTACTCTGAAACGAACTGAAGATCATGTTAAAACAATGCCTGGAGAGTTATAAAAGGTTTAGTGCGCAAATCCAGGGGCTAGACAGTCCCAAGCCTTCTGCCTCGAGCAAGCGCCCTTCTCTGGAAGTGTACATTGTGGTGGGAGTCAGGGGCAAAGCAATCCCTCTGTGACACACCACAGAGTCTGCTCATGCAGCCAGAGGAATGGTCCCCGGGGGCCGCAGAGGGTGGCTGAGTGGTTTTGAGCTCATCTCTCAGAACTTAGCAAAAAAGAGCTGGCATCATCGGGGAACCTTGGCCATCTTGCTGTTAACGCTTTCTTCCCAACCTCAGATGGGCGTTGAAGGTGGAGAAGAAATTCCTAAGAACCGGAGGAATTGTCTAACGCACACAGGAGAGGAGACAGACTGAGTTGAACAGTAAAATGCTGGAACTCCTCCTTTCGTTTTGCAAACAGTAAAGCAATATGGAGCTTCTGTGGGCAGTGAACTGGACACAGAGTGCCGTGGAGGGGAAGCACTTGAGGCACTCAGGCAACGGAGGACAGTCAACCAGGGATTGGGCAACACAGGAAGCTTGTTGGGCAAGATGTGAATCTTGGAATTCTACCTAGGGCAAAATAGGACATTGTTGAAGGTCTGAGGCATGAAGAAATGACTTTGTCTTTGAGTGAACAAATGCAAGTATGGGGGAGGGGTAGGGATGCTGGGGAGTCATTACAAGGATGTTGAGAAACACAGTTGACAGATAATAGCAACTTTGAGAGACTATTAATAGGTCAAGAAGCAAATTTATTTAACGTGTGCTCTGGGTGCAGAATCATCCAGGGATGGATTGGATACTGCAAAGGAGCAAGAGAGAGAAACCAGGACCCTTTCCCAGGATATAAGGGTACCGTTGATTAAGATGGGATTAGCTCAGTTAAAAAAGGATAGTCAGGGGCTGGAGAAATGGCTTAGCAGTTAAGGCACTGACCTGCAGAGCCTAAGGACCCAGGTTCGATTCTCCAGTTTCCACGTAAACCAGATGCACATGGTGGCACATACATCAGGAGTTCATTTCCAGTAGCTAGGGTCCTGGCAAGCCCATTCTTTCTCTCTCTGCCTCTAATAAATAAGTAAATAAAAATAAATCTTTTATAAAAAGGATACTAGGTAATTCTCTATTGAATGTGCTAAGTGTGAGCTGCCCACACATTACCCAACCATGACCAACAAGACAATTCAAAATGCATCTCTGGATGCCGGGCAGGAGCTAGGCGGGAGCAGTAAAGGCCATGGTTGGCCTTGTCAGGACCTTCAAGGCCAAAGGATGGCTGAGACAACACCAGGGAGAGTATTTAAAGAGATGAGGAAGTAAGTCTAGACGGCAGTGACTCTAACATTCAGCTTTGAAATGGCAGCAGTATGGGACGCGAGCTGTCATCCTCCCTGCCTTGTCCAGACAAATACTTGCGATCCATCATGGCCTTCTTTTCCGCTGAGCCAAAGTGCGCGACTTGAGATATTCCCAACGCCACGCTGCAGAGCCTCTGCCAATATATCAGTGCTTGGCAAGAGTGAAAAGCTGATTGACTTTCTGGATTTTGTTCAAGGATTACTAAAACCTTCTAAGAGCGAGGATTTCTTGTCAACATCAAAATATTTAAACAAGCCCACATAATGATACTTTTACTTTTATTTCTCTAGCCAATCGACTTACTGCTCATAAAATGCCATAGCAGCAGAGAGGCCCAGGGACCCCTCCCACCCCACTTAAGAACTGCTTGCCTACAACAGGGATGCTCAGAGTGTGAGCGCCGGACAAACAGAGACAGCCTCACTTGCAACTTGGAGGAAATGCAAGTAACCTGACACACCCAAGACCTCCCTAGTAAGAAACTTCTCAAGAAGTTCTCTAGGGGACTTTGACATGGACCAGGACAGTTGAGAGATGTCACTGGACAGATTTCCAAAATTAAGAAATTTATGCTGGTCAAGATGCGTTGAGCTCCTGATCATAAGATGTTTCTTTTTCTTTTTTGTCTCCCTCCCTCCTTCCCTCCCTCCTTCCCTCCCTCTTTCCCTCCCTCCCTCCCTCCCTCCCTCCCTCCCTCCCTCCCAGTTTTGCTTCTTGGGTCTTTTTAAAAATTATTTTGTTTATTTTTATTTATTTATTTGAGAGTGATAGACCGAGAGAAAGAGGAAGTTAGAGAGAGAGAGAGAATGGGCGCCCCAGGGCCTCCAGCCTCTGCAAACGAACTCCAGACGCGTGCGCCCCCTTGTGCATCTGGCTAACGTGGGTCCTGGGGAACCGAGCCTCGAACCGGGGTCCTTAGGCTTCACAGGCAAGTCCTTAACCGCTAAGCCACCTCTCCAGCCCCCCCTCCTGTTTGTTCAGGGCTAAGATGGAACTCAGGGCCTTGCACATAGTAGGCAAGTGCTCTACCACTGAGTTGTCAAAATTTAACTGTGGGCTTAGGGCGTACTACAGTGCCTGGAAAAAAATGTAAAAATGTAGAGTTTAAACATTCTGTACAAAAAGTCTTATAGACAAAGGAGGAAAGGAGGGCTGACCTAATCTAGATGACCCCTCACAGGCATGCCCAGAGACTGACCTAATCCAGATGACCCCTCACAGCCATGCCCAGAGACTGACCTAATCTAGATGACCCCTCACAGGCATGCCCAGAGACTGACCTAATCTAGATGACCCCTCACAGGCATGCCCAGAGACTGACCTAATCTAGATGACCCCTCACAGGCATGCCCAGAGACTGACCTAATCTAGATGACCCCTCACAGGCATGCCCAGAGACTGATATAATCTAGATGACCCATCACAGGCATGCCCAGAGACTGACCTAATCCAGATGACCCCTCCAGACATGCCCAGAGGCTGACCTAATCTAGATGACCCCTACAGATATGCCCAGAGGATCATTTTCTAGGTGATTCTAGGTGCTGTCAAGTTGGCAGTCAATGTAAACAGATATCTCCTTAGTACTTGAACGATGACGATGAAACAAACAAACTCTGAGGTAATCATGTTACCCAGCGGAACACAGAGCCCTGAGGAGCTGTGTGGTTGGCCCAAGAGGGCAGAGGTACAGTGCTTCGTGCCCTGACCTGCCGTGGCCTGCGCATCTCAGCACCAGTGCAGTCCACCAGAGTCCATGGGCAAGTTACCCTGAGTTCAAAGCTCCTCATCAGCAGAACATGAATCAGAGAGATTTTTTTAAAAATATATTTTATTTATTTGAGAGAGAAAGAAGGGGGAGAGAGAGAAGGAAGGAGAGAATGGGCTTTCCAGGGCCTCCAGCCGCTGCAAGTGAACCCCAGATGTGTGTGCCCCCTTGCGCGTCTGGCTTACGTGGGTCCTGGAGAATCAAACTGGGATCCTTTGGCTTTTTAGGCAAACCCCTTAACCGCTAAGCCATTTCTCCAGCCCAGAATCAGAGAGCTTTTTGGCCATAAGCAATCATGTTTCATTTTCTTCCTCACCTAGAAGGGATGGGTTGGAAAAACGAATGCTCCAAGATGGCCACAATAAGTAAAGACCTCAAAATCTGTGAAAGTCCCTTATGTGGAAATAAAAGTTTTTTTGTTGTTTTGTTTTTTGTAGTAGTAGTGACTTAGCTAAGGAGTTTGAATGAAGGAGGCCATCCTGGCTGACCCGGTTGACCCCCGAGGCAATCATCTGTGTGTTTACAAAGTAGATCCACAGAGAAAGCAGATGTATGAAGAAAATGATGCAGTGGCAAGCACAGGGAGTGGCAGCCAAGGACAGCCACCAAAGCTTGAGGCCGGCGGCAAAGGGCTGCACAGGAAGAGCCCCGTTGAGAGTTGAGACTTCAGACCTCTAGAACAGAGAGAAGACATGTTTGTATTCTTAAGCCAACATTTCTGTTGCAACTGGTTACAGCAACCTTTTTTTTTCTTTTCCCCCACCCTTGGTTTTTCGAGGTAGGGTCTCACTCTAGCTCAGGCTGACCTGGAATTCACTGTGTAGTCTCAGGGTGGCCTTGAAGTCACAGCGATCCTGATCCTCTTACCTCTGCCTCCCGGGTGCTGGGGTTAAAGCATGTGCCACCACGCCCGGCCTGGTTACAGCAACCTTGACTATGCCTGATTTAAGAGGAGTGAAGTAGTCCTAAAGTCCTGTCTTCCTTAACGTCACTGACTTTCTCGTGGGGGGGACAAAACACCTGACTGGAAGCAGCTTCTGGAAGGGCAGGGAGGTGTTTACTTGCTCCTGAGTGGGGAGTGGCCTTCGTGGCTGGGAATGCACAGCAGGAGGAAAGGGTCAGTGCCTGAACTTTTTATCAGCAGGGAAAAAGAAAGTGTAAAATCGCAGCTGGATTATAAAAGCCCGAGGCCTGCTCCAGTGACATACCACCTCCAGCAAGGCTCCACCCAAACAACACCCCCAGGTGGGGACCAAGCATTCCAATGCCCAGGGGAGCATTTCACATTTAAGGATCCACATCCTTGATGCTTACCTTTGAGTTCTGTCTTCTACCCCCAGTCTGCTGTGGGATGTGAGGCTCACCTTCAGGCAGGGACTCCTGGTGTCTGGATCTTCCCATGACTTCCCAGAGCTCAGGACTCACGGTGTCCTGGATCTTCCCGTGACTTCCCAGAGCTTAGAAAGTCATGTTAGCCTCTGTAATTTTAAAATAATCTCCCTCTTGAATACAATTATTTCATACTATTTTTTTATTTTTATTTTTATTTTTATTTGGTGATAGTCTTATTTGAGGCGAGGTTTACCTGGAATTCAGTATGTAGTCTCAGGCTCACCTTGAATTCATAACACTCCTTTTGTCTATGCCTCCCTAATCCTAGGATTAAAGGTGTTGGCCACCACGCCTGGCATACTGTAGCTGTTTTTTTTTTTTGTGGCACTTACTGCTATTGGAGAGGTCTCAGAATGTTCTGTGACCCATATGCACACTCTCTTGTGTCTCGAAGACCAAGTTGAACCAGGTATGGGTAAGTATGGATTTATTAAGAGTGAGAGTTAGGGCAGGAGAGATGGCTTAGCGGTTAAGGCACATGCTTGCTAAATCTAAGGACCCAGGTTTGATTCTCCAGGTCCCATGTAAGCCAGGTGCACATGGTGGTGCATGCACCTGGAGTTCGTTTGCAGTTGCTAGAAATCGTGGTGGGCCATTCTCTCTCTCTCCCTCTCTTTCTCTCAGTATCTAATAAATAAATAAAACTAAATCTTTAATAAGAGCCAGAGTTAAAGCACAGAATTCGCACCGTTGGATGGGAATGGGCTCTAGCAATCCTGGGGCTCGAGAGCCCCGAGTTCTTTTTTTGGGGTTCTTTTTATGAGTTTAGGTACACAGAGAAGCTGATTCTTAGGGGTAAGAATGGGGCAGATCCTTGCTCTGATTGACGGATGGGCTATTATATAATTTTGGATGATATGCGTCTGTGCAGTCTGTAAATCCCTAATTGTAAGTGGATGTACACCCTGTTATGCATATGCATGAGATGATAAATAGGAGTTTTTTTTTTCTATCCAGTCACCTCAAGGACAGACTGGCCTTCACCACACGTGTCTACACTACTTTAAGCTGGTTTTCTACTGTTTTCTATCTAGTCACCTCAAGGACAGACTGGCCTTCACCACACATGTCTACACTGCTCTAAGCTGGATTTCTACTCTTTTCTTCTATAGGACACGCATGAACACAAAATATTCACAAGGCAGGAAGTGATGGATGTTCCCTACGGGGAAAGGGGTAGATAAGAGAGCGGTACTCTGGACCAGCCAGTCTAGTCCTGTTTGCTTGCCTCACTCCTTTTTCTGGTATCTGTTTGTGCCTTTAGTTTGGTGGATGAGCCTGCGTGCATACCCTGGCAAAATTTTCTCCTGTTTCTTCACTCTCTTCCCTTCTCCTCCCCTTCTCTTCTTTCTCCTTTGCTTGCTTTGTTCTTATTGGGTCACAGTTGCTTTCTCTCTAAGATGTTCTACTTGAATAATTCAGTACAGACTTGACCCAACTCTATTTTAAAGAATGGACACGGAGTCCAAAGGAAGTTAAGACTCTTTGTTCAAGATTATTTGAATGAGGGCTGGAGAGATGGCTTAGTGGGTAAGGCGCTTGCCTACAAAGCCAAAGGTCCCAGATTCGATTCTCCAGGTCCCACGTAAGCCAGATGCACAAAAAGGAGCATGTGCCTGCTGTTTGTTTGCAGTGGCTAGAGGCCCTGGTGTGCCCATTCTCTCCTAAATAAATAAATACATTTAAAAATATTATTTATTTAGTAAAACTTTAAAGAATATTATCGAATGAAAATCAAGAATAGTACTCCAAGAACTTTAGTTTGGGCTGTGATACTCTTCATGGGCGTTTTGGCTAGAAACACCAGCTATAACAGTCAGATTTGGGTCACTGGCAGAAATCACCTGACCAAGAGCAGCTTTGGGGGGGGGGAGGTTTATTTTGGCTTACAGACTCGAGGGGAAGCTCCATGATGGCAGGGGAAAATCACAACATGAGCAGAAGGTGGACATCACCCATTGGCCAACATCATGTGGACAATAGCAACAGGAGAGTGTGCCAAACACTGGTAAGGTATAGCCAGTGGGCTATAACACCCATAAGCCCATCCCCAACAATACTCTGCCTCCAGGAGGTGTTAATTCCCAAACCTCCATCAGCTGGGAACCTAGCAATTAGAACACCTGAGTTTATGGGGGATGCTTGAATCAAACCAAGTTAAATAAGGTTCTGCCTACAACGTTTAGATCACACCAGCATCACCAGCCTGCCAAAGGCTTTCCCAACACACCTACACCATTTCCTCAGCCAGCAGAGAAACAGATCCAGAGTGACTCTGTTTCTATCCAAACAGACAAGTTGGATCCACTCTCATTCAGTCCCTTTAACTTCTAGCCACGGACCTTGTTGCAGTCCGGTTCGCATTGCTGGTAGAAATCATCCAACCAAGAGCAGCTTCTGGGAAAAAGATTTATTTTGGCTTACAGGCTCAAGGGGAAGCTCCACGATGGCAGGGGAAAATGAAGGCATAAGCAGAGGGTGGACATCACCCCCTGGCCAACAGAAGGTGGACCATAGCAACAGGAGGGTGTGCCAAACACTGGCATGGGAAAACTGGCTATAAAGCCCATAAGCCCGCCCCCAACAATACACTCCCTCCAGGAGGCATTAATTCCCAAATATCCATCAGCTGGGAGCCTAGCATTCAGAACACCTAAGTTTATGGGGGACACCTGAATCAAACCACCACAGACCTGGACTCGGGTCAGTGAATGAATGGCAATGCCTATGACGGGATGTTGTCAGCAACATGACAAGAAAGAAATGTTTGGAGATGCCCTGATGTCTGTGAGCTGATTCCTTTCTGTTCCTGTCATGTTACCTAACAATGGGCGCTTATGGCGGAGGGCCCGAAGGGGGTCGAAGGAGAGAGGTAGATTGCAAAACATCACATGCCTGGACAGAGGAGCGTCTCTAACACTTGGCCTTGCTTAGCTAGTTGAAGACCGCGTGCTGTTTACAGCCTTAGCGTCCTCTTAGAATGGGCTTCCAGGCTTAAAGGTTACTCTGCCTCCAGACAGAGCTGTGTGTAATCCAGCCTAAGTTTGTGACCATTTCTTCTTCTTCTTCCAACACATAGTAGAGGAAGCACCACGCCAGCCTTGCTCAGCCAAACCATTTTCTGACAGTTCTCTGATGGGGTCCTTATACATCTTTTCAAAATCTCTCTTGCTGGGAGATAATCCCATCTCTCCTATTCTCAGGGGAGGACAAACCATGTAGTTCTAGGCCAGCTTTCAAAGACAGCTATGAATGCCTTTGCTTTGCCCTGCCTTATCTTCTCTGCGATGGAAAATGTCAGCCAGCCTCAATGTCCTGTGATCTCACGTTTCCCAGCTTGTTTTCTACTGCAAATTTACTCTTTGAGGAAATTTCCCATACACTGCTTTTGAAAGAGGACTATATTTTATGTATATATATATAAAAAGTATTTACTTTCAAGCAGAGAGAGAGAGAGAAATTATAGGCATACCAGGGCTTCTTGCTACTGCAGACTCCAGATTCATGAGCCGCTTTGTGCATCTGGCTTTATGTGGGTACTGAGGAATCAAACCCAGGGTGTCAGGCTTTGCAAGCAGGTGCTTTAACTGCTGAGCCATCTCTCCAGCCCAGGCCAGGGGACTACTTCAATCCAGCACTTCTGTTGTTTTTGGAATTTATTTATTTATGAGAGAGAGGGAGAGAGAATGGATGCGCCAGGGCCTCTAGCCATTGCAGATGAACTCCAGGAGCATGTGCCCCCTTGTGCATCTGGCTTATGTGGGTCCTGGAGAGTCGAACAATGATCCTTTGGCTTTGCAGGCAAACACCTTAACCACTAAGCCATTTCTCCAGCCCCTCGATCCAGCACTTGTAACATTTGCCAGGCTGGTGGTCCCAGCTGCTCTGATATCTGACCACACTGCCATAGCCCCTGGCTTTCCCTCCTGCTCTCCTCAGCGTAGGGTGCAGCCATGGTTGCTAGCTTGCCATCTGTGTTCCCTTCCAGGAAGCCCCAGGCCTGCACCCCTTAATTCCTTGGCAAAAAATAATTGTAAAGTAGTTAAGCAGCCCCTAAGGTTTACCTGTTGTTTGTAGCTGTTGGGCCTAGTATGTCACTATCATATTATATTATAACATGCTGTTGTCCCTGGGTAGGACCTCCTTGCTTAATATAATTTCAGTCACAGCCGCCATTCTCTGACAGATGGCTTATGACCATGCCTCCAGCCCTGGATATCTCTAATTCTTCGGAACTCTTTATAGACCTAAGGTTTATCATAGAATCACTTGTTCTGAACTCTTTTTAGACTTAGAGTTTCTCACAGAATAATCTGTTACACCAGATAGTTGCTCTTCTACTTCTGCTAGTCCAGAGCTAGGATGGCATTTTTTATTTTTATTTCTTTTGGAGGGTAATTCTCAGTGGCTAGCAGGATTTACATGGGGTGTCGTGATGAGGAGGGTTCTGAGGCAGTGTCCTGCTTCAGAGAGAACACGGATCACGGTGGGTTTGAGAAATCTGTTGTCAGGATAAGCAGGTGGGGGGAAAGTGATAAATGGACCAAGTGTTTACCATTCTCGCTTGGTGTTTTTTCTTTTTTTCTTTTTTATTTTTTCCAGCTAGATTATAAGGCAGGCACCAGAATGCGTATCTTTGAATCTTCCTATGTTAAGCCTAAGCAGGTACTCGATAAATATTTATGGACTGTCTAGTTGACATTAATGTATGGGTGAGCACTGCCATTTAATGTCAAGGGAATATGGCCTGCAGAGCGACAGCAAAGTGCTTTGCCAAACTGTTCTGTCCTCATGGAGAAAAAAAAAAAAGGGGTTCCTTATGTGAGACAGGCAAAGGGCTGGATGTTAAGCCCGTCTCCCCCGTCTCCATCGCAAGCTCTGCGCTTCGTTCCCCAGATTTCTTATGTTGCATTTGTTTGCTACGATTTTATTCTCTTGCCTAGATCGGGAGCCAAGTTGTGTAAGCTTAAGTTATCCAAATAAAATGTCAGAAGTCTGCGTATCAAAAGCTTAAATTGTCATCCTTACAAACATACTATAGTTAGACTTCTTCCAGAACCTTCCTTCTCTCTCAGTCGCTCACTCCTACCCTTCGACCTCCTCTCTTCTCTCTTTCTCTTTGTCCTCCCACGGCTCTTCACAGAAACTTTTCTCCGATATTTCCTCTCCCTTAGCAACTCGCTCCGAGCTTTTCCCTCTTCAATATTATCATCTATCTGGGAAAAATAATGATCAACACACAGTCCTGTTTCCAAACCTTGCTTCAGCATCTTAGCAGCCATAAGCAGCGACGGAGGCTGCGGCAGACCTGCCAACAGCTAGCAAAGATGGCAGGAGGTAAAAGCGAAGCGTTGGCCCCGTTCCCCCGCGGGATGAGCGAGGCAGCGCTAGTTAGCTCATTCTGCGCGCAGTTCTGTGCTGAGCATTTTGAGGGGAAGTGAAAATAAAAATGAGAAGCTGACTTCTACCCCGAGAAGCCTCACAAAACCTTGGGATGGGGGTGGGGTGCGAGGGAGCCATAGTCCCTCGGGTTTGTGGCTGTGGCTAGATGGCAGAGGTCAGCAAAGCTTCAAAATGAGGAATCATGGTCTGCCCCGGTTTTGAAGCTAGCTGTGTGTGTGCACGCGACTCTAAAAATTACATAACCTCTCCAGGCTTTAGTTAGTGAATAGGAACAGCATTAGTGTTTAGCTGTCGGTGATGGTGTGAGGAATGAGTAAGTTGATGGGGCTGGGAAGCTCAGTGGGAAAGAGTGTTTGCTGGGCAAACACAAGGATTGAGTTTAATCCCCAGAAACCGCATAGGAAGCATATCACACATAAGAGACATATTGCACACATACAACACGTATACAATACCCCCCCCCAATAAGGTGTGAAGGCAAGATACATTACCCCATGCTACATGTAGCGAATATATGTTATTAATAACAGCTGGCCAAATTTTGTGTTAATTCAAATGACTGATTACGATGATCATCTACAGAGTCAGATTATTCTTTATGTTATCTAAGCTTATATTGATAGCAACAAACCTTTTTATACGTGTCTCTTTCTGGAAGTTAGCTGGTGAATACGGTTGCTAAATCCCGACATCTATCTTAGATGTGTGCTTTGCAATTCACTCGGGACCTCTACTTCCACAAGGGATCCCACATATTTCAAAGTAAAGTGTTAAGTATGCATTTGTTGTTTCTGTACCCCTTTTTTGTTCCTCTCTGACATATTCTCCTGAAGGTCCTTTAAAGCAAACATCCGTGCACCTAAAATGGAGGGTGTTCCTGTATGTGACATGGGGTTGGTTTGTCTGAAGGGAAGCTCTTGTGTGGAAGTAAATGGGCTTCGGTGACTCACTTCCCCTGAGCAAGGGCGTCTGTGGCTCCTCCCCACCCTCTCCCTTTCTCCTCTTTCTCTCTTCATTCTAGGTGGCATCTCCACATTTTTTACATATTTTTCTTTTCTTTCTTTTCAAGGTAGGGTTTCACTCTAGCCCAGGCTGACCTGGAATTCATTATGGAGTCTCAGGCTGGCCTCGAACTCATGGTGATCCTCCTACCTCTGCCTCCCAAGTGCTGGAATGAAAGGCGTGTGCCACCATGCCTGGCTTGCATCTCCACATTTTTAAGCAAATGAAAGTTGTGAATTTGCCAAGGAACCCTCAAAATACTGCACTGAAGGGAAGGAAGAAACTGGTCAAAAACCACAGAGCGATTAATGCCTGAATGAACTCAAATGAAACGTTGCTCTGTATTCCATCCATTCCACTGCAGCTCAGCTGAGGTGATCAAAGAATACAGAATCCTGTACTTCCTTATTTGGCCAAAATGATCTAAAGCCCAGTGCCAGTGTGTGTGTGTGAGTGTGGGGCAGAAGGGCATATGAATTTCCATTTGCATACATGCTATTGATTTTTTACTAGTAGGGGAAAACACTGTATAATATCTTAACAAAGGAGACTTAGTTTTGTTTGTTTGTTTGTTTTGTTTTACGAGGTAGGGTCTCACTCTAACCCAAGCTGACCTGTAATTCACTCTGTAGTCTCAGGCTGGCCTCAAACTCACGGCGATCCTCTTACCTCTGCCTCCCGGGTGCTGGGATTAAAGGCGTGCACCACCACACCCGGCGGAGACTTAGTTTTTATAGTAAGCAATGTCTTAAATAAATAGCTGCCATCTGTAAATGTCTGGTTTAAGCATCGCCCCAGTGAAGACGAGGGGTCAGGCAAAATGCCTCTTCAGTTGGCATACTTGGACCCTTGCATTTCTCGCACACTTACAACCCCTGGATGGAATCCGGAGTTGTCAGCCTCCTCCAGGGAAGTCCCGGTCTCCTCCTGGCAAGAAATGCTGCTTGAGTGAGGAAGGAGGCCAGAAGGTTCATGCCACAGGCATGCGAGTCTTGCTCGAGGCACAAACCCAAGCAAGCAGCAGGCTCAGGAGTGTGTCCTCTGCTTCCGACGGACTTGCCCCTCCTCAGCTCAGACCCACTGCTTCCTTCCACCCTCAGTTTCCAGGGCGCTGCTCAGCATGGCTCCACCGAACACCCCACACCTTCGACACAAAGCTCTGGCCCATCCTTGCCGCACGCGCGCGCTTGCGTTTGGAGGCAAGGAGAGACGATTAACGTGAGTGAGTTTTGCGATGCGCTCAGCAAGCCACATCCAGTTCTCAGCTCCCAAATGTCTATTACGCAAAGTACGCGTGCTAAGGCCGCCCACCCACTTTGTACACAGACGAGTCTTCCGTGGGCCGGAACAGGGAATCTTGGCTTTTCAACATCCTTAAGCTGAGAAACAAGTTCACTCCCTGGTTAACAGTTGAAGGACGGAGTAAGTGAGACTCAGGGAGTCGGCAAGGGAAACTGGGTTGTTTTCAGGAAGTCACCAACCACATTTCTTCCTCTCATTGACTCTTCTCTGCACACACCAAGAAGAAAACATCTTGCTGCTTCTCCCACTTCTCCATCCACGCCAAAGACCAGACCTAAGGATTCCCTTGTTGCTTGGTGTACTAAGTAATGATATTTTTTAATAGTTCTTTGGGGGGACAGAATATTCTTAGGCAAAAACATCACTAATTAAAAAGCATATACAGGGCTGGAGAGATGGCTTAGCGGTTAAGTGCTTGCCAGTGAAGCCTAAGGACTCCGGTTCAAGGCTCGATTTCCCAGGACCCACCTTAGCCAGATGCACAAGGGGGCGCACGCGTCTGGAGTTCGTTTGCAGTGGCTAGAAGCCCTGGTGCGCCCACTCTCCTCTCTCTCTCTGCCTCTTTCTCTCTCTGTCACTCTCAAATAAATAAATAAAATAAACAGAAAAAAATTTTTAAAAAGCATATACAAATATTATCTCCAAAAATTTTTGTTTGTTTTTTCAAGGTAGGGTCTCACTCTAGCCCCGGCTGACCTGGAATTCACTATGTAGTCTCAGGGTGGCCTCGAACTCATGGCGATCCTCCTACCTCTGCCTCCCGAGTGGTGGGATTAAAGGCATGCGCCACCACACTGGGGTCTTATCTCCAACTTTTATATTTCCAAAATGGATTCAACAAATAGAGAAATTTTGCCGGAATACCAGAAATCCTGTGAGTAGAAAGATAAGAGCCTAGTCACGTCATCAGAGATGACAAAATGCCTTTGCTTCCAAATAACGGTGTTTTGCAATAATAGGACTTGAGTGTGAATATTAGGGGTTTGAAAGCATGGGGCGGGGAGATTAGAAGGCACGGTGGGTTTTGGTGAAGTTCTAGACCTGATTTTTCTGTAATTGTTTCAAAGACAACGAATGGTCATTTTTGCCTGAAAATGACTGGTTTGGACTATGTCAGCTTGTGGGGACCCTCTGTGCACTGTAAATCTGCAACCTGCTCTGCATGTGCCTTCATTGACGGTGGACAGGCAGTTGAGGTGGAGATGGTCGGCGCTACGTGAGCAAGTGCAGTGGAGGTTTGGGCTGGGGGCGGTTCCAAGGCAGACCTCAGGGGACAGAGGGAAGCTTAAGGAAAGTGGCAGGTACGGGACCAGGAGGGTGAGAGGCATTGACTTTCCTCAGGGAAGCTACAAGGGCGAAGCAGTGAAGAAGGAGTGTGTGGTGGTTTGATTCAGGTGTCCCCCATAAACTCAGGTGTTCTGAATGCTAGGCTCCCAGCTGATGGAGATTTGGGAATTAACGCCCCCTGTAGGCGGTGTATTGTTGGGGGCCGGCTTATGGGTGTTAGAGCCAGTGTCCCCTTGCCAGTGTTTGGCACACTCTCCTGTTGCTATGGTCCACCTTCTGTTGGCCAGGGGGTGATGCCCACCCTCTGCTTATGCTAACATTTTCCCATGCCATCATGGAGCTTCCCCTCGAGCCAGTAAGCCAAAGTAAACCTTCCCCCACCCACAAGCTGCTCTTGGTTGGGTGATTTCTACCAACAACGCAAATCTGACTTCAACTGAGTACACGTGCTCCTTCCCATGCGCAACGACGCCATCCAACACCTAGAAACTGTCCTTACAAGCCTCTTTTCTTTCTCCCTCCACAGCCCTCTCCTCCTGTGCCACGTCATGACTTGGCTCAGGTCACAGTGAGGTTTTAAGTGCAAAGTGACGTTTTCATTCTATACCCTGGCATCAGTGCCGAGGCGAACCAGTGGGAATCGCTAGGCAAATGTAAACAGAGTTAGAAGGACGGGTAATGCCAATAGAAAGAGGAGTTATTTTTTTTTTCTCATATGAGAAATGGAGAAACTGAGGCCCAGAGGAAATAATTAGCCAGTCTTTTATATTTCTGCATGGACCCTGTTCCATCCATTCCTTGCAGCAAACCCAGGGCGTCGGTTATGGATAGAGCATGGATTTCTGTGGTTGTTTTTTTTTTATAATAACTACAATGAAAATGTCTCATTCTTTTTACATTCTGGAGCCTAAGTTTAAGCCCACCCCAAAGTCACCTTGTTAACCCAGCAGCCTCGTGTAGCAGAAGGTGGGAGGGTGAAGGCATTGCCCACTAGGGGGGGCTCAGCCTCCACCCCAACAGGCGCGTGAGTGTGTGTGTGTGTGTGTGTGTGTGTGTGTGTGTGTGTGTGTGTGTGTTTGTGGCGTTAATAGGTAAAATACGTACTAATGTTGAAATATCAGAAACTTGAGGCATTACAGACCTCAAAGGCGCTTATGGCCCGGGAAGGGAAGAGGCCACTGGCAAGAAGAACACACAGACTCCAGAGCTCTCTGGTAAACTCTCAAACCCAGGCAGGGGACCACACAGAAGTTCCCCAGAACCCTCTGTTTATGGAGAAGGGTGCTCCAGTGTCCTTGAACGGTCCTTCTAGAATAATCGGGCCACAGGTCAGATCCGGTCCCGGAGGTGGTGGGGTGGGGTGGTTGCTTAGACATCCTTCCACCCCTGACCAGAAAGAACCTCCAGGGTGGCCTAAGCTACACCATCCCCCACTCTGCGGGGTGGGGCGTGGTGAGCATTGTTGCTGCGGGGGGGGGGGCGGGGGGGCGGGGCGGGGGAGTCAGCTGGGGGCTGGTGGTGAGGGCCAGGAGCCTGGCCTGAGTCAGCAGCCACCCCACGGTCTCAAGGTCTCACTCTGCTGGCCAGGAGATGACTAGGTTATGCCCAGAGACCAGGATGGCAGCCATCCCCTGGCCTTGTCTCTCCCTACCCCCATCCAGATTATAGGAAGCCTTCTGGCCTCAGCTCACCTGGGAAACAAAAAGGATTCTTCTTATTCCCGAGACTTCATAGTTACATCTCCATTAGCAAATAACTGGGGTTTTCATTCCCACAGCAAACAAGGCTCGCCACAAACCGTGGATGCTCCTAACTGGAGAGAGGGCATGGATTGGCAAGTAGGCACGGGAGCCTCAGCCACATGCCACCACCGTGTCTCTCGGGAAAGGGCTGGTTACCAGCAGTGCCTCTGAAGGGTGCCAGGGGCCCTCCGGCTACACCCCAGGGGCGATGAGATTGCTTTTGTGCACGGCCGGCAGGGAAAAGCACCCTTCTTGTTGACCGGCTGCGTGTCACGCCCAAGATAAACGGCTTGGAGGAGGGGCCCGAAGTTGAGGGTCTCCCTTCCACCCGGGGTTCATCCCCAGGTCTTCTGGCACTTTACTAAATGAGCTGCTGTAATTTCACTCGCTTCAAACAGCCTTCCACGGCCAGGCCCACTTCCATCCAGACACGGCCACAGCCTTTGTCACTCGGAAAGCTAGCGAAGGGCAGCTTGGAGCGCCCCTCCCACTGGAAGCAAAATGAGGGCTCTTGGCTGTCTATATCATGAGAAACTCCTTAAAATATTTTTTTTGGTTTTATTTATTTATTTGAGAGCAACAGACAGAGAGAGAAAGAGAGAGAGAGGGAGAATGGGCGTGCCAGGGCCTCCAGCTACTGCAAAGGAACTCCAGCTGCGTGAGCCCCCTTGTGCATCTGGCTAACGTGGGTCCTGGGGAATTGAACCTGGGTCCTTTGGCTTCACGGGCAAGTGCTTAACCGCTAAGCCATCTCTCCAGCCCTCATAAGAAACTCTTGAGTGTCGGCCTGGGGGAACTTTCAGTGCCAGGACTTTGAACCGTATCCAGTGCTCAGCAAATACCTCGTGGGTCAAGCATTTGAGAAGAGCTTAGCTAGGTAATCGATCTGCTCTGGGGCATTCAGTGGTACCTTGCTGGCACCTGGGATGGCCCGGGGAAACCAGCGACTTCATTCACACATTTGGTATCCTGTGTTTGTGTGTGTGTGGGGGGGGGGGGTGCTGGAGAGCTCCGGTCTCCTGTCCCTTCTCTCTCTCTCTCATTCCCAAGATTATGTGGCAATGCAGTTGGACCTTTCACGTGGCAGCTTTAGTCCCAGAGGCCAGGGCCAGGGCCTCCAGCCCACAACGTAACCCAACGTCATTGTCACTGTCACCAAAGTGGCCACAGGCCGTTCAAACGCAAGGAGGAAGGAAATAGAAACCATTATCCAGCGGCCATAGCGTCATGAAATTTGTAGCTATCTTTAGTTTGCCATAGGCCAGTCCATTGATGAAATTATCCATTTCTAGTGATAAAGGATTTTTCTTTTCTGAATCGCCTACTTCCAGCACTCCTCATGGCTGCCTCCTGTCGCTATGCCTGGGGCACTGTGGGGGCCAGTGCATCACGAAGTATCTGTAAAGTGCTTGACGGGTTCCGTGTCACCTGTAACAAAACAACGCTGCCTTTAGTCCCTTCAGAAGTTGGAGTGGTGTCCTGGGCTGGGGTATCCAGGTGCCCTGACGTCAGTTTCCTATATCAAGTCATCGCTTGGGGTTCATCCTGTTTTATTTTACTTACAATGTGTAAAGTCTCCTCTGGGGAGTGTCATCCACCCTGGCCACTGACCGCAGGGCCGTTTTCCAGGGTGACATCTTTGCTTTTCCCCGTCACCGCTCGGCTCACGAGTCAGGGTGGGTGCATACCTTGTTGTGGCCGGACTCCAAAGTGTCCCCCACGAGGCTGGGGAAATGGCTCAGTGGGCAAGACATGTGCCGTTCAACCATGCGCAGCTGAGTTCAGACCCACGCACAGCTTTTCTGAGTGGTGGCCTGCGCCTCTCATCCCAGCTCTGGTAAGATGGAGATGGGAGAATCCCAATCCAGCTTCCATGTAAGACCCCCCCCCCCCCGTCTCCAAAAATAAGGTGGAGAGGGATTAACGAAGATACCCCACATTGGCCCACATGCATGCACACACATGCACGTGCACACACACACACACACACACACACATGAACATGCATATATGCACACATATATGCCACACACACACATACAAAAGAGAGAGAGAGAGAGAAAGAGAAGAAATGTCCCCTACAGGCTCATGTTTTGAACTCTTAGCCACCAGCTTGTGGCGCTGTTTTGGGAAGCAATGGAGACTTTAGGACACGGGGCCTGGCTAGCGTAGAGGAAGGAATTCTTCAAGAAAGACCTAGAAAAGCTATCAGCCCAGCGCCTGGGTCTGGCTGCTCTCTGCCCTGTGCAGTGGGAACATCTGATGCCACACGCTCCCCTGACCATGAACTCCTGCTATGTATGTCCCTTAGTCGAGGACTGAGAGCTCCCCAAAGTGTGGGGCCACAGTCAACCTTTCTCCCCTCATTTCTGAGGCATCCTGGTCACGGCGTGAGAGTAGCAATGCCGTGTATTGTCCTCATGTTGGTGTTTCTCTGTCTCTTCAGGTTTCCAACGTGGGTCGCTGCGGGAGGCCAGGATTGCCCACGTGTAGGGAGCACGTGGTGGCAGAGAGGGTTTGGTTAAACGTGAATCTTGGCAGATGAGGTACCCTAGGAAGATAGCAAAGCGAGGGTCTGTATCATAATTTGAGCACCAGCAAGTACAACTCTAAAGGGGGAAGGGCGGGACAAAACAACTGGAGATGGCTTTTGTCAGGTGTACCCCATGAGCCCTGGGACCCTAGAAACCTCTTTTCCAGCAGGCTGGGGGATATCTCGCTGCGAATATCTGGGCTGATGGCAAGCTGTTGAATGACTTGGCCCGTGGGTGTCCTTGGCAGTTCCACTCTAAGTACTTCCAAAGTCCCCTGACAAGGCTAAAAACTCCTCATTCAACCGAAGATTCTTACACATTATTTAAATCTGATGCAAATGCAGGGTCTGCTCTGAGCCCTGGCAGCTCTCGATTTTTATATTTTCAGAACAGTGAGGCCTGCCATCAGTTCACTAGAAGTTCAGTCCAAGATGTGCCTTCCCTGACATTTGTTCATTCTTTATGCAGGTAACATTTTGGAGAATTTAAAAAGAAGTCATCTTTGTGCTCCATTCCCTGCCCCCCTCCAAAACAACTTCGAAAACCATCTCAGACATTTGTTGCACGCATAATGCTGGAAGACGGCGTCTTCCCCACGGCTGGGATGTCTAAGTTGGACTCTACAACTCACCTCTTTGGCATCCCCATCGTCTGTTTTTTTAAGATGATATTTCAGTGGAGAGAACTGCTTGTTTGACCCAAGGAATTAGGCTCCACGGAGCACAGGCATATTCTGGGGCTGCTGGGATGAATAGCAGGGGCCAAACCCCAGAGAGGACAGAGGAGAGAGTGAGTGTGTGGAGCTGACCGTTCGCTCTGCATTTCTGTCCTCTCTCTCTCTCTCAGAGCTGGTCTTGAGCCCCTTCCTTCATCCGCTGAGCACCCCGCTTAGAGCTCACAGAAGCCCCGCCTACTCTGCACCTGGGACCTGAGGGAAATCAGGCTTGTCTGAAAAGTCAAAAGTGCAGGCCAATAGTGGGCGGGGGGGGGGGGTGGGGGGCGGGGGGAAGAGCCCAGGAGGATGTTGCGTGGGCCATGTTCCTTCTATGCAAGATGTAGGTACCTTGGAAATTCAGCTCAACTTGTGTGTGTGTGTGTTCTGATGTGTATATACAGAAAGTATGTATCCAGATACAGATATATAAAAGATGCTATCATATATGTGCTTTTTGTATGCATATAAACATTGTGTATATGTATATATGTGTATGTCTACATGCATATATGTACTCTGTGCTCCCTGTAATACTCTCTCTGTACACTTATGTCATGCATGTCCATACGCTGTGCATACATACCCACACATGCATTTTTCACATTGTGGCTACTTTGGGAAGAAAGAGGTGGTGGTGGGGGGGGAGAGTGGAAAGAAATACAAGAAATGTGGCATAGTGCACCTGTAATTGTCCCACGAGAGCTACAGAGCCTCTGGCATCTATCTTCCGGGCTCATGTTCACCCCACCAGGGAGCCAGGGTTCCAGCCCCCCTAGCAATGAGGTAGGGCCAGGAGACCAGCTTCTCACCAGTAGAAGGTGAGTCGCGCTGAGGTGAGCGAACGCCTGCCTTACCTGGCTTCATTGAAACCGCCGTCCATGCCCACAGTACATTCTAGAACGCCAATTCACTTTGGCCACAGAGAGTTGTTTGTAGGAAGGAAGGGATTTTGTTTGCTGACCACTATCAAGTGCATGAGGAAAAAAGAAAACATGCCACAATGGTTATGATCATTGCAGCTTGAGACCCTTTCGTGGCAGTACATAGCGCTCCATTCCGCAAAGGTACAAGTCAGAAGCAGAACTGAATGACTGTGGAACGCGCCGAGTTCCGTCACAGATTGCTTGGTAGCAGTGAATGACACTGTTTAGTCAGAAGAGAGAGAGGAAGTGAGATGTGATGGGGGAGACATGACGGATGGGTGGCCCTCCTTTTAGAGAGGGTACGGAGGAAATGAATGTCTGCAGACTTCTCCTGGGCCCTACGTGGCAACCATACCACTTCCTACATACCTTTGAGAAAAATCACGACAAGATCTTCAGCATTTCCCTGAGGGACTTCAAAAAGTAAGAATAACCAAGCTGAAGGGCTGAGTGCTTGTGGATCGGTCACTGAAATGATCACCAACGGGATGGGTGACTCACGGAACACTGAGCCAACTTCTGCGTGTTGTCTAGAGAGACAGGCCTTTCCTCATTTTGATTCCTATGTTGTTTGGTCATTTGACATATAATCATGTTTTTAAACTTTTTTGTTTGATTTTATTTGCTTGAGAGAGAACAAGACAGATAGAGGGAAAGAGAGAGAGAGAGAGAGAATGGGCATGATGTCAGGGCCTTCAGCCACTGCAAACAAACTCCGGACACGTGTGTCACCTTGTACATATGGCTTACGTGTGCTCTGTGGAATCGAACCTGGGTCCTTTGGCTTTGCAGGCAAGCACCTTCACAGCTAAGCCATCTCTTCAGCCCTATAGAACCGTTTTGTTTTTTTTTTTTTAAGATCTCATTTAACTTAAATATTCCCCAGAAAGGATTTGAATTGAGCCATTTTTGTTTTGCTTCACCATTCTCTTAGTGGACTTTAAATACTTAGCACTTCAGATCCCCCCCCCCCCACCAAAACCCTATAATTAGCTGTGACTTTCTTCCTCAGGTAAATTATAAGCTCACCTTGAGTTGTTTTGCCTATTAATTGCAGCAAAAGTCCGCACTGCCTGGCGCTGCATTCAAGGGAAACCGCAGGTACGGTACTTGGCAGGTTAAGGCGAGCTATATGTTTTGTGCCGTTAGACTTGGGAGGTCCCCATTCATGAAAACATATTCCTCACTGATATAATCTCAGATGCCTGAGACGTCTGAAATGCAGCCACTAGTGTTCACTGCTTTGCCTTACTCATGGGGGGGGGGGAAAAAGGCCACAAATTCAATGTTAAAGAAACCCAGGAAAGGGGACGGTTCCAGGAGGAAGTTGGCAGTGGGAAAGCAAAATCTTCATCTGTATGGCGTTCAGCCACGCAGCCCTCTTCTGCATCTGACCGAACCTCACTCTGCTCTTTGCTCGTAGCCCCGAGACTTCAAAGCGCATCCTACTCCCAGGCCACTCCGCGAGGGAGAGCCGAAGGGACACGCAGCCAAGAGAGACAGCTGGCCGCTTCGCCCGGCTCGACCTCCCCCGCCCCTTCCTCCAGTAGAGTAGCTTCAGGCCGCGGGGCTCCCACAAGTCATGTCCTATCTCTCAGCGTTTGACCAGTTGGCCAGACGGGCTCTCTTCACTCCTTTTTGTGCACAGGTCATCTGAGGAGAAAGGGGATTCAGGACAGTGAGGTTGTACTGGGCGGAAAGGGAGGACTGGACTGGGTGTGAAGTGACTGTCTAGAGCGTCGGGCATGGATGGAGGCCTTAAGTGATTCACAATAATAAAAGGTCACCAGACAGTTGGCGGAGAGTGAAAACGGGAGACTTCATGCAGAATGAAAGAGACAGCTATGGTGCCCTGCCATTTTTCCATGAGCCAACGCAGAGGATTTTGAGCTTAGAAAAATTTTCCTTAGGGCTGGGGCGGTAGTTGAGCCATGAATGACGCTGCTTTTGCAAGCATGAGGGACTTGGAGGGACTGAGACGATTTAAGATTAAAGATGTGGAACCCAGCCGGGCGTGGTGGCGCACGCCTTTAATCCCAGCACTCGGGAGGCAGAGGTAGGAGGATGGCCATGAGTTCAAGGCCACCCCTGGGACTACAGAGTGAGTTCCAGATCAGCCTGGACCATACCTCGAAAAACCAAAAAAAAAAAGATGTGGAACCTGTGTAAACAGCTGGGTCTGGCCACACAGATCTGTAACCCTAGTTCTGTGTGGAGCAAAGACCAGAGAATCACCAGGGTTTATGAACAGCAAGCTCTGCAACCAGTAAGAGGACTCCGTCTCAAGGGAAAAGACGTGGGTGATTAATGGAGGGAGGCAGCTATCATTATCCTCCATCAGCTGCGGTTGAGCGTAGGGTCTGCCACAGGCTCACGCATCGGTCACCACATCAGCTCTTACACAGGTGTATCACAAACACACAAACATACACACACACACACCATAGCCACAAACAGCATGCACAACAAAAAAAAATAAAAAAGGGGGGGGGAAGAAAATGTTTATTCATACATCTTCATGGCACTTTTGACTTTATGTTGTGATATTTGTGACTCTCCTTCTCTGATATTAGAGTGGGACTTGGTCTGATTCTCAGCCTATCAAGCTGAGATGAAACTTGGGTTCACACTGGGCCGACAGGCAGCTTCCTTGAACAGAGAGATACGGGCCAGACGTAGATTCCCAGGGAAAGAAAAGAGAGCTGGGGAGAGAAGAAGGGAAGGGATAGAGGAGATGGGGGTTCAGACAGGGCACCTGAAGGATGGACATGTGCAGGTCTGAGTCTTAGATTGGAGAATGAAACACAGGGGTTTCTTATGAGCTTCATTGCGAGACTTGGTTCAGTGTGGAAGGTTCATTAATGGGAAAAGTTTTGTATTCAGAAACCTATTCTGTTTTGTGTTTATATCTTTTTTTAAATTTTTTTTTGTTCATTTTTATTTATTTACTTGAGAGTGCCAGAAAGAGAAAGAGGCAGATAGATAGATAGAGAGAGAGAGAGAATGGGTGCGCTAGGGCTTCCAGCCACTGCAAACGAACTCCAGATGCGTGCGCCCCCTTGTGCATCTGGCTAACGTGGGTCCTGGAGAATTGAGCCTCGAACCGGTGTCCTTAGGCTTCCGAGGCAAGCGCTTAACCGCTAAGCCATCTCCAGCCCTTGTGTTTATATTTTTGTGTTTAGAAACCTCTTCTGCTTTATGTAATACACGTGTTTAAACTTTTCATTACCCAATCAGCTGCAAGTTCATTGAGGGGAAAAAGAGGGGAAAAAAAAAAAAAGCTCATTTAATTTGCCCGAACAAGGTAACGTGGGTGCTACTGCCTAAATGCTTCTGCTTGGCAGCCCACCTGCCTCAGTTTGCTTGTGAACAGCCCGGTGATGAGCTGGGAAGCTGCGTGTGTCACTCTGCGGTGACACCTCCTTCCACTTGGCTCTTCCTTCGACACGGAGCAGTCCATGCATCCCAGATGGTGAGGCTGGAGGAGTGAATCTCTCTCGGGTCGTACCGAGTCTTGGTCTTTACTACCTCGTGCTGGACGTGTAGCCTAAATAACAAGCCTATATGAAACTTTTGATAATTCGGAGTCTGTTTTTTTTTTTTTTTCCAGTATAGCATAACCTAACAGCTAGAATATTCAATGCATATTTCTTTTAAAATGAGTGAATGAAGAGCCAGGCGTGGTGGCGCACGCCTTTAATCCCAGCATTCAGAGGTAGAAAGAAGGATCGCTGTGAGTTCGAGGCCACCCTGAGACTCCATAGTGAATTCCAGGTCAGCCTGGGCTAGAGTGAGTACCTCAAAAAAACCAAAAAAATTTTAAAAAATTTAAATTAAAAAAGGAGTGAATGAGTCCATGAATCAAGTGGATAAACTAAAGAATAGAATTACCTCTTCCTTTCCACATATATTTATATTTACTTTCTTCTTTCCTTGGGAACTCTCGTACCTATTTGGCAGCTAATGTCTTCTTCCTTAAGTATGCCGTGGAGCTTTTCAGGGAAGGCACAGACGTTCAACATAATACATTTAGAACAAGCTACACAGGGCACGTGCCGCGTTACAGAGCTTGTCTTGGGACCTGGACTTCGCAGCTGGATGAAGCATGCCCCTGCCCTTGGAGGCAGGGTGCCCCTTCTAGCGAGGGAGGCTGAGTCAATAATAACAGCCATAGCTGCGCCGAGCAGGAGGCAGCTGCCTGCTTTCTAGGAGAGAGAAAAGGAAGGGCGACTTCTGCGTGGGAGGTCTAGAGGTCCGAGAGAATACCAGAAGGCTGTGAGGTGAGAGACCGGGACATGTTCAAGTTCAGAGAAGAGGGCAGGCGGAGGGGTCATCGGAGATGATTCCAGAAGGGCGAGCCAAGGTTGGATCGTGAAGTCCTGCTGTGCCTCGTTCAGGACGTTGAAGGGCACCCGATAGATGGGGACGTGGAAGACGCCGTGTCCTCACTAGTCCATCACTGTGACATCAGGCCATTGGCTATCTGGGTGAAGGTGGTATCGGGCTGTCAGAGCATTTATGTCAGAGCACAGGAGGGACTTAAGTCCCCAAAGACCATGCTGGCAGTGGTGTGGGAAGGCGCATGGAAGAAGCTAGTGGTCAGTTGGCCCCCTGCAGCCCAGGCAGGTGGTGGGGACTGCTGTTTATCTGCAGCCCCTGAGTGCAGTCTGAGTTCCCGGGGCCTCACACTTTGATGGGAATCAGGGCCACAGCTGCTTGCGGTTCCGGGTTCTCCAACTGGCAGAGACGTTTGTGGGGGCCTCGGTGGTACCAAGGCTCCTTGGCTGCCTGATTCACACCAACCGCTTGAAGAAATTCAATATATTCTGGTATTTTCAAACTCCTTTCCCAGCTTCTATCGCCCATGCACAAGCTAAAACACACAACCCGCACGACAGACGGCAGCATTATCTTTTTTTCTTCGAGTATTGAACTCTTGGCAAGTATTTTTATGACGGCTTTAAGCCTGTAAGAAAACTGGTATTAGATACTTGTGTAATATTTTCTTGTTTGAGATCAGAGTAAAATCTCCTATCTATGACAAATGGAGGGAGGGGCTTTCTATCCTTTTCTCTACTTTTTCTGCATAGTCAATGCAAAAATAAATCCCGCATAAATTAAATAATTTAAAAGTTGCAGTCCTCAGACAAACTCACTGAATAAAATTCTTCTTTTTTTCTTTGTTTTTGTTTTTCGAGGCAGGGTCTCACCCTAGCTCAGGCTGACCTGTAATTCAGTATGTCATCTCAGGGTGGCCTCGAACTCACGGTAATCCTCCTACCCCTGCCTCCCGAGTGCTGGGATTAAAGGCGTGCGCCACCCCATGCCATGCCCGGCTACATCCAGCATTTTATATGGGTAACTGGGGATGGAACCAAAGGCCTTACTTCTGCAAGGAAAGTGCTTTACTGACTATTTTCTCGACTCCATCCCATTTTGAGATTCTCTTGCATTTCTTTTTCCCTTCCTTCCTTTTTTTCAGATTTTTCAAGGTTGGGCCTCGCTCTAGCCCAGGCTGACCTGGAATTCACTATATAGTCTCAGGGTGGCCTCGAACTCACGGCGATCCTCCCACCTCTGCCTCCCGAGTGCTGGGATTAAAGGCGTGCGCCACCACGCCCGGTTTAAGCTTCCGTTGAGCTACTCCACGTCCACATTAGAGTCATAAGAGAGCCAGAGAGTGTGTGTGTGTGGGGGGGGGGGGGGGGTGTGCGCCTTTCCGGAATGGTCCAAGGATGCTAGAGATAGTTTGCCCCCACTGCAAATTAATGTAGGTCAGAACCCCCAGTAAAGAAAGTCCCTCTGCCTGTCCCCAGCCCCCTCCTTAGGCCTGGGGCTGGGCCTGAGACGGGCCTCAGATCACTTCTCTGCCCTGTTCCAAAGAGGGCAAACATGGTCGGCTCCAGAGCTGAGCTTGGCACGCGCTCTCCTCCTCAGCAGTATGCCCTGGCAGCCGGGCCCTGTTCCACAGCCATTGCCATGGAGAGACATAGATGAGGCCCTTCAGAGAGGCAGGGCTCGGGGCCAAGGCATTTACGCCCCCCAGGGCTCCCTTCTGCCGTCCCTCCTGTTCCGCAACAACACCGGGTGATGCCTGCTGCCCCTAATTTGACATCGGGTGCGGGGTGGGGGGGGGGGGCTCCGCTTGTTGGTTTTCGTGGAAGGTTGAGGTGGGTCGTGGGTCATGTCAAGGGGGACTGCGGATGCTAAAAGGTAGGAGGGATACAGGAGACAGAGTGTGATCTGCAGTTCTATGGGGGCCTTGAGGACGAACGAACAGAAAGGCGGGAGGTGGGTTGGCAGCGACCGAGGGGACAGCTCACGAGGAACAGCCCTGGGCCTCGGTGACCCTTTTACATTTCACAATGCTTTATACACGTTTGTCATCCAGCCATGTCCCCGTGACAACCCCGGGAGGCAGGCAAGCGAGGTAGGCATAATTAATCTCATTTCATAGCTGATGCAGTTGAGGCTCAAAAGAGACCGAAACTAACTAGCTACGAGGTGGAGCTAGGAACAGAAGAATTCTAATCTCTTGGATCAAATATTAGTCTTCAATTTGCACAACCCCTGTCCTCCTTCAGCTAGTTATTTTATTTTATTTTATTTTGGTTCTGCAAGCAGCTTTCTTCTATCTTCAGATTTATTCTCCCCCCTCCACCCCTGCCCCTGAAAATGGGCCCAGGATCTTTCCTTTCTCAGCCCCTCTCTCCCCTGTAAATCCTGGATTCCAGGGTCCATACTGAAACGTGCGTGGCTTTGCAGTGTTTTGCTGCACGTGGAGGATTTCCTGGAGGAACACTCACCAGCGACTTGCCAGCGCCTCCTCTGCGGGAACAGGACAAGGCACGCCACGCCCAACGTACCTGCTCACCCAGAGGCTGGCTCCAGTGAGAATGGATAAGCAGCTCCTCTCCAGCCTCATCGGGAGATACAACCAAAAAGTTTGGGGAGAGAAAAGCAAAGACTTACGCCCGCACAATGAAACTGGCCGCTATATGAGGAGAGACTCAATCAAGAAGGCTTCTGGAAGCACCAAGTAGAGCCTGAGTTCAGAAGACCAGCTGAGCAGCAGCACCTGGCTGCCTGACTTGTCTTCTTCCCTCAAAAGCCAGGTTCGGGGCTGGAGAGATGGCTTAGCGGTTAAGCGCTTGCCTGTGAAGCCTAAGGACCCCGGTTCGAGGCTCTATTCCCCAGGACCCACGTTAGCCATATGCACAAGGGGGCACACGCGTCTAGAGTTCGTTTACAGTGGCTGGAGGCCCTGGCGCGCCCATTCTCTCCCTCTCTCTCTCTCTCTCTGCCTCTAAAAAATTAAAAAATAAAGCCAGGTTCGGCAACAGCCCTCCAGGACTCCGGTCCTACTGCTAGGAGTTGATGCATGGCTAAAGCTGAGCTCAGCAAGGCTGTTGCCCATTTTCTCCTCACCCCCTGCCTGCATCTGTCCATCCAGCCTCAGTCAAGGCTGAGCTAGGATTTGAAATTCCATGGGGCATGAAGGTTTTGGGAGTACTTCCCTGCCCTGGGTGATGATGGCAAAGGGTCTATTATAAAACTTGGTTGCTTGCAAAACAACTGAAAACTGGTTTGTCAAAAGCTAGCCCTGGGCTGGAGAAGATGGCTTAGCGGTTAAGGTGCTTGCTTGCGAAAGCCAAAGGGACCCAGGTGCGATTCCCCAGGACCCACGTAAGTCAGATGCCCAACGTGGCACATGCGTCTGGAGTTTGTTTGCAGCGGCTGGAAGGCCCTGGCTCGCCGGTTCTTGATCTGCCTCTTTCTCAATCTGTCAAATAAATAAATAAGATATATATATTTTAAAAAGCTATCCCTTCTGTTTGTGTGACATGAACTTTTTAATACAATAATTGCAGCCTAGCTGGGCGTGGTGGCGCATGCCTTTAATCCCAGCTCTTGGGAGGCAGAGGTAGGAGGATCGCCGTGAGTTCGAGGCCACCCTGAGACTCCATAGTGAATTCCAGGTAAGCGTGGGCCAGAGTGAGACTCTACCTCCAAAAAAAAAAAAAAAAGATAAATAAATTAAATTAAAAATTGCAGCCTGCTAGGACAAGGTAGTGGATATGTGATGGGAATATAAACACCAGTGGGCCTCCGTGAGTGGGCATTGTGTGAGCGAGGGCTCACTCCTGCCCGGCTGGGGGCCACCCTGCATGGACTGTATCCTGTGCTGCTGAAGAAGAGAGGGGGCAGCGAGAGACCAAATATACTCTGGGCAGCGTGTTTCAAAAGCCTCAGAGCTTTCCAAGTGCAGGGCTCCTGCAGCAGGCTTGTGTTTTGTGACAAGAGTCTATTTATTATGGCTTGTGTTATGGGCCAGTCATTTCCTGCTCCAAAATAACGGAGTGGGCTTGACCCAGGCATCTCGAACTGAAGCCAGCAAAAAGAGAATAAATAAGGTCTCGATGGGGTTTCCAAGACAGGGTTGGGGGACAGATATTTTAGGGTCTTCTAGGGCCGTGCCAACTCTCCAGTTTTTATTCCTCTGAAATCAACAGAAAAAAAATCCTTCCTTTTTTAATTTTCTCTCTGGGTCAAATGTGCACAGATCGCAGGATAAAGCAGCAGTACCCACAGCTGATCTGACCTGCCTCGTGGTAGCTTAGCCCCCCTCCTTCCCCTCCATGGCGTTTATCTGGCTTTCTGTAAGAAATTCCACCCTTAGCCAGGCGTGGCGGCACACGCCTTTAATCCCAGCACTCGGGAGGCAGAGGTAGGAGGATGGCTGTGAGTTCAAGGCAAACCTGAGACTACAGAGTGAATTCCAGGTCAGCCTGGGCTAGAGTGAAACCCTACCTCGGGAAAAAAAAAAAAAAAATTAAAGGCGTTATCAGCTTTACTTATAAAAAAGAAATTCCACCCTTTAGGTGAAACTAGCCTTTGATATGAAAAGCAGGAAAAAGAAACTGGGATGTATGTAACCCCTTATAGCATACGGAGCGTAGCTGACCGTTTGTGTGAAGGTTTCATTAGCTCAAGGTACCGGTAAAGAAACTGAGGCTCAGAAAATCTAGGTGAGCATGTGAGCTTCGCAGCCAATAGGAAGAGAGCCTTTGCTTCTCTCACGTCAAATCCCATAACTCATCCACTTCCTGGGAGCGCATCCTAGGTTTTCTATGTAGCATCTGGCGGGGCCAGGGGCAGGAGGAAAGTGGCTTTAGGATACGAGGCAGATAAGGAAGAGAAAGAGTGAAAAGCTGAGGGAGGTGGAGGACTCGGTGCTCAGATCCAGACACAGTGTAGGCCGCAGAAGGTCCCCAGCACATGAGCCATACTTGTAATTTCTCCTGAGGTGACGTAGGGAGTTGGACATTAACAATGGTATGCATACAAGAATGGTTTTTTTTGGGGGGGGACAGTACTAGGGCAGCTCGTGTGTTAGGCAAGCAATCTACCACTGAATTATATATATATGTGTGTGTGTGTGTGTGTGTGTGTGTGTGTGTGTGTGTGTGTATACATATATATCTATATATCCCCAGCCCTGTTCCTTCACTTTATATTTGAGACAAATATATGTGTGTGTGTGTGTGTGTGTGTGTGTGTGTGTGTATACATATATATCTATATATCCCCAGCCCTGTTCCTTCACTTTATATTCGAGACAAAGTACTTGCTAAATTGTTCCAACTAGCCTTGAGCTCATTCTGTAGCCTAGGCAGGCCTTGAACTCGTGACCCTCCTGCGTCAGCCTCCCAAGCAGCAGGATTACAGGCCAACAACAGCAAGCAGTTGTTAGTAACATGATTTGTTTCTTTTCGTCTGATCCTAAATGAGAATAACGTACAAGTTTGACATACGAGCAGCCGGGAGGACCGGTCAGGAATCATGTTTCCACATGTGGGTTCCGCCAGCGGTTTTCACGTGATCTTGGGTAAGTCACCGAGAGACGCCGTAACCTGGGCTGGATGGGGAGGTGACAATCTCTGGAGCCACCGCCCTCTGCCTGTCCACGGACCTCTGGGCTGCTGGTTGAAGGAAGAGGCGTTGCGAGCAGGAACTAGCTCCTGGCCTCCAAAAAGGGGCGCCCCCCCCCTCCGAGAAGCAGCAACCAGGGCCCCCTGGTCACTTTGATGCTCACGGTCTGGGCTTGAAAGAGACAACCGGAGGGCTGTAAATAGCCCCGTGGGTCTCAAGGGATCAGTAGGGACTCCTCCGCAGGATCTCTAAATCGAGCCACTGTGGGAGGCGCAGACTTGGGCCCTCGTTGGCAGGATGAGGCCACAGGCTGGGGAAGGACGCAGGTCATCAGCTGAGGTGCCGTAACATCCTGCACGTCTCTGCTGTCTCCTTTCCTCATTCTCTCCCCTGGTATTTATTCCACCAGACCTGGTGGGGAGGAGGGCGAGGGCCTAGTGATTTTCTTTCTTTCTTTTTTATTTATTTATTTATCTCTTTATTTTACAGAGAGCAAGAGAGAGAGAATTGGTGATCCAGGGCCTCAGCCACTGTAATCAAACTCCAGAGGCTTGCGCCACCTAGTGGACATATGCGACCTTGCGCTTGCCTCACCTTTGTGCGTCTGGCTGATGTGGGATCTGTAGAGTCGAACATGGGTCCTTAGGCTACGCAGGCAAGCGCCTTACGTGCTAAGACATCTCTCTAGCCCGAGCCTGGTGATTTTTCTATCACTATATTGAGGAGTGGCTGCAGGGGTGAAAACAATCACATGGATAAGAGAAGATAAGGGCGGTTCACCACCTTGCCCGGGTGCGTAGGCTCTTCAATCCATCCTCACATGCCTGCACAGCGTACTTACATTGAGAGAGATTTGAACTGGCACTCCAATGGGAACTGTCCAGATGGGCACTGAGACGCACGTGTGCCGTCAGCTGATAGAATCCAGGTGAGAAAAGGGTGGCAGGTATGGCTGGAGTCTTGTTACAATTACAAGAAGAGGTGGGCAAAGGCTTCTGCCCACTGGGCTCTAATTGGGCATGCTTAGGGTTTTGCCAAATGATCAGGGGTAGCAAGTCATCTCCTTGACTGTTTTCTTGCTTATTCCTCACCTCAGTAGAGCATGTGCCCATGCCCAAGTATTACACAGTTCATTTCCTACGGCACCCCAGCATCTTTGTTCAGCACAGCCCTCTCTGTCTGCTTCCTCTCCTCTGGACCACCCTCACCCTCAAACACACAGAGCTAAGGAAAGGAACGTGAGCTGGACAATAATGGTTGCTTGCTCTGTTTGCTTTCCCTCTGCAGAAGAGCTCAGTTAACTGCTGAGGGCTCTGCTGCATGGCACTCCTGAGTGTCAGTCTGTAAGAGGTGGTGACGCCAAGGTGAGGAAAGGACTGTCTTCCCAAGCTCTTAGGATCTCAAGGAGATGCGCTGGCCCAGCAGCCGTCTTCAAAGAGCGACCGTCCAGTTCCTCACACTCATGCGGTTCTTTCCGAACCTTTCTATCCCTCCTAACATGGTCACAAGAAGCCAAGAAACATATGTCCACACTCTCAGGGCAAACTGTGTCTACACCGGCCCAGGGCTTTCTAAAGACATTAGCCTCGTGAGTTCTGAGAAGTTAGGCGGGGAGGGCTGGGCCAGACCTGCTGGGAACTACTGTTCTCTTCTCCTAAGCCTCTAGGTTTGTGCCTGGAGTAGCAATTTGGGACTGGGACATGGTATGTCGGGCACTGGAGGAGGCACAAGTTTCCTTAGGTCTTTTTTGTTGTTTTTATTTATTTATTGGAGAGCAACAGACAGAGAGAGAAAGAGGCAGACAGAGAGAGAGAGAGAATGGGTGCACTAGGGCCTCCAGCTACTGTAAACAAACTCCAGATGCGTGCACCCCCTTGTGCATCTGGATAACATGGGTCCTGGGGAATAGAGCCTCGAACTGGGGTCCTTAGGCTTCACAGGCAAGCGTTTAACCGCTAAGCCATCTCTCCAGCCCTCCTTGGGTCTTATTATTATTATTTTTTAATCTGTGTCTACTACTCTTGTGAGTGAAGGAAGAAAAGAAGCAGAGGAGGAAGAAGAAGAGGAAAAGGAGGAGGTGGAGGAGCAAGGGAAGCGCATTTGCCTGCCAGGGGGCATTGGATGGACCACTGTTTCTACGTGGCCTCGGGCAGAGTGGAAAAGAAGCAGACACAGCGGTGGCGATAGGGTTGCTGTGTCCTTGATGACCGCAGGGAAGACACAGAGGGAAAACCAGCTTTGGTATCGTCGTCGGTCTCCAGGCCAGAGCGGGGCTCCCAGAGAACAGGGATTTCTCTATTCAGGTGTCAACATGTCTTTCTCTTTAGGGACCTCCTCAACAGAAGAGGTCACAGAGAGAGCATCACATCACAGTGGACCAACATCCCACCAGCCACTTCTGAGAAGCTACACACCTGGCAAACACTGCTGTTGGAGCTATACGCCCAGATAAGTACGTCCAACCAGGTGTCAACTCAGAGCAAAACTCGGGGACAGGGAAACATAGATGTTAGGCTTCTTGAACAAGAGTGAGGCATTCCTGTATCTCATTGTATCTTTTGAGTGGCATCAGGACAGCTTTTTAGAAGAGTGGGTCTTTGTCTTGATTTCAGTTACGAGCATAGCTCTACAGAGGACATTAGCATGTGGTGGGAGGCTCTTATGGGGGGACCAGAGAGAACATTCAAGGATAGGAGCAAGGAGAGGATAGCGGTGGGGGAGGGGCAGCTTAGTAGGACATGGGGCAGAATTGTGGTCTCAAGGCTGCTGGCTCAGGTATGTGTGTGGAGGGGGGTGGCGGGAGGGTGGCCCTATGAGCAGAGATGTTGAGGATATATTCTGTGATGGGAGAAGGTTTCACCAAAGTACCTCTGTTGGGAAGTCAGGGTCGCGAAGCTTTTCTCTGTGTGGCTGCGTAGGTGATGTCGTCTTTGGCGCTACAGTGTCTCCCCAGACTTGTCCTGTGGTCTCTCTTGGCAATTTTCATTTTCAAGGCTCTTCATATGTGGCTTGGGGAGATGGCTCAGTGAGTAACGTCGCTTGCCACGCAAGTATCTGAGTTCTGACTCCCCCCTGCTGGCGACACCCACATTGGACAGGTGGCTAGAACCCAGGTGCATAATCAGGGGCTCCTCTAATGTATGGCCTCCTGGTTCCCCAGCCTGCTCACTGTGTCCCTCGAGGCACGTACGCCTTGTTAGGACATCTGTAATTGTATCTTGAGCCATCAGCCGGAGAATCTGCTGTGAGCGTGGCGTTGGGAGATGACTGCCTTTGTATCTTTTGTGATCTTTCTGAGATTCCTAACCACCTTGAGGGAGTTTGCTCATCTCAAATCATGGAAGGTACACTCCTCCGAAAGTGACTAAGGTGGGCAGGTCCTCGTGGCCCAGTATTGACAACCTCGTTGCCTTGTTCATGCCAAAAACCTGTCCACTGGGACCCAGGAGTGGGAGTGTTCGCTCTCTGCCCCAGACCCCATCTACTGAAACTCAGTTTCCCACAGAGGAAAAAAAAAGTAGAATTAATCTGAGAATGATCCCAGGCTCTCAGAGAACTCTTGGCACTGGTAATCAAAAGATCCAGCTCTCGGTGATGGAGCCTGTCTTAAGCAAAAGTCCACGCTTTCCTTATCTGCATTGGAACAGACCGTTCTCACTTCTTTATAGAAGAGAGAGAGAGAGAGAGAGATGCTCAAACAGTCAGATAGGGGAGCTAGAGAGCATTTGGCCTGATTTTTACCTTTTCTACAGCTTTTTTTTTTTTTCTTCTTCTTCTCATCCTTAGCTCTGTCAATAAGAAGCCAAGGCAGATACTAAAATCTCAGTGCAAATGGTGCCATCACACTTCAAGGGTCTCCTGCTAAACAGCAGCCTCATGATAGCGGGACAATTAATACCAACTACCCAGACTGGTCAAGCAGCACTTTCCCAGCCGGGGGAGCGGCTTTGCCAAGGGCCCAGCATGAACAATGCGAGCTCCGCCCTCCCTTTGCTCCTTGCTCCTCGACAACCCCTGGCCCTGTCAGGCCTGCTGAGCCGAGGCTCGAGAGCTGCCAAATGGCCTTGGCTCCGGGCCACCACCAAGGCTTCCTCTTTACAGAGTTCTGAAGAAGGCTGGTTCCCTCTCAGTTTCAACCCAAGACTCTCCAAACTGAATTTGCTCGCTGCTTACACACTCACGAGATCGTTACAGAACAGAGTCTATCTCCCACCTGCACCCTCTGGGGCTATACCTAGGAATGAGCCTTCTGGAAGTGTAGGCGAAACTAACCCAACCGGGGTGCTTGCCCAGGGCAGGTAGAGGCAGCGTACTGCAAGACAGGGTGGTCGTGTCACTGCTGGGAGTGGGGGACAATGACACCTGAGCAAGGCAGCGCGAGAGGACGAGCAGTGAGTTTCCTATAACTGCTGCTCTCCCGTACCCGTGGGAGAGCAAGGTAGAGAAAGAGAAGCCGAGACACATGACGCCGTGGACCTCCATAATAATAAAATGATAATAATAATAAATAAATAAAAATAAAATAATAATAATGAATAAATAATAATGTGTCTGGCCTTCAATTTCTATTTTCTAGTGTACTAGAAAAAGAGGAAAACCCTTTCCTAGGAGAGGTGGCAGAGTTTGAATCATTCCTGGAAGGACTGTACCCTCTCCCTTCTCCACGCCAGCGATCACATGCAAAGGGCTGTCTTTTTTTTAATTTGATTTATTAGTTTTCTTTTCAACAAATACAGGCAGTTTGGTACCATTGTTTAGGCTCATCTATGATCTACCCCCTCCCATTAGACCCTCCTTATTGATGTAAATGGGTCGTGCATTGTGGAGTTAGTCCCCAGTTATTGGTATGCTAAATGTCTCTGCAAATCATGACCCAACATGTGACTCTGACATTCTTTCCGCCCCCTCTTCCACAAAATTTCCCTGAGCCATGTTGGGTTCATTTTTGGTCTGCTTTAGTGCTGAGGTGTTGGGGGCCTCTGAGGCTCTGGCTCTCTGTTTTGGTAGGAGTTGATTTTTCTCTGCGTTGGTCTCCTTCCCCTTTGTGCTGGTATCCGGTTCACAGGAAAACATCACCCTTGCTTGTTTCACCAATTGTCATTAGTTTCAGTTGGGCCCCTTTTGAGGTATGTTGGGGCAGCTCTCTCCATAGGATCTGCATCTATCTGAAAAAAAGAAGCAGATTCTCCAACTGAGAGTAAGTTAGCACCCAGAAAATTGAAATAACACTTACTTTTTTGATAGACAGATTGATAGGTGTAGGCCCTCTGGTTCCCCATGATTGATGATAGCTTGATATTGTAGAGTAGGCAAAGGGCTGTCTTATGCACGCAGCTTGAAAACAGACACAAGTAATCCCTGGTGACAGAAATTAAAGCAGTAGCAGCCTTTGAGGGCATGGGTTATATGGAAAATGGCATGAGGGGACTTTGCGCAGGGAACGGACATGTTGCTCATCTTGGTCTGAGCGGGATGTTTACACGAGAACACTGGAGTGTTTTCTTAATATCTTAATTAAAATATATTATGTTCATCCATACATTTTGCATATGTGTCACAGTTCATTCCAGAATGAATGTTATCTACCACAGGACAAATAACCTTGCTCTTTTTATTTTTATGTTTTTTAGGTAGGGTCTCACTCTAGCCCAGGCTGACCTGGAATTCGCTATGTAGTCTCAGGCTGGCCTTGAACTCTTGGTAATCCTCCTACCTCTGTCTCCCGAGTGCTGGGATTAAAGGCGTGCGCCACCAAGCCCGGCCACCTTGCTTCTTAATGCTTCCTTGGTAATGGCCTCATTCTTTCCTTCTTTTTAATATTTTATTTATTTACTTATTTCCGAGAGGGAGGGATAGAGTCATATATAGAGAGAGAATGGGAGTTCCAGGGCCTCCAGCCACTGCAAACTCAAGACGCATGTGTCACCTGTGCTTGTGGCTTTATGTGAGTACTGGGGAATTGAACCTGGGTCCTTAGGCTTAGTAGGCAAGGGCCTTAACCACTAAGCCATCTCTCCAGGACTCATTTATTTCTTTACTGGCCATGCTATGCTTGCCAAGTCTTTTACTTTTTTTTTTTGGTTTTTCGAGGTAGGGTCTCACTCTAGCCCAGGCTGACTTGGAATTCACTCTGTAGTCTCAGGGTGGCCTCGAACTCACGGCGATCCTCCAACCTCTGCCTCCCGAGCACTGGGATTAAAGGTGTGCGCCACCACGCCCAGATCATCTTTTACTTTTTTCTTGTATTTCAATCTATTGATACCTGGGCTCTTATGGAACTGTTCCTCTCAGAAAGTCTCTTAAGATTGTAACCAAAATGCCTGGGAGCACAGTTTTCTAATGCAAACTGACCATCCTGAGCTCAGGCCTCGACCATCTCTCTATCGGTCTTTTATACCCGGTTCACTATCTGCCTGGTTTAACTATGCCAAAGCCAGCTGCCAGCCGATGAGGCCACGAGACCTGATGAGGTGGTTCAGACTAGCCAATCCTAAACCCACTTCCCCCACCTCATCTGTTCCACATGGGACTTCCGGTTCCTTCTCTGCCTTCTGACTGGCCTGAGCTTCCCCTGGGGCCCTGACCACACCCCTTCCTCTTGAGAACTCTAAGTGAGGGACTACCATTTCAAGAGCCACCATCTCTCCTGACCGGCTGCCCTTACCCACTTCAAACTTGCTATTAATATACTATATTTTAGGACACACACCTATGCTTATGGTTCTTTTGTCCTGCCTCTGTCAATGTCTTAAGTCTTTTGGTTTATATGTGTTTATCGCTAACAGCTCCAATCTCCCTGGCATTCAACCAGTCATCTGTAAATACAGCCACCCAGCAGTATGCGGCAGGCATTGCTTCTAGTACCTTCTGTGAATACCCAAATCCACAGATCCTCAAGGTCCTTATGTGAAAAGGCATAATGCTTACTTATTTCTCATGCATTTCCACCTGTGTAGTTTAATACATTTTTAATGAAAATTTGCTGGTACATATGCATTGTGCGCAGTGATTTGTGTCACAGAGATACTTTCTTTCAAGTATATGATGAGCCTTGGCCATATTCCTCCCCCGTGCCCTCCCATGTATCTGCCCTTCTCTCCCCGACTCCCCCTCGACCCCTTCCTTCCCGAAGTCGCCCTCTCCCTTCTGCTTTCATGCCACAGATACGTATATATGGATGATGTAATATATGTTTTTTACCAATCTACATGCAATGCAGGATCCACAAATGAGAGAGACACAATATTTGCCTTTCCGAGTCTGGTTTATTTCATTTCATGTGGTTCCCATTTATAACCCATTTTCCAGCCAACAGTAGAACTTCGTTCGCCTATATGGCTATATGAAACTCCACTGTGCGCATACACCACATTTTCATTAATCTGCTGGTGGGCACCTGGTCTAATCCCGTGACTTGTCTCCTGTGAATAGTGCTGTAGTCAACATGGACATACACCATATGCTTTAATCTCTTACAATGCAAGTGCTATGTGGTTAGTTATACTTCATTGATTATAGTCATGACAATTAAAAAGGGGTTTGGGCCTGGAAAGATGGCTTAGCAGTTCAGCGCTTGCCTCTGGAGCCTAAGGACCCGGAGTAAAGGCTCAATTCTCCAGGACCTACATTAGCCAGATGCACAAGGGGGCCCACACATCTGGAGTTCGTTTGCAGCGGCTGGAGGCCCTGGTGAGTCCATTCTCTCTCTCTCTCTATCTGCTTCTTTCTCTCTCTGTCACGCTCAAATAAATTAAGATAAACAAAAAAAAGCATTTTTGCCGGGTGTGTGTGGTTACGCATGCCTTTAATCCCAGCACTCTGGAGGCAGAGGTAGGAGGATTGCCATGAGTTCAAGGTCACCCTGAGACTACAGAGTGAATTCCAGGTCAGCCTGAGCTAGAGTGAGACCCTACCTCAAAAAACCAAAAAAAAAAAAAAAAAGTATTTTCATCCTGCAGTTGCCTGAGAGCCCTTGCCGAACTTGCCCGTGAACAACTAAAAGAGCCTGTTTTGCCCCATCGGGTTTCATTCCTCCATTGAGCTGTGGGCAGGCTGTGGTCTTCGCCTAGAGTTCCAGGATAAAACCATACGTTTTACTTTTGGTCAGAACTGATGGATCATATTGGGGCAGAAACCATCCCTGGGCTGGTTCTTGTAAGGTACGAGGGCATCTTGCCAAGAGGAAAGTGTTGGGGGGCAGGAAGCACACACAGTCCCTTCTGGCCGGCGGACACGAGGTGTGTTCCCGCGCAGCAGTGCAGGAAGCTAAGAAGGAAGGCTGGGGAAGAGGCAGGAAGGGAAGGAAGCAGGTGGACAGGCTGGTCTTCGAACAGAGACCCCTGGAACACACATAGGGTGATCTTTCCGCTCCATCACGTGGCCGGGAAGGGTGGGTGCAACAGAAGAGAGACTGGGAGCAAGAGACAACAGGAATCCCTGTGTAGCTCTCTGGCAAAGGGAGATTCAAAGGTGACTCTCCGAGTTGCTGGGTGCGGAGTCAGAGGCGTGCAGGGTGCAGGCTGCAGCCAGCTGCAACTGTGGCGGCTCCCGAGACAAGGCACAAGTGTCCTTAGTCAGGGAGTTTCCCATCTTCTGTCCTAGAGGAATATGCCGATGGATCTAGGCCACGGTGCCAAGAAAAAGCACGTCCGGGCTCTGTATCTCTGCCAGCTCCCTGCTGGGAAGTCAAGCTGTTAGGTAAGAGGGGACAGCTTGGCTCCCACCCAGTTCAGAGGGCTCGCAACCCTCCCGTCGCCACCACCCCAGGAGGGAGACCTGGCTTCAGTACCCTCCGGCTTCCCAGCCAAGGAGACCCTTCGCGCTCCTTGGAGTTGGTCTTTTCCAACTTACAGTGTTTCTCCATCTGGCCATGGCTGCTCCCCCGGAGCCCTTTCTCTGCCCTTGCTCCCAGCTCCTGATATTTTGGGAAGCTGAGCCAGTCTCCGTGGGGATGCCTGAGGATCCAGAGCTCCCCTCACTTACGCAGGCCGCCTGTGTCCCTCCTCACTCCTATCCTTGTCACAGTGAGATCCATAGATGGCCCAGGAAAACTGATGGGCATCCTGCTTCAGCAGAGGGTGAACTTGAGCAGAGGGCTGTCTCTTGGGCTGAAAGTTTAGCAAAGGCAGGCCATCTGCAGCTTGAAGAAAGGTCTTGTGGGGCAGGGGGTGTCTTCAGACTGTCGTTCAGTGGCTAAGTCCACAAATACAGATTCTACAGAGAGTTATAATCAAATGACCAGACTCCTCCTCCGGTGGTTGTCCCTCTGGTTTCTTCTAACTCAGCTGGACAGTCATCCTCCTTCCCATCCACACGGAGCCCTGACCACTGAGATGGAGGCCATAGCCCTGGCCAGATTCATAAGCATGTTGTGTGGTGTCCCTGCCCAGAGACCTAGAAGAATCCTGCAGTATAGACTAGAGATTCTTTACTAAGTAGTGCTGTGGTTGAACTTCCCACCCAGAATTCAATGACAGTGCCATGGCTGCTCTCAAAGAGAGTACCTGGTGGGGAAAGGCACGGGAGATGCTTTATTCTCCAGGGGAACAATTCTAGTGGGAAGGCTATGGAAGCTCCTCAGAAGGTACCAGCAGGACAGAGCTCTAAGTGTCCAAAGCGACGATCACTAGTTTCATAGTAAACCCTGATCGCACTTGTAGTTTCAGCCTTGTTTCTCTATCTCCAGCTCCCCACTCCTGTTGCCCTAGATTATATCCATCTCCCCAAAGCCACCTGCATACAAGCCATGGCTTCTGGGGTACACTGATACGATCCTTGTTCAGAAAACAGAAAACTGGAGTGAGGAGATATTATCAGAACTCACATGGGGCTGAATTTTCTCAAGGGTATGCTTGGTTTCTGTGCCTATCAGGACCTCCCCCAAGGGGATGAACAACATTCTAGCTCCTTTGCTAGTTAACTGAACAAGGATCCCTCAGGCCTGGGGCATCTACAGCAATACTAAGGAGTTATGAATTGTAGGATGTCAAATAAAAATCGAGAGAAATATGCAAAAAGGTGAGCAGGGAGAGATAAATGGTTGACATGAGAACATTGCTAGAAGGGCAGCTTCAGTATGGGAATGTGGCTGCACGTATGCAGAAGCATGTTGCATAAACCCAGACCCATAACTTTAATGACCAGGATGCTCCACACACCTCTTGCTGCATCTCCATCTCCTTGTCCAGGATGCTCCACACACCTCTTGCTGCATCTCCATCTCCTTGTCCAGGATGCTCCACACACCTCTTGCTGCATCTCCATCTCCTTGTCCAGGGTGTGCCACACACCTCTTGTTGCATTCACTTCTCCCAACTTCTGAGAGCTTTGCCTTGAGTCATTTGCATCTGTGCCCTACTTCAATGGACTTTCCTTCTGCTGCAAGGGTTGGAAGGTTTAGAAGTCTATCACCCCCTCCAGGGCCTCTAACCAGGGCGACTTGGGCTTCCTTTCCCTAAAGGGGTACATATTCTGTGTTATGATGCACACTGTAGACATCTTTTATAGGATCTGACTGAAGCTGGGGTTTGCCTTCTGCTAATTTGGCCTTCTCCTTTATTGGTCCTGGAAGCATGTCTTTATATCACCAGTACATAGATCTTCCTCTTGGGCTCCAATTCTGCAAAGTCTGGCTTAAAACAGCAACCATCGTGCTAACTGCCAGGATTTTTGTGACTTTAAAATACTCATTGTCCATCTGTCAGAGAAGACAGATGAGCTAGAGAGGACCTAGTAAGAGTTCTGGTGAGATCTAATGCATGCTGGCCTGTAGGCACACATAGGGTAGTATTAGACCAGAGCTTTGGGACTGTCTCCATGGAGCCCCAGGGACTGAGTCAGGAGTCAGGAGACAGTCTCCAATGCTGACAAGGCTGGTCTTTGATTTCTGAATGTCTCTTACATGCTGAGTGCTCTGAAGAAACCACTCTGATCCTGGTTCTTCCCTTGTGAAAGGGGAGGTAATACCTAGCTCCCTGGGTTGATATGAAGTTCTCATTGATGAGATAATAGTCCCGACCTAATCCCAAGCTCATAGTAAGTATTCAAAAGCGAAAGTGCCTCTGGTAAACTCAGCACTTTCGATGTGATCTCGTTGCATCAACATAATGTCACATGCAACACCGGCGATCCCAAAAGCTTTCTACACACAAGCTGCAAGTATGATGTTGTCCCACTGACTCTCAGAACCATAGGATCATGAAGGCTGACCACAGCAGAGAGGCCTTCCTGTGCTTCTGTCCCTCCCTTGCACCCAAAGCCCTGGCGTCCACACTCTGCTTTCCCGCAGCTAGCCTGTCAGCGTGGCTTTCACGTCCCCTTCCTCAGTTTTCTTCTTGCCTTGGAATGTTTCTCTGTGAAAGGAAAACATTCCAACTCGCTCTATATCTTTGCTGCCCCAGGCTCACATAAAGCTAAATCCGGTCTTGGCTCTCCAAAAAAGAATAAATCTCAGCCTGCCCCCAAAGAAGTTGCTGTCATAATTATATCTCCTTTTGGAAGTAATTTTGACTTAATCGCATTACAGCTAGATTGCACCAGTTCCTTGGCCAAAGTTGGTTCCAAATTGGCTTGCTGTTTCCCTCCTGGTCCATAGATACATCCCACCCCCACCCTCTTTCTTTTTTTTTTTTGGTAGCTGTTTGCAAAGAAAATATCTGGTGATTTCAAAGGAACATCAGGGGGCTGGAAGGATAGCTTAGCAGTTAAGGCACTTGCTCTTAAAGCCAAAGGACCCAGGTTCGATTCCCCAGGACCCACATCAGCCAGACACACAGGAGAATGCACGTGTCTGGAGTTCATTTGCAATGGCTAGAGGCCCTGGCACACACACATTCTCTCTCTCTTTTTCTCTGTCATATAAATAAATAAGTAAAAATAAAATATCTATATAAAAAAAGGAAGATCAAATACAGTGCCATAGGGTGGCACTGAGTTTTTCAGGTAGAAAAGCTGGATGATTGAGCTGTCATGTGTGGGTCCCCTCTGAAGTTACATTTTTTGTACCACCGAAGCTTCTGGAAGAGCCAGAGCTGACCTAGCCACTGCTTCCCAACGGATGATAAGAGGAATGTAAGGGAATTCACTTCTGCTCTCTCCTTGTTTCCCTCCTTCCCACTTTGTATTCCTTTATCCCAGTCCACCAATAGAGAATCTCTGAGGTTTCTGGTTTGGTTTGGGTTTTGTGTCAGGTCTCCACACAGGAAAAGTGTTCCTTAGCACTGAGCAGGACCCCGAACGCAGTACGGGACACAAAGAGGCGACCTTACACCTGCATTTAAGACAATGCGTCGTTTATGCCGTAGGGACTTTTGCAAAGGAAGAATGTGAGCTGGGATGGTCGGAGCTCCTCGAGAAGATGGACCGGTTTCTGGGGTTGGTCTTGAGACAACAGAGAGGAAGAGAGAGAGAGAGTCATCCCCAGCCTGGGAAATGCCTGAGTGTGGGCAGGGCAATGGACTCTCCCACGACAGAGGGGTGGCAACCAGAGCCGGATGGGCACAGTGCTGAGGCGTAGATGGCTGAGGACTTTTGCGCCAAGGCGAGGTTTGAATCTGATTGCAACTTGGAAGTCCTTGTGGGGAAAAAATGAAGAACTTAATTAGCTAAGAATGCTTTTGTTTACTAATCCTTCGCTCCACCATCTCATCTTCCATCCCCAGTGGTAAGAAGAAGTCAGTGGAACTGGGAGAGTGAGGTAGAAACTCACTTAGGGAGAGAGGCTGCCCTCCATAATGATGGGGGACGCTTGGGCAGGGAGGAGCTGGGAGAAGCAGTGTGTGAACTGGAAGAGCAAACCTAATGGGGAAGCCTTCATGGCAGCTTGCCGATAGTCCCTGAAATGTTCCAACAGGCCCTGCCATGCCTGGACTCCTCCACGAGAAGCAGGTTAACCCCCCTCCTGCGACCCTTGGGCGACATGTTATCTGCGCCAGCATGGCCGGTCCTGCTCCATTCTCATCTTTTTCTCCTTCCCCAGACTGGTCCAAGATAGCTGATGTCACCTTTCTTAGCAAGGGACAACCTCCACCATAGGAATCCTTTGGCCTGTCTGTCTGTCTTTCTTCTTTTTCTTCCTCTTCCTCTTCCTCTTCCTCTTCCTCTTCCTCTTCCTCTTCCTCTTCCTCTCCTTCTCCTTCTCCTTCTCCTTCTCCTTCTCCTTCTCCTTCTCCTTCTCCTTCTTCTTCTCTTAAACAATTCACAAGTTGCTGAAGGATGCAGGGTGGGCAGGACAACTCTCCTGTCGTGTGCTTTACAGACCGTGACGTAGCAGCTCACGTTCCTTCCAGGACAGAGGACGTCCTCCACATCGACCCTGATCCTGAACATGGCAACACAGAGGACTTCCCAGGCGGGTCCTGGGAGGGCTTGGAAGTGGTTATTAATGGGGCACAGAGCAGTGGGCGCATAGACGAGGGGCTAAATGTGCTGAGGCGGCTGAAATGGAGAATGCCTGTTAATAGCAGCGGTGACACATCATAGATCACTCCCGGACAGCCTGAAGCTCACACTGTCTGGGGGCGTGGAGAGGGGATGCAGGCTGCATGCTAATCACACCTGGGAGGAGCCCACCCTGGAGGAGCCACCTCTTCACGTTATTTCTCCTGTGACACCACAGAGGAAGATTGCCCATGCTTTGACCTGACCCAAAGCACTGCTATGGAACTTTGAGCCTGGGGGAAAAAAAAAAAAAGAGTCTACTTGCTGGGCGTGGTGGCACACGCCTTTCATCCCAGCACTCGGGAGGCAGAGGTAGGAGGTTCGCCGTGAGTTCGAGGCCACCCTGAGGCTCCATAGTGAATCCCAGGTCAGCCTGGGCGAGAGTGAGACCCTACCTCGAAAAACCAAAATAATAATAATAAGTATACTTGTATTTCTACTCTGTCTCCCTCTTTGTATCAGTAAGTCTTGGGGTGGCCTCTTTCGGGGGAGGTAGGCCCCCAGCTCTTCCTCACCCGAGGCCCCTGTGATGTTGGCAGGCATAGAAGAGACAGAACAGTACTTTAGGCATCTTCCAGGGAGCGTGGGGACTGTGTTCACTAAGTGTCCTATGACTCTGATGGCTTTTAATTTAAAAAAAAAAAAAGCCATTTTATGAGTCAAGGAGTATCAATCAAATCAGGTTGGATGGGCCATCAACGTAGGAAGGGGACCGGCTGGAAGCCCTGGCCATTTGGAAGGAGTGGTTCCATTTCTCAGGAGCAAGTGTGGCAAATTTTGAAGTAAAACTTTCTGGGTTTATCATGTTTTCATTTGAGGGCCAGGGAGTGATGAATCATCCAGTTATCCCCTTGCGTAGCCCTGTGGAAGTGAGGCTCTCAAGGGGACACTTCCCCTCTGAGAAGCTGGGGTTTGATTTTACACAGCCTGGTGACAAGAGCCTCTTACCACTGCTTCCATTCCTGGGCGTGGGGGAAGAAAAATCAGTGATATTGAAGATGGATAGTTGCTGCATTAGATGCTTGAGTTGCATTTGGTTATAAAACAGTCTTGAGGGCTGGAGAGATGGCTTAGCGGTTAAGCGCTTGCCTGTGAAGCGTAAGGACCCCGGTTCGAGGCTCGATTCCCCAGGACCCACGTTAGCCAGATGCACAAGGGGGCGCACGCATCTGGAGTTCATTTGCAGTGGCTGGAGGCCCCGGTGCGCCCTTCTCTCTCTCTTTGCTGATTTCTCTCTGTGTCACTATCAGATAAATAAATTAAAATTAAAAAACAATTTAAAAAAAAGTCTTGGAAGATAAGTAGCATGCAGGGGGATGGGGAGGTCTCTTCTCAACACAATGAAATGTCCCGCTCTGGTCTTACATGGAGGGATTCTATTAGCTGAACGTCTGGAAAGGAGGTGGCTGTCAGATTGTACCAGCTTAGCTAGTATCGTTAACCAACTGTTGCAGGCTCTGCGAATAAAAATGATCTTGAATTAAAAAAAAAAACTTGGGATTGCAATTAAATAGGAAGATGTGAGTGTGGTGAATCTCAAAGTGTTTAGAAACAGAGGCCAGAGTAGAATTGCTCTGAGAAATCTCTACTTGCCTCAGACTGCAAAGATACATTGAGAAAATCCAGGTGTGGATTTGGCATCAAACTGAGTTTCTAAGCCTCCCTCCTTTGAAGCCTCTGGGTTTTGTATTTTAAGAAATGTATCTGGGCGAGGAAAGTGGGCTTCTGAGTGCAGATCCACGGGGAAGTAATAATGCGAAGCCACCTTGGGCCAAGGGAAAGTCAGAAAATTGGGGCACGTGGTTTAGTGTGCCCATTTCTTCTGCTGTGGCCTCTGTCTGCTGGCTCCATAGGTCTTCCCTGGGCTAGGCCTTGGTCCTTCTCCTGCAAGGTGACTTTGATCCCCCTGGGGCTCAGTCACCCGTCAAAGGGCTGAGACGTATCAGTAGGCTTGCCGGAGTTGGCCAGAAGCCAGGGTCTGAACCTGAACGTGACGCCCAGGGAGAAATTTCAGCCGTGCGTTAAAGGAAATTCGGAAGAGGCTCTGGGGCCTTGCAGACCCTCTGGAAAGACGTCGGGGGTGACCTCCAACTGCTCTGTGTTAGACTTCGAACTCTCTGGAGACTTCTAATGTTAGTGACCGCAGTTGCAGCTCTAGATAATCAACTTGGGTATCTTTGGAATCTTAGCATACTATTTTGAAACAAGAAATAAATCAAAGGAGCTTCCAGATGTTTTTTTTTTTTTTTTTCTCAAGGCTGCCAGAGCTGAGTGTGGCAATGTTGGGGTGAAGTCAGACCAACCTAGTCCCTGTCCTTTACCCATAGTGTTGTCCCCTCCCTACCCAGTGCTGCAGCCTTTGGAGGGCACCAAGGTACCTGCTGCCCAGGCTTGCCCAAGCTCGGTCCTTCCCAAGGTCATAGTGTGGGCAGAGCCAGCATCTTGTCTCAAGGGATACTTAGCCGGGATCATAGTTGGAAGAAGCGAAAAATAGTCTCTTCAAGTACCCAGGGGCAAAAGTCTAAATGAGATTTAAAGGTTTAACTCTCTTTTCACCCCTTCCAACATTCTTTTCCAACTATTCCCCTGGAAAAATCTGGCCCTGATGGGTAGGAATTCTATGTTCCTAAAGAGATGAAAGTAATATATTGATGATACACACATTGTGCATGCAAAGGACTATGGCTTAGATTCAAGAATGGCTTGCAGGTAGAAGGAACAGACCTTTAAGGAGAGAATTTTGTAGGCAACTGAGTAAAAGAGGGAGCAATCTGGTTTAGTGTGAACCAGCCAGACATAGGGGTGGGGTTCTCTATTTGTTTGGGTCTACCATGCTCCAGTCAGCTTGTAAGCAGTAGAAATTTATTCCTTACAGCTCTGGAGGTTGGAAAACCTGTGATCAAGGTGACAGAAGATTTTGTGTCGGGTGGCAGCCTACTTCCTAGCTGATTCATTTGCCTCCGAAAGATGCCATCTCCCTGAACGGTGGGCTTTCACATGAATTGTGAGGGTGGTGTAAACTTTACTATCGACAGTAGCATTTGTAAGTATTTTTTTCTGACGCTAATCTTGAAGTCTGTTGGGAAATTGGTCTCTTGTTACCTCACAGAGGAGGCAATGTGGGCTCAGCAAATTTAGGAGATTTGCCCAGAGTCCCAGATATCCAGAACAAGAACCCTGCTCCCTGGTCATTTTATTCAATCATGCTCTGGGAGACAACCTCTTGATGTCTCTTTTTTTTTTTTGCCAAAGAAATCTCTGACACTAGTGTGGCGATCCTCTATGTGGATTTATTCCCCATTGTGTGGTTCAGGGGTTCACAAAATGAGTTCATCAAATGATCCTCAGTGGGGGAGAATATGGGAGTCGGTATGGAAGTTTGATGGTCAAGAAGCTACATTCTACCAGACAGAGAAAGATCCAGTAAAAATCCTCCACCCATCGCTCTCTGGCTGAGCAAGAGGCAGCCTTTCACATTTCAGACTGTTGCTCCTATTGGAATTTTATTATTTTTTTGCCCTGAATGTGGTCTTCTCAGAAGTTAAACACTCCTTAGGGGCAGAGCCATAGATGAGGTCTCCCCAAACTGGTGGCCCAGAAAACCCGATTCTGTCCCCACTCTCTTTGGCCCCTGAAGTATCCCCTGGTTCTGCAAATCAGCCCAGGTGAGTGGCATGGACCCGGTGACAGCCCCTAAGGAACCTCTCAGGGGCTTGGGGAAGCTCGGGAAGATATTATTCCAGAACTGACAGGATGGTGTCTGCTGGACCATGCAGGAGGATGAGTGTGGAATTGTTCCAGCCCTTCCTTCCACAATCCACCTGAGCCTCAGAGGATGCAGGAAGCGTAGTGGTCAGTGTTGGCTTATTTGTACCCAGGCGCTGGGGCAAGCAGCCTGCCTCTGGGGAGAATGGCGCATACCAGATGGGGCAGGAAAATATTTTATTTTTATTTTATTTGACAGAGAAAGAGGGAGGGCGGGGGAGAGAGAGAGAATGGGGTGCACCAGAGCCTCCAGTCACTGCAAACGAACTCCAGACACATACACCCCCTTGTGCATCTGGCTATCATGGGTCTTGGAGACTCAAACCTGGGTCCTTTGGCTTTGCAGGCAAATGCCTTAACTGCTAAGCCGTCCCTCCAGCCTGCTTTGTCATAACTCTTAATCACATTTTTAACAAAACATGCAAGCAAAAAGACACTTCCATTCAGGGAATGGTCTCCTGTTCCCTCTCTTTTTGAGGCCTTGGCTAGAATCGATGATGCTTTTTAGTGCTAGGGGGTCTTGTCTCACACAAGAATGAGGTAAAAAGGAAAGACTCTCATCTCTGAGGCAATCTCTCTAGGTTCCCCCCCGTATCTAGGGAGGGAGGCAGTCCCTGTTGCCATGGGACTCAGGATCTAACAGTGGGGGAACAGTAGCAGCAGGGAACGCCTAGGGATGGGCCTGACATCCGCTAACATGAGAAGAGACACGGGCTAGAGAAGGAGTTTCTTCCTGGGCTTTTCTCAGAGCCTTCATCCCACCCCCCAATATCGAGCAAAGTGGGGGTTGTCTTCAGGCCTGTCCTCGGCTGTTTGGAGGAGCCACTGAGCGCTGGAGAGGTATGCATGGGAACAAGGCAGAGAAGACCCAGGCTGGCTGCTGCATGCCCGACTGGGCTCCCTCTTCTGACTGCTGACACTGAGCTCTCACTGGCTGCCTGGGCACTTCTGCACAGCCTACTGCCCGCCTGGCTCCCCATGCTGTCTCTCCATAAAGAAGAGAAAAGAAAAGGAGAGGGCTGGAGAGGTGGCTTAGTGGTTAAGCGCTTGCCTGTGAAGCCTAAGGACCCCGGTTCAAGGCTCGATTCCCCAGGACCCACAGTAGCAGATGCACAAAGGGGCACACGCGTCTGGAGTTCGTTTGCAGTGGCTGGAGGCCACATGTGTTCTCTCTCTCTCTCTCTCTCTCTCTCTCTCTCTCTCTCTCTCTCTCTCTCTCTGTCTGCCTCTTTCTCTGTCTGTAGCTTTCAAATATATAAATAAAAATAAACAAAAATTAAAAAAAAAGAAAGAAAAAGAGAGAGAGAGAAAGTCTTACCAGTCTCAGCTCTCCTTCATCCTCTCCTGTGAAGCCAAATTTGTCCCATGCCACTGCCACTTCCTTATCTGTAGCTCACTGGACTGTCCCATGGCTTCCTGCTCAGTCCTCTAGTCTTACAACCCGTGATGCCTGAAGATCTACAGGCAGGAGTGCAAACACTGGCCATGGCCACACTTCACCTCTTGCCTGTCCATCCACACCTCCCATGATGCTCACTTGGGCCAGAAGAGTTTGCCAGCCCTGTGGGCATCTCAGCCTGCCAAGAACCCCATCCTCCATGTGCCCCATCTTGTTCAAGTTTCACATCCTGAAACTTGTCCTTACAAGTCCTGGAAGGATCCGACGATGACCCTCTTCCCTCCCGCTGTGTGTTTGCTGCCTGTGTGGGCTAGGATTACACCCTGTGGTGACTTGTCCACTTTGCTGACCATCCTGTGACGTCCAGGAGGGGGTAAATCCAGCAGTGGGCATATTGACCTCAGTGGTGAAGGGCAGTGGGGCTGGGGGTTAGCATTTGAGCAGATGTGGCTCTTGTGGGGCCCGGAGCTGACACAGACGTGCTACCATCAAGGAAAGAGTATGACATTACGAGGGGCTGGAGAGATGGCTTAGTGGTTAAGCACTTGCCTGTGAAGCCTAAGGACCCCGGTTCGAGGCTCGATTCCCCAGGACCCACGTTAGCCAGATGCACAAGGGGGCGCACGCATCTGGAGATCGTTTGCAGTGGCTGGAGGCCCCAGTGCACCCATTCTCTCTTCTCTCTAGCTGCGTCTTTCTCTCTCTGCCTGTCGCTCTCAAATAAATAAATAAAAATAAAAGAATATAACAGTATGAATAGAGAGTGGGGTACTGGGTCCTAAAGAGGGTCTACCGAAGCACACTGCAAAAGCTAAGTCCTCAGCTCCCAGGGTCACTTGTCCACTGAATGAGGCTCCCGAGGGAGGTTGCCTGCTCAGGGTGCTTTCCCAGCTCCTCCCATCTTCTCAGCAGGAAGGCAGAAGCCCCGGAGTGTACTTGTGGCTTGGAGATGGGGAAAAGGTAGAAGAACATAGAACAGAAATGCCAACCAAACGTGCCCCTGCCCTTCGGGCATAAGGCTCTCTCTGCCTGCAGTCTGTGGACTCTCTCTTCTTCGAAGCTTACGCATTCCGCCCTCCATTTGGCAACCCTCCCTACCCCCACAGCCTGCCCTGCAGCCCCTTCCCTGCCCACCCGCCTCCTTCCCTCGCTGCCTCCAAAATCAATTTTCAGCAAGAGCAGCAGGCTCCGAGCCATCTGGGGGTGGCTGGCAGCCGCCGCTTGCTGTAAGGAGTTCAGTCTGTTTCCCTTAAACCAGCTCCTGAATTTCTCTGCCATCCGCAGCCTGGTCTCTCTCCTCTTCCCTCTTGAGAGGAGGAGGAGGAGGAAGCACTGGTCCCAGACCAGAGGGGTCTTCTATGAAGGATCCCCCATGCCTGCAGCGAGGCCCTGGATGGGCTGGCCGCAGGCAGCCAGACGTCAGTCACAGACCACTTCCCCACCTGTCGGGAAGGACGGATGCGCTAATGGGCAGGCAGAGCACTGGGTCTGGGGAGCTGGAGCTGGGCCACACTCACAGAGAAGCCCGTGGCCTCACCTTAACGATGCACTTGATTTTGGGAGCAGCTCAGCTCAGTGCACAGCGTTGTTTTCTCTGAGTCTAAGGGCAGCGGGGGAAGAGGAGAGGACCCCTTGTCTTCCCTAGGAAGGAACATTCCACAAAAGAGGGAGCTGCTATGGACTATGGTGGGTTTGTGTTTACCTGAGGTATCATGCTGACACCAGTCTAAGATCCGTCATTAGGGTAGAAGGAGCTAATCCACACTTTATCCACACGACCAGTACGCGCACGAGTATGCCTCCAACTGTCACCGACTTCTCCGAGGATTTCTTCTGTTCAGAAAAGAACGATTTTTGGAAGACATCATCTGCAATGATGACACCCCCCCCCCCAAGAATGCCCCTTCACTCTCCCTCTCTCTTCTCCACCTCCCCCCTCATTCAAAACCACCTTGTCCAGGCCACCAGTCACCAGACTAACATCCCCAGATTAACATAACCCTAGGAAAACAGAGGGAAAGGGACATTGGGAACATGAATATCACTTTCTGGAACTTTCTCCAAGTGACTAGACAAGCGCGATCTCCCCTGTATCACTTGTTCACCAAGTGCTGTGTGGAGCAGTGACATCATGGATGAGCACTGGGGTGGGGGCGCCAGGGCTGGGCATGGCGGTGCTGCCCCCCCCCCCCCCGTGAGACCTCCGGCCAAATTACGTCTGCGTCCTCACCAACGCTGACACGGGCACTTACACGTCGTCGTGGACAACGATTCTCTTTGGTACAGACTCTAGCCCCATGATGATCTTCCTTTTAGGAGGAAGGGGCAGGTGAGAGGCAAGGAAAGGGCAAAGGGGGAAACATGACCAAAGGACTGGAGGGTCGGAGAGCGGTATGGGCTCTTACAGCACCCTACAAGAAAGCCTCGTTGTGCCTCAGTTTCTTCACCCGAAGAAAGGAGTGGTGATCGTCCCCCACCCCCTACTGCACAGGGTTTCATATTCTATAGAGAATATGAAAGACAGCAAGCAAAAAAGAAAAATTTTTGTTGGGTTCGCTGGACTCACAGAAAAGTAGCCATCCACAGCAGAGGAAGAAATCCGAGGGAGTTTGCGCGCGGAGGATCCCACAAATTAAAGAACTGCGCCCAACAGATAAAAAAGGTAACACTTTCAGATGCTATGACGTGGGAGCTGCAACAACGCACACTTTAGACTTCTTGGCTGCTAATCACACGAAGAGACCAAGACACTTGTAAACCCATCTGCTGCGTCGTAGATCGTTCCGTACGGTGGGAATCTGACTCTGGCTCTTGGAGAGCGGGTTAAGTAGATACTGGGAATGAGAGGGAAGGGAGGCATTTGAAAGCATCCCTTACCAGTTCCCAAGCACTTCTGCATACATTACCCACTTACTCCTGATGATTAGCTTTGTATTTTTTTTTAACTTGCTCAAAAATATACACTTAATAAACAAATGCACCAAAACTCAAGGGTCCAACTTTCAAATTCTTTGCTTCACCTAAGCTTGAGGGAAAGGCCAGGTTTATGTCTTTCACTGGATGTATGGAAAGAAAACAAAAGTGCCCTCTTAGCTGATTTGCAATGCTGGCATTTGAAATTCTGGTCACACTACCAGGTCGATATCACTGCTTGCACAACACCCCTTGAAGGTAGATTCACTGATTCGCATCTGAATACATTGCACTATAGGCTGAAAGACGCCTAGTTTTGATGTGAGAATTCAGTCACGCAAGAGTTATTTGCCCTTGATCCTAGGATACTAGAACCTGGGACCAGCCAGGCAAGGGATATGAATAAAATGCATGTAGTTACAACTGACTCTTGACTTTCTTGGGCCCTCTGTGTAATTGTGCTGTCTATTCCTAGGGACACATACTTGCCCAAAGCAGAGCCACTGTCTAAAATGTCTAAACAGGACACTGCCCATTGACAGATCATACCCCTTCACAGTAGATGGGTTTGCAGATAGCGCCCACACCACAGGAAGGAAGGCTCTTTGTGTTCTAGGAGACGTGTGGGAGTAAGTTACTGCTCAGGTGAGTGTTCAGTACAAGCCGTGAGTTCAAGTCCAGCCTCAGGTCTCCACTGCCCCTTAACTCGGCCCACATCATACTGCTCAGGTACTGATTTTCTGTTTTCCTCTGTCCCTTTGAATTAGGAAAAAGTGCTTCATACTTCAGTGATGAATTCTTGTATCTGGTTTACCTTAGATGTAGGGAACCCAACTTGGATCAAGATGGATGTAAAAAAAAAAAAAAAAGCTGTTAAGAAAAAACTTCAATGGATGGGCTGGAGAGATGGCTTAGTGGCTAAGACTTGCTAGGACCCAGGTTCTATTCTCCAGGACCCACATAAGCCAGATGCACAAGGTGGCACATGAGTCTGGAGTTCATTTGCAGTAGCTAGAGGCCCTGGTACACCCATTCTCTCTCCCTGTCTCAAATAAAAATAAATTAAATGCTGGGCATGGTGGCGCATGCCTTTAATCCCAGCACTCGGGAGGCAGAGGTAGGAGTATTGTTGTGAGTTCGAGGCCACTCTGAAACTCCATAGTGAATTCCAGGTCAGCCTGAGCTAGAGTGAGACCCTACCTTAAAAAATCAATCAATAAATAAATTAATTGATTAATTAACTAATTAATTTAAAAACTTCAATGGAGGCTGGGAAGATGGCTCAGTGGGTAAAGTGATTGCCTTCCTAAACATGAGGACCTGAGTTCACATCCCCTGCGCCAACGCAAAAGCCAGATGGATTGGCATATCCTGTAGTCCCAGCCCTACTGAGGCCAAGACAGAAATCCTTGGTGCTCCCCAGTTAGACTATGTGAACTGGGGAGCTCACGGATCAGCAAGAGACCCTGTCTCAAAAAATAAGTTGAACAATGATTGAGAAGACACCTGGGTTGATATTTAGCCTCGTCAAGCACAAGGACCCACGGGCATATACCCTTACATGTACACACACACACACACACACACACACACACACACACACACACACACGTGCATACACACATATCCAATGTACACACACATACCAACTATATTTATCAACTGACTCTTAGCTGTTTACTGGATTTGTTGACCATGGGGTTAATCATTGCTATGTTTCTGAGAGATTTTGTTGTGTTTTTTCAGCTACATGGTTTCTATCCCTGAGTGATGTCTGGAGAATCATTTATCTTCTCTGGCCTGATCCCAAATCTTGATCTCCAAATATCTGGAGAATGGCTGCATGCCTACTTGTCCACTGAGGAATGAACCAGAGTGCTGTGAGTCATGAAATGTTGAGCCACTCTTGCGGACTGGCTCCTTTAACTAGTGGGAGGGATCCCTTAGGTGCAGAATCCCAGAATAAAGCTGTGAAGGGAACTGCTCACAGGAGCTCTGCAAAAAGCTAACATTCATTACATTTCCTTCATTTTACTTCAATCAAACACTTGTATGCTGGAGGGATGGCTTAGCTGTTAAGGCATTTGCCTGCAAAGCCAAAGGACCAAGGTTGGATTCCCCAGGACCCATGTAAGCCAGATGCACAAGGGGGTGCGCACACGTCTGGAGTTCATTTGCAGTGGCTGGATGCCCTAGTGTGCCCATTCTCTCTCTCTCTCTCATAAATAAATAAATAGATAGATAGATAAATAAAATATACTTAAAAAAAAAGAACCTACTGCATTTGGCTACAGGTTCAAAAAACACCACCTTGTATGCTGAGAATTATAATTGTCATATAGAATTATTTACCTATTCCTTTGGTGTTTGTACTGCCCCCGCTTTTTCTGGTTTCCTGCTTCATTCCCTGACGGATGGAATTGAATGGCTTCCACGCTCTGGTGGGAAGAATCTCTCCCCCCCAGCTCCCCCCCACCCCCGCCGCCCGCATGACAAAGAACACAGGGCTGACGCTGGGCGCTGGGCGGGTTAGATGGAAAAGCCCAGGTTATCTGCTTTGGGCTTCTGAAAGGAACACCTGGTTGCTGGCAGGTATCAGGTGATCTGGGAAGAAAAGTACATAATGACAAGGATTGGTTTCTGCAGACAAGTCGCGAAGCAGAAAGTCTGGGAGGCACCAGCAGGCTTGAGAGCAGGCCAGCCTCCATGACACCCGGCTGCTGTCGTTTTCTCTAGGGGAGATCCCCATTAGTGCAAGGAGGGGCAAGACAGTTGGTAAATACAGCCTGCGAAGCCGCTATCTCCTCCTGGGCAAATCTCCGACTCACTCGGAAGAACTACAACTTGTTGTTCAGATGTGCTATAGACCCCCCCACCCCTTTGCAGATGAGCAGGCTCTTGGCTCAGCTCTGAAATGGGGTAGCTACGGTTCATTTCTGAGAGGACCTGAATCCATCTCCTTTATCTTTTCAGGAGCGATTGCTCTTTCGCCATATGCCTGGTCAAGTTTCAAGAAAGTGCAGTCAACACATGATTCCCAGTTTGGATAACAGCCTGGTTAAACTTTCAGATTAGGCTGCCCAATATTCAATCCAATGGCTCATATGTTTATAGGGCAACCTACCCTGTCAAGGGACAGGCAAGCATCATGAAAGATATCACCATGAATAAATAATTCATGATGCTGGCTCTCAGAGATCTGGTTCCCTAGCATTGGAGAACCACGAATTCTGCAGGAGATAACACAAGACAGAATGTGTTAGACGAGATGGTACATTCAAAGGGCTCTACTCTTTGAAACTGAAGGAGACCATATATGCACCGTGATGGGTGGAGCTATGATGCTGTCAGATAGGGGAGAATAAACTCAGTACTGAGCACTTTGTGGAATTTCCCTAAATGGTAGATTTCCAAGGAAGTGACATGGTGGCAGGAAAAAAAAACAAAAACAAAAAACAGTGGACACTGCAAGCCTTATATTCGGCCAGGACAAATGAGCCAATGGGTGCAATAATGGCAAGTTTGTCATGGTGGAAACCAACTGCCTTCCAATTTGACTGGAGGCCCGCTCCATGGGAAGGAATACATCCCTGATACTGAAAAACCTAAAACAGGGGTAGTCATGAGCCCTAGGGGTGTAACATCTGCTGACATCTGGCTAAATGTATATACTATGCTTATCAAACTGCCCAGTAAGCACTTCTCTTAATGTTTATACCCTTATATTAATGCTACTCTCACTTTTGGTAGAGAATCTTCTCTTTTCAGATGGCAGTGACCTTGGGGTGACTCAGAAGGTATCATGGTGCTGGAAAGAAGTGACAGGAGTGCTCAGTACTGCAATATCTCTATCACACTTCCAAGGCTCAGGGTCTAATGCAGAAGAGGTGGCAGAAAGAATGTAAGGGCCAAAGGAAGGGTAGGACTCCTTACAACATGCTCCTCCAGACACAAAATGGCCTGGATGTCCATGACCTCACAGTGCCTGACACTACCTACACAAGACCCTCATAACAGGGGGAAAAGATCATGACATCAAAATTAAAAGAGAGACTGATTGAGATGGGGAGGGGTTATGATGGAGAATGGAGTTTCAAAGGGGAAAGTGGGAGAAGGGAGGGCATCACCATAGGATATTTTTTATAATCATGGAAATTGTTAATAAAATTTTGAAAAAAATACCTCCCATGGAGACCTGGACTGAAATATGAGGAAAGGAATAGAAAAGGATGAAGGGCAAAACAGAAGAGGGAGATGAGGGCATTGTTGGGGGCTCTGAATGTCAGGGTGAGACCCTCCTGAAAGTCTGTGAGGGAGCTGGGCTGGAGGGTGCTCCTGAGCACAGGGATAGGTCAATGTTAGTTAGATGTTGGGAAAATCCTCCAGCAGCAGTGAGTATATTCAACCAGAGAGGAACAAATCAAAAAGCCCTGGCAATGTCCTGGAGAGAGGACACACGCGTGCTTGCAGCCCTGCAGACAGAGCTGGTACCGAGCGACTGCATGGCAGTCATCTTCAGTGCTGAGCTAATGATCCTTGAGCCAGGGCTTTGAAGAGCCAAACGGAACTGGCAGGGCTCGGCAGCTCTCTTCTGTTGCTGATTTTCTGCCTCAGTGACTGAGATGACAAAAACCATCAAATGCCTGGCTTGAGTAGGGTCCTCTCCCATCAGAGTCATCTGGGTTCCTGGAACTGGGTACTTTGCCAGGCTGTGTCATGGGAGTCTTATTTTCTAGAATACTGAACGTTTTCTTTTCTTAAAACGCACCAGACTTGGAAGATAGGAAATCAGCCTGAGATTGGAGTTCAGAAATTAAAGAAACGGAGGGTAGGTATAGAGAAACGGAAGAGAGATGCCAAGAAAAACAAAATGGATCCTCTAGTTAAAAGAGTGAGAAAGATGAGAGAGAGAGAGAGAGAGAGATGGAGAGATGGCTTAGCCGTTCAAGCACTTGCTTGCAAAGCCTAAGGACCCATGTTCGATGCCCCATGAACCACATTAGCCAGATACACAAGGTGGCTCATGAGTCTGGAGTTTGTTTGCAGTGGCTAGATGCCCTGGCCCACCCGTTCTTTCTCTTTCTACCTGCCTTGTTCTCCCTCTCAAATAAATAAATTTTATATATATATGTATATATATATATATAAATAATATATAAATAATATACATATATATAATATATATAAATAATATAAATACATATAAATAAATTACACACACACACACATATATATATATGTGTGTATATATATATGTATATGAAAATAGAGAGGCCCTTAAGACCTGGGTTAAGAGGCATGCATGAGCACAGAGTAATTATCACGGCCAAGACACTGGCACATGCCACTCCTTTTTCTCTGTTGGGTAGTTTCCCAGTGCTGGACCCACATGACAAGATCATCCCATGGACAAAAGTGTACATTTTGCACGCACATTGCAAGCACATGTTTGGCCACTTAAAATCATTTCTCAAAGTCAAATGGCATTTCGTTCATCATTGCTGATTGAAGGGAACTCTTGAGAACCTGCAGCCAAGGTTGGCTCCCTGTCCCCACTACCCACGAGGAAATGAGATTGTTCCGGTTCTGAGGTAGTGACGCCAGGACCTGCCCATCTCCACTGGTTCCTTTACTACAGTGTCTCTTCCAACCTGCAGGTACAGGGAGCTCTGAAACCTGTATGACAAGACTGCGTCAAGCAAAGGAAGAGGAAGAAAAAGAAGAGAAGAAGAGATAGATAGATAGAGAGAGAGAGAGAGAGAGAGAGAGAGAGGGAGGACACTGATTTTCACTTAATGCAGTAGATTTATTTTCTTTTTTGCTAAATATACATCTTGGTGCCTGATGCCCGTGCTCTGTGGGGTTTATGTCATTTAGAACAAACAATGCCCACAGCCACAAACCCAAACATGGCAACGACTTCCCATGATTGAAATCATTTATGGTCTGGGCGTGGTGGCGCACGCCTTTAATCCCAGTACTCGGGAGACAGAGGTAGGAGGATCACTGTGAATTTCAGGTCACACTGAGACTACAGAGTGAATTCCAGGTCAGCCTGGGCTAGAGTTGAGACACTACCTCAAAAAAAAAAAAAAAATCATTTATAGCTTATGGCAAAGTCTGATGACATCATCTGGCACCTGTGCCACCTAGTGTATGTGGCATTTGAGACCACTTTGGCTAAGGAAGGAAGACCTGGAGGATTTTTTCAGGGCATTTTTAAGAAAGAAGCCTTAGCCGGGCATGGTGGCGCATGCCTTTAATCCCAACACTTAGGAGGCAGAGGTAGGAGGATTGCCGTGAGTTTGAGGCCACTCTGAGATGACATAGTGAATTCCAGGTCAGCCTGGACTTGCAAAACAAAACAAAACCAAAAAAAAGAAGAAGAAAGAAGCCTTAAGTCTCTGATTGCCAGGAGCAGTTAAGTAGAAGCTGCAACCTCATTAAGACAATGGAAGCTGGATAATATGAAAGAGCTTGTGGGACTTTGGGGGACAGACTTTTGGTGAATTGCTTTCCGGTGGCCAGATGACAGCCAAGTGGCTTGTATGTGGCAGTCAGTCCCTGGCTTTACCCGCTGTTACCTTTGAAGTTCTAAGGCTCTTTCCCATCAGGCACAGCTAAGAGCATGGAAGGGATCGCACGGGGAGAGAACGTTCGACGAGAGGAAATAATGGTCATAGTCCTGGGTGGGGGACAGAGCTGGGGCTCCTCGCCACGAGGTCTGGTGTGGCGGGCGGCAGAGCAGGAGGGACAGGACACTGGAGCTGAGGAACGCAGGGGCGGCTGAAACATTGCCTCACTGCGTCCCAGATTCCACACAGCCTCTAGCTTCCAGAACGCCTGTGTGACCTCACTGGATTACAGGCTCTATATTTGTTCACCATCAGTGTCTATTACTGTAAATAATTGAGAGGAATATAATAGGGTGAGAATTATTGTGGCCACCACCCCCCCTTTGCCTTTCATAAAATCTTTTTATAACAGAGGGGTCTGGCCCCAGCCACTCCTAGCTCTATAATTAGTTTGGGGAGCTGTGAGGACTGTGGGATAGTGAATGACATTTCATGAGTCAATTGTCGGGGCGTCCCCCAGGCTCTTTAATCTTTCCTGGAGCAAAAAAAAAAAAATGCTGGGGTTACAGATGATTAGATAATTTGCCCTAATAACATGTGGGTCTGTCAGTGGGTTCCTAAATTTTACAAATGAGCCAACGGGCCTCCCCCACCGAGACCAAGGCTGCTGTGTCAATTGAAGGGCCTTCTAGCCTCCGAGCAGATGAGCTCGGCTGGGGACCGATTTGTTACGACCGGCAGGATTTTGTGCTTTTCCTGATATCTTTTCTGCCTTGACCATCATTCTGTCACCCGCATGTCCGAGAGCAGAGATTTCTTGGCCTTGAGTTTGCACCCCCCCCCAGGTGGCGTTTCTGAGGTGCCCCACACGCAGCGGCAGCACTGGAGATCTCTGCTGCGCTTCCGAAACACGTGGCAAGGCCCGGAAACACAGCGGGACACACAGTGGGCAATGCCACCTGGTCAAAAAAAGAAAGAAAAAAGAAAAACTACTTAGTAGGAATCTTATCGCTGGGAACCAAGGCCCCCAGACATCCAGCAACTCGCAAGCGGTCTCTCCCAGCCCGGTACCCTCCTGGGCCTCTGGGACTTGCAGATTAGTTGGTTTCACACTGCTGTCACCAAATGCCTGACAGAAACTTCAGGTCGTGGGGCGGGGGGCGGGGAGAGATCTGTTGGGGTTCACAGGATGTTCAGCCCAGCGTGGCCCAGAAAGCTACGTGGAACAGCTCCATGATCAGGGGAGCACCTCATCTGGCCACTGGACAAAGGGAAAGTGGGATGGAAAAGGAAGTGAGTGTAACTCCCAAAGGCGAACCCTAGTGACCTTCTCCCGCTAGTGAGGTTATACGCCTGGCAAGTTCCACAGCCCAGGGAAACAGGTATTCAAACATGGAGTCGGTGGGCATCATTTTATCTCAAGCAGTGCCAGCCTCCCATCTAGCACCGATCTTGCGGCTTTTGAACGTGTCCTTGCCTCTAAGCAAGTGCCCTTCCCTCATTCCCCTAAGATGGATAGGATCATTCTTCCCTTTGAAGTACCCTTGAGCTTGGCCCTTCGGGACTGAACTAACCACTCCTTCCTCCGTGTGGTCAGGGCTTTCTGCAGTGTTTATTCTGTGTCTTTCTCCATCAAGCTCGGAGCTTGAGGGGATGAACTCAACCATCCTATTCCCGTCTTAACTCCGTCAGAGCCTGGGATGATTTAGGCACATGGTAGTACTCAATTCAAATGTGAGAGAACAAATGAATTAAAATGTTTACCCATTCCCCCAATGCACAAAGATAGCTCTAAGATGGAGAAAGATAACAAATGCCCAAATGCTTGGGATACTTTAGGGAAGAAGAGATGGGGCACTGATCAAATACTGGGAATTCAAGCCTCCATGAACCACCCCCCCAGTAAGCACTCAGAAGAGAAACAGTTGCAGTCAAGCATGGCCCCCTCCCTCCCTTTCTTTACTGTCCACACTGGATCAGAAGGTGGGGCAAGAGTCTTACTGCCAGGGGCTTAGCAGGGCTGCTGTAAAATAATGCAATCTGTGACCGAGAAGTCTCGTGTGGCCGGGATAAGCCACATGACACCTCGTCCTGCAGCTATTGTGCTTGGGTATTAATAGCCTGGGCAGTATTGTCTGTGTGGGCAAGTGCTGCCTTTTCTGAGCTGCGTAAGCCCCCATCTCCCAGAAACAAAGGGCTCCACAAATAACCGCAGCATGTTCTGAATTCCTCTGGGCAGGGAGCCTGGGGGATAATTAACAGGGCAAGGAGGATGGGACTTTGGACAGAGCACCCTGCCCCGACTGCTCACAGAGGTCCATCCTGAGCTCGGGATTGTGGCTGCTTGGAGGGCCACTGTGGAATGACCTGGGAAGGGGGAACACATCAACCCTCCTATTTTTCAAACCTTGCTCTGAAAGGGACCTACTGAGGATCTC